>NW_024412434.1:1993130-2503300 GCF_014898765.1 Herpailurus yagouaroundi
GGGGGAAAGCTTGCTTGCTTGCTTGCTTGCTTTCTTTCTTTCTTTTTCTTCTCTTAAGCATTAAAAGGAAACTGGATGTTGATTTGGGACTTCTCACTTGTTGATGTTTGCCAGGATTTAGTGGCCTTGTATTAAGCGGTGAAATAATTCTTGGGGCCCCCTGGGTTACATTAATGTTGAATTAGCTGTAGAGTGCTTTGAGTTTCTAGGAAGTTAATGTGAAGTAGAGACAGATCACTTAACACCAGTTATCTTTCTTTACTTTTGAATGCTGTCGGGTTGTGTCCTGCCGCGACCAGTCTGACCTGAGGCATGTTAGAGTGCCTGGCTCACAGCAGAAGTTCAGGAAATCTAGGGCTCCATTCCCTCCCGACACCCCAGAAAGACCTTCTTGCCTCAAGAGCATAAGGTGGCAGAAATAAGCTCCCCACTCTTTTTCCAAGTAGTCAATGAAGAAGGCACGAGGAGACTCAGGGAAAAAATGGTTTTGAGCACAGAAAAATCTGGCACAACCTTTTTAATTTTATATATGAGGGAACTGAAGTCGCGAAAGATTAAGTGCCTTGATTTGCTCCACGTCTCAGTACTAGTGACAGTTGCAAGTACTAAAAGGGAAGGAAAAGAGTAAGGGAACTAACACTTATGTAGCATCAGCAACGTGTTATCCAGTTAATGCTCTGAACTGGATTAATGCCATTTGTTGGGATCAGTAGCAGATGTCCTTGGAAAATAAATGGCATCAAAGTGCTGATGCTGACAGGATGAGAAAGGAACTGTAAAGGGAAGTTCCAATGAACTGCAGCCCTGAAAAGGTGGGTAAAGAGCAACAAGACACAATAATGCTCTTTATTAAAGCAGTTCTGACCATCTTGCTTCCCAGGAAAGTTTGGGACATAACTGCAAGTCAGTGAATGCGTATATTCACATTTTCAAGGCCACAGTGTGTGGGTAAGATGGATGAAAATTGGGACAGGGGTTACCATATTGTCTGCTCTGATAGCTGTTTTATAATTTGGACATTATAAGCACCCAAATACTGAACCATATGTGTATGGCATATCCACTCATGCATATTAAATACTTTCCATTTAATTGCAGAATTTTTAGTATTTATATTAATGATATGGCTTGAAGGGGTTAATAGGAGAGACAGAATGCCATCTGCAAGCTTACTGTGCTGGCAGGTCATTCAGGAGTGTTAACTGAAAAGAGCCTCTGGAGGTGAGAGAAGACAGGACTAGGGGTAGAGATAGCCACAGATTTTTGGCCAAAGGATGGACAGCCACTGGTCAGCAGAGGTTTTTTTGGTTCCCCACCTTCCCCATCCCCTCTTTGACATTCCTGCTATGTTCCCTTTAGGAGTGCACCTGTTGGGCTTATTCAAAAGTGTGACTTTTGGTCAACAACAGGCCCAGACCTAGTGCTAAATCCTCACCAGTGATTTACCTGAGTGTCACGCCCCCTGCCCCTCCCAACACACACATACCTCAACACAAACATACCTCCTCCACAGAGAGCTACCTCCTCTTTGACACACAATGAGACTTTAGAAGAGGTTGCAGAAGCAAGGTGATACCAAGATGATAATGAAATGTGTCATTTATTGAACATCTGTTAGAAGCCATGCTCTGTACTGTTTTTTTTTTACATCCTCAGCCTATGCTGTTTCCCACATTTTACAAATCAAGACACTTTCTGATAATTAAACCCAAGATCAGACTACTGAGAAAAGGTGTAATCAGATTTGAACCTTGGTTCTTACTGTGAAGTCTATAAGGTCCCCTCTCAGTTGTACCCACCCCAACACCTCCTGCCCCCACCAGTAGGTATCACTGAGCAGGAAGGGAGGAGAGAAGCAGGTTAGAATAATGAGAGAAGAAATCTGCAAAGCTTTGGAGTGAAAAAGAGATTCTAGTGTTGCTTCTTCCCTTTTCTATTCTTTTTGAAGGAAGCTGGCAGTGACTGCTTAGGACTAGCTCTAGACTTGAAGAAGAGAGGGGAGCCTTATTTCTGTGGGCACCGCCCTTCTGACCAGAGTAAGTAGACATACAAGAAAGTTGAAGAGAAGCAAGAGAAGCGTATGCAGAAATAACATGTGCAGTTAGCCACAGCATCTTTGACATTGTGCCACGTGGGAATCTAAATGCAAGAACACTTCCTCAGTAGGGTAAATCTAGCCCAGGATTGGGCCAGAGGGAGAGAGAAAAGATGAGCACTGCAAGCCAAAACCCCTGTCCTCAACTCAGTCAGTTTGAGAAAATATCAACCTGCATCTACTCATAACCCACACCCTGCTCTTTAAGCAAAAACAATCATTTGGGCATTTTTCTTTCCTTCGGCTTTCGCTACGATGACTATTTAAGATTGTGGTCATTGTGAAGAGTTAAATATGGAACTTGGGTGAACCAGCTAAGTCAGTGCTCTTAAATTTTTTTTTAGGAGTAGTAGCTTTTTTTGAACAAAATTTTCAATGGAACCACAGTATTTAAAACGTGATTGGTATTAGTATTAATCTATAAAATCTACTTATAAAAAACTACTGAGAATAAGCTACCTTAATTGAATCAGATCTTCAGTCACACTTCTATCCATGAAATATGGATAAGTCACTTGCACAATGCCCTGAATCACCTCCTAGAATACAGAAAACACTGAGCCAAGTTAACCCAGGACCTGGACTTTTGGTCAAAAGAAGAAAAATGGGTAGAGTCTTGGGGGAAAAAAACCTTTTCAGAGTATATCTGCCCTTTCCTTATCACTTGGTAACCAGGTTTCTGTGTTAGTTACTCAACATTTGTGAGGCAGTTATGAAAAAACCCAGACCCTTTGTGGTACCACCAATGCTCTTCCTGTCACCCTCTTATTTTCTAGTGACCTCCACTGTAGATAAGGCCTCTCCCTAGTACTTGAAGGTAAGTAGTCTACAATGTAACCAGCTATTGGGGAAGTATTTGCTTTGATAGCCACTTGACCTTGACCAAGATAGGTGATTCATTTATTGATAAAATATTTCTCAGAAGTGTACTGAGCCAGGCACCTTAGGGATACAAAAATGGTAAAATATAGTTCTTGCCCTTGAGAAATTCATCATCCAGTAAGGTAAAAAAATCAAAAGATCAGATGTAGAACATGTCCATCTGTGTGAGTGATTGTGGTCACTTAGTGGTGAAATCTGAAGAATGCCAAGACTATATATTAAGTAATTTTCTCCCCTGTGGATGCATGTAAAATTCCACTATAAGAGATTTATTCCTATGAAGTAAAGAATTATACCCAGAGATTCTGTCAGAGTGAAAATTCCCACAAGCAATTAACAATGGCTAGTATATTTAAACACTAATGCCAAGTCTTTTGTACTAGAGTAACTGCCAGGAACAATATGTTGAGAAGGATTCTAAGGTCCTGTTTCCAGCCCAACAGGGAAGAATGCTGCCCTAAGGAAAGGAGGAGGAGGAGCAGGAGATAGCACTTGTGCCACATATTTCCTATCCATGAGTCAAACCTTTGTTTATGGAACAAATAATGAAGCTGGGGACAGACAGAGTCTTTGGGTTTCTGGGCAAAGGCCCACAAGGAAACTGATTTATCTACCACACAACTGAGAGTTCACCACCTGTCCCCAGGCTAACCAGCCTTAAGAAGTCTATTCTTTCTCTTGCCATTGCCAAACTCAATCTTTATTCTTCTGTGCTCAGCAGGAATAGAAATGGTAAAGGTATGTTCAATCTTTGAGAACTAGGATAAGGCAAATCCCAACATCTCACAGGGTTGGTCTGACTGGGAGAGGCTGTTACTTCTCTACTCAGGATCAGTCCTCCCATCTTCCCTTGTTATGGAATCCTCCATTTTGTGAGGACCAGCAGCATGCCCTCCTCAAAGATGACAGCTAGCCATGTGACTAGTTTGGCCAATGATATGAATCTTACAAGAAAGCTCTCTGGTGGTATTTCCTCTTTTGTTTCTTGGAATGTGGACACAGTGGCTGAAATTCTAGCCTGTGCTTTGTAATACCAACTGACCTTGAAGATGAAAGCCATGAACTAAGATCTGTCCCTGTATGCTTCTTTTACATGAAAGAAATAAACTATGTTGTATAAGCCACTGTTATTTTGCATTCCCAAGTAATGTTCAGCCAAATCTGATCCTGATTTGTTGAGGATCTGATATTATCCTTTGATAGAGTTTTATGTCTCTGTGTCAGCAGTTTTCACTCATTGGCCCCCAGAAAATGGGGATTCTGACCTACAACTGGGCAGTCATCATGTGTACTTGGCTGCCCATAGTAGAACGCAGTTTGGAATGGGAAAATGCAATAGGCAGGCTCGAGCCAAGGTAAGATTTTGTAGCAAAAAGAAGTTGTTCCTCCAAAAGGCAGATTAGTCCCCATGGAAATTGAAAGAATTAACTGCCTGATGCATTATTTTAATATAGCATTCTTTCAGTATTCCCAGAACTGGAACTGAGCATACTATGCTGTATGTGTGTCTTACAGACATACTGTGGTAGATATTAAAGATCCACCTGAGCCAGGAAATTAATTCTCTCCTGTTCAAAAAGTTTTTTCTGGACCTCTCTTCATGACTCCTCCACTGACTATTTGGAAAAAGGCTAGAAAGTTGGTTTCTGCTACCTTATATTCTTCCAAACACAGGCAAGAAGTCTTTCTAGTCAAAGATGGTTGGCACTGGGGATGTTGGAGGGGATTTCTCCCATGAGCCAGGCACTTTGCATACCCTTATGTTAGTTAACTGGCCTCACATTAGACCCTGTTGCCAACATGACAAAAACCAGCAGCATTTTAAAAGTAAAATAAAGATAATTGATAAATTGTGTTAACTTATTGCCTGTACCTCACATTTATGATCTCGAGGGAACTTTAAACACTACAGCTATAATTCAACATTCAGACAGCCCTAGTGTCCCCAGGAGCAGCTGGTAGATCCTGCTGAAGTGGGCAATCCTGTCACCTCCCTGCTTGAGGTTTGTCAATAGCCTCTCACTGGCTATAGAATAAAAACTCCACTCTGCCTGGCATTCAGGCCCACCTTTCTCCAGCCCATCAGCACTGTTCACAGTTAACAGGCCTGTCATTCTGGTCTCACTTTACTCGTGTGACCTCATTGCCTGAACACCTTTCCTCCTCTGCTGCCCAGCTCCACGTGTTTTTAATCCTTCTTAGCCTTCAAGGCCCAGCACAAGCACTGTTTTTTCTCAGTCCCTCATGCTGGAAACCATAAACTCACATAGGTTTTATCTAAAACCATCCATCTTTTCTAGTTGTTGTTTTTATGCATTAATTTCTTTTATCTTGCCTACTAAACTCTAAACTCCTAAAAGACACCCTGTTTGCTTCCCTGAATCTTCTTTGCAGCACTTTGCCACGTGCCTGGCATGTAGGAAGTGCTCAACGACTATTTGTTACCTGATAAGAGGTTAGACAACCTGAACACGCTCCTTTTTTAACCCCCTCAGTCTTCTGGTACTTTTCTTTCTCTCCATCCTTTATTGTCAGCAAGGAAGGACCTACTGAACTGGAGGCAGGGAAAGGGGGTTGTGTTAGTGATGATTGTAGAAAGTCTTCACTGATAATTCCCTTTTATTGTGTGTTGAAATATTTGGGGAAATATTTCTTGTGTTGTAAAGCTTTTGAGATCCATAGAGATCTACAGGCAATAAAGTGTTTATTACCTTTTATGCCTTCTTGCAAATTAATTAGCCAGGAAAACAGCTTTATGAAATGAAGTTATGCTTTTCAGAGCCTGGTTCTGACCATAATAGGAAGAAAGACATTAGAGAGTGTCATTCATTAACTTTTCCACTTCAAAAAGAGAAGATGGAATCTCAGAGCTTAGATTGCCATGCTTCATGTTTTTTTAAACCTGAAAGCACCCAAATCCAGAAGAAAAAAAGTAATATGCCGTATATGTGTATGCATGTGTGTACGTGCATGGAATACATACATGCTCAAAAGCCATGTTCATTCAGTTGATAAATTTTGCCAGTTTGTCCAAATCAGTGAAAGGGCAGATTGCCTATGTCTAGAGACCTTTCTTGTCACCACTGGGGAGGGAATGCTCCTACATCTAGTGGGTAGGAGCCAGAGATGCTGCTAAACATCCTATCGTGCACAGAACAGCCCCCACAATAAGCACTGTACAGCCCAAAATGGCAGGAGTGCCAAGGTTGAGAAACCCTGTCTAAATTTGCCAGTTATTCACTTCACAAATGTTATTCATTCTTTCTATTAGGAGGTACACATCCTTACACTTTTCATAGCATCTGAAAGAAAATAACAGCAATTACACTCTATCACGAATTCATTATCTAGTTTAGCTTCCCACTGAAAACGGTTTAAAAGGAAAAAGTAATACTTGTTTAAAAAAGAAAAAGAAAGATTGTTGATTTCAAAATACTTCTTATAACTTCTACAGGAGGTCTTTTAAACAGTCATTCTGGTTCCAGTTTTCCCACGTCATTCTAGAAATATATATATATATGTGAGCTTGGAAACATGCCCAGTTGCAGATAAGCAGGCCTGTAACAGACTTTTTTTTTTTTTTTAACTAAATGAGAAAAAAATCTAAGAGCTTAGAAGCTTAAGAGCCTCTTTGAGAACATTGTTGAGATGATGTGCAAGGCACAGAAAACACCACTGGATTTACTCTTATTTAAAGTCAGAGATTAATGACATTTCCTTCGTATTAGCTCTCATTCAGTGTTTTGTTAATACTTTCCCCTTTTTTGAGGGGAGCATGATTTCCTTCAGCCATTTGATCATTTCCCATATATTTTCTTTTATGATAATGTGATCATATTATATATATATATATATATATATATATATATATACATATATATATATATATATATATAAACTTTATAGCCTCCATTTTTTTTAGTGTCTTAAGTACTTTCCCAAACCAGTTAACAGTTTTTAAAAACTATCACAACAGCAAAATATATCCTATATAGATGTGCCATAACTCATTAAACATTCCACAATTATTGGACATTCCATTTGTTTCTTTTCAGTATAATAAACAGTTCTGAGGTGTGCATTTTGATATACTGATCGTTTTTGCATCTACTTATTTCCATAAAAGGAATTAGTCTGAGTCATTTTGACCAGATAGGAACATCTTAAAATCTCTTGATAAGTGTTGCCATATACCATTTTAGAGAGTTTATGCCATTTTGCAATTGTTTCCTTACTGAAACTCAAAGCTCAGAAAGGAACTTCTGGCCATTCTATGATCTGTAATTGGATGAGTTTCCATTGTCTCTGACAACATTTTATATACACCTGTACCCCCAGAATTTATTGTATTTTACCCACCTCTCTCCAAGTAAACTCTGAAGTAGAGAACAGAACTTGTCTTATTTGTTTGTCGCCCCAGTATTATGAAAATAAACACCTAACAGGCATCAAGGTACTGTCAGGTAAATCTCCAGAAGCAGTAATTGTGTCAATCTTAGTTTCCCTATGATGGACCACAGTGGTTTTATACATCTAACAAAGGGAGGCTGCATATAGAGAGCTGTGTTCTAAATCCAGTCCTGACAATTCTTCAGCATGTTGTTTTTCCAAGTTCTGAATTACTTCAGTGTGTCCTGTTATTTCTATTTTCCTTCTGTCCAGCAGGTGAACTTATAGCTGATAATAACCTGCAATGTTTCTTCATAATGTCACCTTATCCCAAGACCTTCAAGAGCCATGATTGTTACAAACCTAATAGAAACTTCTTTCTATTACTTAGTTGCTATCCTTCTGCATTTCTTGGGAACTTTACCTTGGCAGGATATGTGACGCTAAGTTTTAATGAATGTTGAACAGTCATTGTATGGTAAATACCAAGAAAAACAATGAGTGATGCAAGGAAAGAAGTGAAAATCTGTACCTTCTGCCTTTAGCCCTGTTTCATATCTATACCTTTTAGCATCAGCCCCAAGGATTGGGTCTTCTGTTTGAAAATGAGATCAATTTCATAAGTTCTGAATACTTCTTGTTATGATACTGGGCTGGAGAGAAGCTGGCACCTCCCTCAATAGTGTGGCCTGAAGATGCAAAGTCCCCCCTTTGCTTGGTGATAATGCCATCAACTGCCTAACAGGATGCTTGAAATTCCCCATTGGCCTCCCTTGGCAATAAGGCTTTAGTCTCATTTTGCCTTTGATAAGTGTTATTTGGGTTATTCACACATGAAAATGTTACTGTTCTCTACTAGCACAGTACCAGTTGATACATCTGATTAGCCAGATGGATCACTTCTCAAGGCTCCAAAAGTAGAACACAGGGCAACATCTTCACTCACAAAACTCAGAGGGACTAGAGAAAAAGCCATGAGAGAACAAGACGCACTCTGAGTGGAGCTCAGCCAGGAGGCACTGTGGTGGGCCTGGGGTACTCAGAGGACAACCTGATGGAGGAGAGGTGCACCAAGTGATGGGGGAGGGGCTCAGGTGAAAAACAGTAAAATCAGTGCAGAGAAGACTCAGACCTAAGACCTTCCACTACTTTAACCTGCTCCAAGAATGCATAGGTCACAACTCTGCTTTGGGACACTTCTGTATGTAAAGTGCTAACAGGGGGCACCTGTGTGGCTCAGTTGGTTAAGTGGCTGACTTTGACTCAGGTCACGATCTCATGGCTCATGGGTTCCAGCCCCATGTTGGGCTCTGTGCTGCTGACAGCTCAGAGCCTGAAGCCTGCTTCAGATTCTGTCTCCCTCTCTCTGTTCCTTCCCTGCTCACTCGCTCTCGCTCTCTCTCTCAAAAATAAATAAATGTTAAAAAAAATTGTTTTAAAGCGCTAAACAGATGAGAGGAATAAGATTTAGGTTCCCTCTCCCATACTCTAAAAGGTGCACATGGTAATATTGTGAATAGAGTAGAAGAAGGTTTTCCTTCTCAGGAAATAAAAATACTTCCACTCTTGTTAACAGTTTTCTCCACTCACAAATCTGTAGAACTGATTTAAAAAATATTTGAAAAGAATATTAACATTCATAGATGTTATTTGTATTTGTGTGAAATATGGTAATTATTGCCATTTAATTTATAATTGTGGAAAAACTGGATGCAACCTAAATGCCCTTGAAGCAATGACTAGTTAAGTAAATTCTGCTACATACAGTAGGATCTATGAAGTCATAAAACTAAAGATGTATATATATATATCTATACTTATTTTAGAGAACCATGAAATGTTGAGGGGGGAAAAGCAGATTACATACCTGAATGTATCATTTGATTCATGAAAAATTATATATCCCTATGAATATACATGCAAAGGGATGTGTTTTGGGATTCATTAAGAATTTTTGCATCTACAGCACCTGGGTGGCTGAGTTGGTTGAGCATCGCCTTTTGATTTCAGCTAAGGTCATGATTTCAGGGTTCATGAGTTCAAGCCCTGCATTGGGCCCTGTGCTGACAGCTCAGAGCCTACAGCCTGCCTCAGATTCTGTGTCTCCCTCTCTCTCTCTGCCCCTTCCCAACTCATGCTCTGTCTCTCATCTCTGTCAAAAATAAATAAACATTAAAAACTTAAAAATTAATTAATTAAAAAAAAGAATTTTTGCATCTATGTTCAATGAGGTGTATCAGTTACTAGTTTTCTTGGCCTCAAAAAAAAAAAAGTGGAGAAATGTTCTCTCTTTTTTGGAAATGGTTTGTACACAGTTGGTATTACTTCTTTCTTAAATGTTTGGTAGAATTTACTAGTGAATCCATCTGAGCCTGGAGGTTTTTTTGTGGGTAGCTTTTAATGAATGATTTTTATCTTTATTTTAATTATTAATTTTAATTACTAATCTTTAGTGAATATAGGGCTACTCAGATTTTCTCTTTTTTCTTGAGTCACTATTGTTAATGACTTTCAAAGAATTTGTTGTAACAACACCTATGTTGTTATATTTGTTATATTTTTTGTTGTAATATTCCTTTTTTTTTTTAATGGTTGCAAGATCTGTGGTATTGTCCTGTTTTTTTTCTACTAATGGTCATTTTTTTTTTTTTCTTTTTCTCTCTCTCTCTCTCTTTTTCCCATAACTGGTCTGGCTACAGGTTTATCAAGTTTCTCATTTTCCAAAGAGGTTTTATTAGGTTTTATTGATTTTCTAATATCTATTCTGTGTTACTATTATTTTGTTTCCTACTTTATCACTTTTAACTCCTATATTTATGATTTCCTTCCTTTTACTTTGATTTAATTTGCTACCCTTTTTCTGGCTTCTTAATATGGAGACTTAGATTGATTTTAGCACTTTCTTCTTTTATAACATGAGCATTTAAAATTACGCATTTTCTTCTAAGTATTCTTTTTATCCTACAAATTTTGGTGTATTTTAAAATTTTCATTCAGGTCAAAATGTTTTATAATATGTGATTTCTCCTACCCATAGCCTATTTAATTTGAATGTTTTGTTGTTTGATTTTAAAATATTTTAGGATTTTCTAAATAATTTCAGATAATTCCATGTTTTCAGAAAATGCGATCTATAATTATTTCAATCTTTTTAAATATGATGAAGCATATTATATGACCCAGCTTTTGATCTATTTTAGTAAATGTTTCATGTGCACTTGAAAAAAATGTGTTTTACTGTTGTTGGGCTAAACATACTATAAATATAAATTAGATCCAGTTGTTTAGTAGGATTGTTCAAATCATCTATATCATTAATGATTTTCTATTTTTTCTATCAAATACTAGGAGAGGGAAAATGAAGTCTCCAACTATACATTTGTCTGTTTCTCTTTGCACTTCTATCAGTTTTTCCTTCATATGTTTTGAAGCTCTGTTTTAGGCACATGCAGATTTAGTATTTTTATGTCTTCTTGATGAACTTCCAAATCTACATTGTTCTTGTTTCTTCTCCTACCTTCTTTTGGGTTGTTTTTTAAAAGCCCATTTTACTTCCACTAGTAGTTAATAAGCTATTTCCCTTTGTCCTAATTATTAATGGTTGCTCTAAGATTTACAATATTGTTCTTTAACTTATTCAATCTACATTGAAATAATATTATTCCATATCTTTTTTTTAAATTTTTTTCTTCAACGTTTATTTATTTTTGGGACAGAGAGAGACAGAGCATGAACAGGGGAGGGGCAGAGAGAGAGGGAGACACAGAATTGGAAACAGGCTCCAGGCCCTGAGCCATCAGCCCAGAGCCTGACGCGGGGCTCGAACTCACGGACCGTGAGATTGTGACCTGGCTGAAGTCGGGCGCTTAACCGACTGCGCCACCCAGGCGCCCCAATATTATTCCATATCTTATATAAGATATGTAAGACTCTTAAAATATTATGCTTGCATTTTTCCTCTCTTGTTCTTTGAGTCCTTGTTGTACATTTTATTTCCACATGTGTTATGATGTGCTTTTGTTGTTGTTGTTTTTTGTTTATTTTTGCTTTGATCAGTTACCACTGAAGAAATGAATAAATTGATACAAAAATGATTCTATATTCACATATTGACCATTTCTGGTACTCTTCATTCCTTTGTGTAAATTCAAGTTTTCCATCAGATAGCATTTTCCTTTTGCCTGAAGAACTTTAACATTTCTTCTAGTTCAAGTAGCAGGTGACAAAGTTTCCATTTTTGTTTATTTAAAAGTTTGCTTTTGTTTTGAAGAATATTTTTACTGGATATAGGATTCTAAATTGATTTTTTATTCTTTCAGCATTTTATAGAGTCATTTCACTTTTTCTTGCATATATCTGCTGAGAAGTCTGCTATAATTTTTATCTACATTCCTCTGTTTGTAATGTGTTTTCCCATTCTCTGGCTGCTTTTAAGATATTTCTCTTAATCACTTGTTTTAAGCAATTTTTCTGTGATATGCCTCAGTTTGTGATGCAAATATGTTATTTATTCTGCATGGGATGCCTTGGGCTTCCTGGCGTGTGGTTTATAGTTTTCATTAAATCTGAGAAGTTTTTTAGCCATCTGTTACTCACCTTCCCCTTTCTGGGAACTTGGTTTCATATATGGAAACAACTTCATATTGTCCCTGAAACTATGTTCACTTTTTTAGCCACCTTATTGAGATATAATTTACAAACCATAAAATTCAGCTGTTTAAAGTGTACAAGTCAATGGTTTTTAATATATTTACAGACTTGTGCAACCATCACCATAATCTAATTTTAGAACCTTTACACATCCCCAAAGGAACCAATCAGCAATCATTCACCATTCCTACTCTCCCTACCCCTTCCAGGTCTAGGCCAGTAATCTGCTTTATGTGTCTGTGGACTTGTCTATTCTAGACATTTCATATAAATCATCATATAATATGCAATCTGTTGCAACTGGCATCTTTCATTTTGAATAATTGAGGTTAGCATGTAGTGAGGTTCATCAATGTTGTGTAATTTATCAATACTTCATTCCTTTGTGTCACCAAATAAAATTCCTTGTATGGATATACCCTTGTTTATACAATCATTAATTGATGGGCATTGTGTGGTTTTCACTTTTTGGTTATTATAAATAATTCTGCTTTGAGAATTATATGTCCACACAAGTGTGGACATATGTTTTCATTTCTCCTGGATAGATATCTAACAGTGGAATTGTTATAGATTGGAATGGGATAGACATCTAACAGTGGAATGGGATAGATATCTAACAGGGTCATATAGTAACTCCATGTTTAAATTTCAAGGAATGACAAAACTTTTCCAATATGGCTGCACTATTTTACAATTCTCACCCACAATGAATGCGGATTCCAGTTTCTCCACATTCTTATCAACATTTGTTATTGCCTGTTTTTCACTATAGCCTTCCATTGGGTATGAAGTGGCATCTTATTGTGATTTTGATTTGCATGAAGTTCAGTATCTTTTTGTGTGCTTATTGGGACTTTGTGTGTATTTTTTGGAGAAATGTCTATTCATGTCCTTTGCCTACTTTAAAACTAGGTTATTTATCTTTATGTTACTGAGTTGTAAGAGTTCTCTACATATTCTGGAAATAAGACATTTATCAGATATATCATTTGTAAGTATTTTCTCCCATTCTATGGGTTGTCTTTTTAACTTCATGGTTCCTCACACACAGAGTTTCTGTCACATGAGGAGGGTTCTCCCATGTTATGGAAGGGGTGAGAACACAAATCAGCCCTTAGTGTGAGAATATAGAAAAGATAATACTGTAATATGTCAGATATTGATTTGCCACTGTTAACCGATTTTGAGTCACTTGAGTGCCTTGGCAAACTTGATTTGTGGTATCAAATATTGTTAGCAGCCAGAATCATGGTTGGTGGGAGATCTGTTATATAGAGATTAAATTCAGACATCAAACATCAATAAGCTATTTCCGGGGCGGCTTAGTAGGTTAAGCATCTGACTTCAGCTCAGGTCTTGATCTTAACAGTTCGTGAGTTCGAGCCCCTCATTAGACTGTGTGCCGACAGCTCAGATCCTGGAGCCTGCTTCAGATTCTGTGTCTCCCTCTCTCTCTGCCTCTCCCCCACTCACGCTCTCTCTCTCTCATAAATAAATAAACATTAAGAAAAAAAAATTTTTTTTAAAGCAGCTATTTCCCTAAAATCTAGGAGTCACCTCATGATCTATACAAAAGAATTAGGTAATTGACATGGTTAATCTTCAGAAATGTACCTAAGTTCAAAATCATAATTTTTTAAATTCATCTTTAATAAATTTCTCATGTTTAAATGTTAGTCTGTACACTTTGTAACGTAAAACATCCTCTAACCAATACATCAGTTACTGATTTCTTGTCTATCAGAATGCTTTATCAACACATCCTGGTATTCAGTTGTGATTGTACTACACTATCTTTGTATGTTCGGCTTTCATTCCTCATTGCTGCAGTTATTCCCTTAAAAGTAAACAAGAACGTAAACAGTTTCATAACCATCTAATAGAGTCCAAAAACCAAGAAGTTTCTTTGGCAATATACCCATAGGACAACTTAGTAAACAAACAGAAGTATTCCTGCTGAAAAGTATGCTTGTTTGTTTTTTATTTTTTGTTTATTTAATTTGCATCCAAATTAGTTAGCATATAGTGCAATAATGATTTGAGGAATAGAATCCAGTGATTCATCCCCTACATATAACACCCAGTGCTCATCCCCACAAATCTTCCTTAGTGCCCCTTACCTATTTAAATAGCCCATTCCCTTACCCACAACCCCTCCAGCAACCCTCAGTTTGTTCTCTATATTTAAAAGTCTTTTATGTTTTGTCCCCCTCCATGTTGTTATATTATTTTTGCTTCCTTTCCCTTATGTTCATCTGTTTTGTATCTTCAGTTCCACATATGAGTGAAGTTATATGATACTTGTCTTTCTCTGACTGACTAATTTCACTTAACATAATACACTCTAGCCCCATCCATGTTGTTGCAAATGGCAAGATTTCATTCTTTTTGATTGCTGAGTAATACTCCAGTGTGTGTGTGTGTGTGTGTGTGTGTGTGTGTGTGTGTACCACATCTTTATCCATTCATCTGTCAATGGACATTTGGACTCTTTCCTTACTTTTGCTATTGTCAATAACAGTGCTATAAACATTGGGGTGTGAGTGCCCCTTCAAAACAGCACACCTATATCCTTTGGATAAGTACATAGTAGTGTAGTTTCTGGGTGATAGAGTAATTCTATTTTTAATTTCTTCAAGAACCTCCACACTTTTCCAACTGCACCAGTTTGCATTCCCACCAGCAGTGCAATAGGGCTCCTCTTTCTCCACATCCTTGCCAACATCTGTTGTCGCCTGAGTTGTTAATTTTAGCCATTCTGACTGGCATGAGGTGGTATCTCATTGTAGTTTTGATTTCTATTCCCCTGATGATGAGTGATGTTGAGCATTTTTTCATGTGTCAGTTGGCCATCTGGATGTCTTCTTTGGAGAATGTCTATGTATGTCTTTTGCCCATTTCTTCACTGGATTATTTGTTTTTTGGGTATTGAGTTTGATAAGTTCTTTATAGATTTTGGATACTAACCCTTTATCTGATATGTCATTTGCAAATATCTTCTCCCATTCTGTCAGTTGCCTTTTAGTTTTGCTGATTGTTTCCTTTGCTGTGCAGAAGCTTTTTATTTTGATGAGGTCCCAGTAGTTCATTTTTGCTTTTGTTTCCCTTGCCTCCAGAAACATGTTGAGTAAGAAGTTGCTGCAGCTGAGGTCAAGGAGGTTTTTGCCTGCTTTCTCCTTGAGGATTTTGATGGTTTCCTGTCTTATGTTTAGGTCTTTCATCCATTTTGAGTTTATTTTTGTATATGGTGTAAGAAAGTGGTCCAGGTTCATTCTTCTGCATGTCGCTGCCCAGTTTTCCCAACACCACTTGCTGAAGAGACTGTCTTTATTCCATTGGATATTCTTTCCTGCTTTGTCAAAGATTAGTTAGCCATACGTTTGTGGGTCCATTTCTGGATTCTCTGTTCTGTTCCATTGATCTGAGTATCTGTTTTTGTCCCAGTACCATACTGTCTTGATGATTACAGCTTTGTGATATATCTTGAAGTCTGGAATTGTGATGCCTCCAGCTTTGGTTTTCTTTTTCAGGATCCCTTTGGTTATTCAGGGCCTTTTCTGGTTCCATACAAATTTTAGGATTGTTTGTTCTAACTCTGTGAAGAATGCCGGTGTTATTTTGATAGGGAATGCATTGAATATGTAGATTGTTCTGGGTAGTATTGACATTTTAACAATATTTTTTCTTCCAATCCATGAGCATGGAATATTTTTCCATTTTTTTGTGTCTTCTTCAATTTCTTTCATAAGCTTTCTATAGTTTTTAGTGTATAGATCTTTCACCTCTTTGGTTGTGGTTATTCCTTGGTATTTTATGGTTTTTAGTACAATTGTAAATAGGATCAATTACTTGATTTCTCTTTCTGCTGCTTCATTATTGGTGTATAGAAATGCAACGGATTTCTATGCTTTGATTTTATAACCTGTGACTTGGCTGAATTCATGGATCAGTTTTAGCAGTTTTTTGGTGGAATCTTTTTAAAAAAATTTTTTGTTTAATGTTTATTTATTTTTGAGAGAGACAGAGACAGAGTATGAGTCAGGGAGAGGCAGAGAGAAGGGGAGACGGAATCCTGAGCAGCCTCCAGGCTCTGAGCAAGCTGTCAGCACAGAGCCTGACGCAGGGCTTAAACTCACAAACTGCAAGATCATAACCTGAGCTGAAGTCAGACACTTAACCAACTGAGCCACCCAAGCTCCCCTTGGTGGAATCTTTAAAGTTTGACTTCCTCATTGCTGATTCAGAATCCTTTTATTTCTTATGTTGTCTGATTGCTGAGTCCAGGACTTCCAAAACTATATTGAATAACAGTGGTGAGAGTAGACATCCCTGTCTTGTTCCTGACCTTAGGAGGAAAGCTCTCAGTTTTTCTCCATTGCAGATGATATTAGTGGTGGGTCTTTTGTATATGGCTTTTATGATCTTGAGGTATGATCTTTCTATTTATTCCTACTTTCTTGAAGGTTTTTATCAAGAGAGGATGTTGTATTTAAATGCTTTCTCTGCATCTATTGAGAGGGTCATGTGGTTCTTGTCCTTTTATTAATGTGATATATCACATTGATCAATTTGCAAATATTGAACCAACCTGTATCCCTGGTATAAATCCCACTTGATCATGGTGAATATTTTTTTTTTTAATGTATTGTTGGATCCAGTTGGCTAATACCTTGTTGAGAATTTTTGCATCAATGTTCATCAGCAAAATTAGTCTCAGTGGGGTCTTTGTCTGATTTTGAAATCAAGGTAATGCTGGCCTCATAGAATGAGTTTGGAAAATTTTCTTCCATTTCTATTTTTTGGAACAGCTTCAAAAGTATAGGTGTTAACTCTTCTTTAAATGTTTGGTAGAATTCCCCTGGAAAGTCATCTGGCCCTGGACGCTTGTTTTTTGAGGGGTTTTTGGTTACTGATTCTTTACTGATTATGGGTCTGCTCAAATTTTCTATTTCTTCCCATTTCAGTTTTGGTAGTTTATATGTTTCTAGGAATTTGTCCATTTATTGCAGGTTGCCCAATTTATTGGCATATAACTGCTCATAATATTCTCTTAATATTGTGTGTGTTTCTGCAGTGTTGGTTGTGATCTCTCCTCTTTCATTCTTGATTTTATTTATTTGAATCCTTTCCTCTTTCTTTTTGAACAAACTGGCTAGGGGTTTATCAATTTTGTTAATTCTTTCAAGGAATCAGCTTCTAGTTTCATTGATCTGTTCTACTGTTTTTTGCTTTTTGTCTTTTATAACATTGATTTCTTCTCTAATCTTTATTATTTCTGTCTTCTGCCATTTGGGGTCAATATTTCTTTAAATATGTTTAAAGAAAATTACATGCAAGGAGCACCCAGGTGGCTCAGTCAGTTAAGTGTCTGACTCAGCTCAGGTAATGATCTCACAGCTCGTGGGTTCAAGCCCCACATGTCAGCCCCTGCTGTCAGCACAGAGCCCGTTTTGGATCCTCTGTCTCCCTCTCTGCCCCTCCCCCACTTTCTCTGTCTCAAAAATAAATAAACATTAAAATTACACCCAATGTTGGCAATAACACTGAAGAGATGAAGAGTATTTTACATTACTCCAGGAAATATAAGTTGGTTCTAACTTTGACAATTTTGCAATCAATACTCATCAAAAGCCTTAGAATATTATAAGCCAGTTAATCCTAAATTTCCATGTCTATGAGTTCACCCAAAAGAAGTAATCATTGATACATTTAAAAAGAGAGATATATGATGGAGCACCTGGGTGGCTCAGTTGGTAAGTGACCAGCTGACTCTTGATTTCAGCTAGGGTCATGATCTCACAGTTCGGTTTGTGAGATCAAGCTCCACTGTGAGCTGACAGTACAGAGCCTGCTTGGGATTCTCCCTTCCCTGTCTCTTTGCCCCTCCTTCGCTCACGCATATGCTCGCTCTCTCTCTCTCTCTCTCTCTGTCTCTGTCTCTGTCACTCTCTCCAAACAAACAAATAAATAAACTTATTAAAAAATACAGCTATATGAGATATGCATTGCAGTAGTGAACATGTGGCTAAGTTCTACCATTAAGGAAATGAGTGAAAAAGAACACAGGGGAAAGGTTCACCTGAGTATCTTCTTTGGAGTATCTGCTCAGGGGAAACCCTCTGTGTCTTTCACTTCCCATCCCTGCCCACTGGCCAGCTCTGCTACTCTGCAGGCAAAATACCACCAAGTGTTCAACAATAGCCTATTGTTAAGTAAATATGATCCATTCAATGGAATATAATGCACCATTAAAAATCATATTAGAAAGGAATATTTAATAACAAGATACACTGTATGTTATTATATATTTTAAAATAATATTACTAAACAATGATTTTATTCCTATTAATAGAAGGGAGAAATGGTACCATTTACACCAAAATGTTCAAAGAGGTTGGGAATACAGGTCATTTTTTTTTTCTGTTTATCTCTCTTTCCTAAATTTTCCAAATATTGAATCATCAGAAAAAATTATTCAAAAATGATTCTAGCCCCACACGAAAAAATTGTTTTACTTTCATCTTGGTTATTTAAGCAAAGCAAGTTGTGTGGTATCTTTCTGTGTTCTGAATTGTCTGAGTGGTGTATAGATTGGGCTTTGGGTGTGCCTGGCAGAGTCCATACTAAGGGGAATCATCTGGAGACACTTGCCCATCAAACAGGCAGGAAGTGCAGGCATGAGACTTTGTTGACAGGAAAAACAGGGCTTTTGCAGACAATGTAAAACAGAAGGGACCTCAGGGAATTAACAGTTATATGCCCAGTGACCCCAGAAAGCAATGTGTAAGCATTGCTAGCTAACAAGAAGCATAGTTCTGCCTGTAAGCATTACACTTCAGTGACTTGAAGTAATAATGATCAAAGGATTTGCTACATTGTAAAGAATTTGTGGGGGGGGGGGGAATGGTGTACCATGTGGAATCTGTGTGGTCTAGAGATGAAATTGCAATGCATTTAGCCATTTTCCAGTTTTTGTAACACTTTAACATACATTAGTCCATGAGAACCTATGCAGCCATTTAAGTAAGGTATGACAGGTCTTTTCATCCCTGGTATGTGAATTAGGAAATTGAGGCACAGGGAGGTAAAGGAGCTTGCCCTAGGGCATAGTATACAAGTTGTAGACAAAGAGAAAGTTAAGACCCAAGTTCCTGATTCCCAGTCCAAGGCATAAAACCTACACTAAACAAAAAAGAAGTGCTGCGTTGTAATAATAATAAGTGTGATTCTCCCATTTCCTCAGTTTTTCACTCTCTAAAGTTGTGTTCTCCAAGGCAGGGGTGGGGGCACATACCCCAAGGTAAGATGATTTATTGGGAGGTAAGAGAAAATAGTAGAGCATCTATGGATATCCATTTCGTAGCAAGGAAGGAAGGTAGAGGGGGAAAGAGGGAGGGAGAGGAGAATTAGGCTGTATGAATGTTTAATATATAGACTGACCCTGGTATACTCACACAGTCCTACATTAGACAGCCATGGGTCCAGAACAGGATGTGTGATTCCCTGAAGAAGGTGTGGGGCCCACTTTCTACAGACAGGAGTTTGCAAAGACCTAGTTAATATGGATTATGTTACATAGCTTTACTAAACAAACCCTCAGTCAAGTACAAGGTAAAAACAATGACAACATAATCAATTCTAATAGGAAATCACCCCAAAAGAATTCTAAATTATCAAGAACAACATTTTTTTAAGTTTATTTATTTATTTTGAGAGAAAGAGAAAGAGAGAGATGAGCAGAGAGAGAAGAAGAGAGAGAATCCCAAGCAGGGATTCTGTGCTGTCAGTGCAGGGCCTGATGAGGGACTCGATCCCATGAATCATGAGATCATGACCTGGGCCAAAATCAAGAGTTGGATGCTTAACTGACTGACCCACCCAGGAGCCCCAAGAACAGCATTTGAATTATAAAATTATATCCACATTTTTAGTAATGTACTCACCCTGGTGAATGATGTACCTTGAGATATTAGCTAATCATGGTAGTATATGTATATAAAATTCAAAATTAAATATGTATATATTGAAACTGAATTCTCAAAAAAAATCATACTACTAGATATAAGCAACCAAAAAAAAAAAAAAAAAAGGCTTAGAGGTCACTGTGATAAAGTCAATGAAAAATCTCCACTTCTGTTTGAGTCGGGGGCATGGTCTGAACTGTCCCCACTTCCATTTAAGAAAACTGCAAAAAGATCCCCTCCCCAAAGTTTTTTATGTTAAACCTATCTGTTTCATAATTGTAGAGGTGTGAAATTCTCCCTGTCCACGGCCAATCACATGCCTTCAAACATCCCCACACCATTTAATTCTACAAAGAAACAGAGACAACCTTCCTTTGGCCCTGTGTCCCCTTCCACAGTAGGCCTATCCTAATTCTCAACTCCTGGAAGTCTGTAGATTCTCCATCATCTCTGCTCACTCCCTTCCATTCCTCCCCCACCTACTTCTTTCTGTGTGGCCTCTCTCCACCTTCACAATCTACTGAGCCCATGAGCTTCCTTCCTCAAAGAGCCCAAGTGATCACCTTCTGACCTGTCTTATATAGGGTGCCATTATTTTTTCTATTTTCCTGATTTTCCCATAACTATCCAAAACAATCACTCTCTTTCCCTTTGCAGCCTCTTTTCCTTGTTTTGGTACCTAACCCTATGCATTATCATTGCCTTAGAGATATATCTTTTTTTTCTCCACATGGCTGATTCTCAAATCTTTGTCTCCAGCCTTGACTTCTCATGCATACTCCAATCTCCATTAGCCCAAATGTTTTACAGGGTTCCCAGAGGCAGCTTTAAGCTCAATGTACATAAAACAACAGCAACAAAAAGCCTTTGCCACATATCTTCCTGATTTTCATTGCTTCATCAGAAACATCACTATTTTCAGTACTGCTAGGGCAAGAAATTCTGGAACATTCTGATCCTTCCTCTCTCGTGTACCATCCTCATCCAAGCTGGCACAGAGACCTGGCAATTTGCCTTTAAGGAGTCCCGTAGATCTGATGTTTCCTCTTTGTTCTCTTCAGCACACCCTGCTGTGGGCCCTCATCATCTCACACCTGCATCCATCCTACTTCCTTTGCCTGTCTGCCTTCTCAAGCCAAAATTGACCCTTCTAATGTGCCACTGCCCATTAGGCTGGAGCCAGGCTAAACTCGGTAATAACTTGTTTCATCATGTTTCTCTCTCCAGGGCTTAGGAACCAGTGAGCTTCCCACTGCCACCAGGTGAAGTCCAAGCACCTTTACTTGCCCTGTGGTGTCTTTCTAAGGAGACCATCCATAGCAATCCCATTTTATCTGTAGCTCCCAGTAGACTCTCTGTTCCCACAAAATTGGCTTCATTGGTTTCCTGCCCTCCACACCTATTTCAGTCAGCCTTTCACACCTTACACACCCCTCTTTTTGCATGCTCTTCCATCAGATAACCTGTGCTCCAGTCCCAGCTCTGTCATTTATTACCACTGTCACCTTAAAGAAACTAACATCTCTGAACTTCAGTGTCTTCATATGTAAAATGGAGATATGACCACCTAATTCTAGGGGTGTTGAAAGGATTGAATGGCACAATGTATAGAAGGGTTATTTAGCCCAGCACCCAGCACAGAGATCATAACTATGCCTCTTCTTCAGAGTAGCAAAGCATGGTTAGCAAAGTGAATGTCATGGGGTAAACGCTCAGTTGGGTGACTGAGTAATAAAAGTAGTAAGTGCTTAGTGTATGTTGGCCTCAACAACCTTCAGCCTCTATTAACATTACCTGACCACAGACCCTGAAAAATTTCATTCTTCTTTAAACTCCTGTGACATTTAAACCCTAACACGTAAAACTTTATGACAGACTCTCTTTTGTAAATCTTTCATGTCTGTTGTCCCATTTCCCCTAGTTTACAAGTTCCTTGAGGACAAGGATGGTGATATCATTATACCTGACATTTATTGAGTGTGAACTATGGGCTAGCACTTTATATTGATAAACTATTTAACCCTCGTAACAACCTGATGACAGCTTGCTGTTGTCACTGCTGTGTTAGGAATCAGGGAACAGAGGCCTGAAATCCAGGATGCTAGTGAGCAGTAGAGGTGAGACCCTGCAGTCTGGCCCAGGGACCAAGTGTGCTACAGTCTGCTGCTCCCCAGGGCGTGGGATCCCACCCACTGGGGTAGGGATGAGAGTACTCAGTATTTGGTACAATTCCCTTATAGCAGATGGTTGAACTCCCAGACACGTTGTTTAAAACTATTTGAGAGGAGAGGTACCTGACTGGCTCAGTAGGTAGTGCATGCATGTGACTCTTGATCTTGGGGTTCTCAGTGCAAGCCCCACGTTGAGCATAGAGATTACTTTTTATAAAAACTATTTGAGAGGAAAATAACCCAAAAAACTATTTGAAATAGAACTACTGCCACCTTCCTGGCCCCCTAAAGACTAAACTTTTCCTTAAAGAGCATCCTAAAAGAAATCAGAATTATACGCAGAAGCCAAGATTATTGTTGGATGCTTTGCAACCTGAAGGTTGTTATATCATATAGGAAATTGTTATAGTGTAAATGTTTGTGTCCCCTTACAAATTAATATGTTAAGTCCTAATGACCAAAGTGATGATACTAGGAAGCGGGGCCTGGAGGTGATTAGGTTATGAAGACTCAGACCTCATGAATGGCATTAGTGCCCTTATAACAGGCCCAAGAGAGCTCCCTAGCCCCTTCCAACATGCAAGGACACAACAAGTGTCCCCAAGAGAGTCTTAACCCTACCCTGCTGGCTCTCTGATCTTAGACTTCCAGCCTCCAGCACTGTGAGAAATAAATTTCTATTGTTTATAAAGGACTTAGCCTACAGTATTTTGTTACAGCACCTGAAACAGATGAAGAAATGAAGGAAGAAAGGAAAGAGAGAAGGGAGAAAGGGAATAGAGGAATATGGGAGAAGTAGGGGGAATAGCGAACAGAAAAAAAGGGACACCAGAGAGGAGGACAGATCTTCCCAAATAGCCCCCACCAGTATGGATGTCTCATTCTGAATGACCAACAACCTTCATTAATTGTTGCTTTGCACTTGCCCTTTATTGGTCCCCACAAGGAGGGGAAGAGTTCTACCCTGAGATGCTGGAATGGATGGACTGGAAGCTAGGGAAGAGGCTGCTGGAAACCTAGAGCAGAGGCTGGTGGCATTAATGCCCCACCAGGGAGACCTCTCCTCCACCAGAACTGTCCTGTGAGATTGAAATATTGCACAAGGAAACACAATGGTTGGGGCTGACTTTTACACTGTGCCCGATGATAAATTCAAGATGGTATATAAAACAAGAATTTATTTTTTTAATGTTTATTTATTTCTGAGAGAGAAAAAGAGAGAGTGAGAGAACATGAGTAGGGGAGGGGCGGAAGGAGAGGGGGACAGAGAATCCCAAGCAGTCTCCGCGCTGTCAGTGCAGAGACCCATGTGGGGCTCAAACTCACCAGTTGTGAGATCATGACCTGAGCCAGAACCAAGAGTCAGACGCTTAACCAACTGAGCCACCCAGGTGCTGCACAAAACAAGAATTTAAAGTGCAAACTCACACAGGATGTTTTCCAACCCTAGAAACTCACTTTGAAAAATATGAGTGGATTTCATGCACCTTTTATCAACCAGTTTCATGGTAGAAATGAAACACAGTGTAAGTGATCCCAAGCATATCTGTGGACTTTTATAAGGGGCCAGACTGACACCATAGTCCCAAGGGTTGTCACTTCTAAAGATCATGTATCAAGAACCTCTAAAGATTGTGTATCAGGACCCAGATTCCAATCAGAGAATTTCATGTCATCGGTGTAAAGGCCACCAAGCAAATATCTTTTCCAGATGAACATATACCTAGAAGCATCCACATATCCCAATTATCAACACTCAAATACAGAAAGATAGTATGACTGTTCTTTAGTTCTTACAGATGCAGAAAATAAGGAGAATTCAGAAAATGAAGTATGGCAGCAAACCATGGGCAGCCTAAACCTCACCTAATCTCTGCCTTGAACAGCAGTTCTGTTAAAACTATACCAGATGCTGCAACATTAGTTGGTTACAATGAACTCACTATTAGCTCCTGTCACTGGAATAAACAACAAGTGTGCAGTTTTTTCAAAACCAAATTGTTTTGCATCTAATATCTACTTCATTTTCCTGCTCCTTCAAGCCTCTCCTGAAACTGATTTGATAATATCCACTACATTTTAAGGAGTGTTGTTTCACATTGCAAAGGGTAACAGCATGGATTTTTATAATCTACGTCTTAGCAGGAGGGAATTACAGCATACCCGCAGGAAAGTTTTCTCTTGCACAATAAACGGAAAGCTTTGTAAATATAAAATAACAATTTGCATTAAAAGGTGCATGTTTAAATTTGGTATTTCCAGTTATATAAAGGGGAAGTTAATTCCAGCAAAACGACAATCGGCCACAACCTTTCCATAACAACTCTGGCTGTGGTTTTCTCCAAGCAATGTAAGGATTCATATTTTTCCAGAAGAGACAATAGGGAATCCCTCCTGAATTGTTCCTTAGATTTTTAGTTCAGTACGACCCAACACTTCTGTATTAGATTCCAAAATACTACATGTAGCTGTAATAATACCAGTAATGAGTCACTATCTTTAGATCAAATTACACTTGAATTAATTATCTTCCATCTACCTCCTTTCTTTGGCTCCTCTTCCTCTGATCTGAGCATCTGATATTCCCAGCCTCTAACGTCACCATTCCCTCTTACAGCCTAGTTGTTTCCAACTGTGGCAATTTTGCTCCCCAGGACACATTTGGCAATGTCTGAAAAACATTTTTGGTTGTTGCACCTGCAGAGTGCTACTGGTATCTAGTGGGTAGAGGCTAGGGATTTTGCTAGACCTCCCACAATGCACAAGGACAGGCCCCCAACTGGGGGTTTAAATATATTCATCTCACTTCCCAAAGTGGTGTTGGTTTGTGCTGGTGGCTCAATCGGTTAAGTGTCTGACTCTTGGTTTCAGCTCAGGTCATGATCTCACGGTTCATGCGTTCCAGCCCTGCATTGAGCTCTGTGCTGACACATGTGGAGTCTGCTTGGGATTCTGTCTCTCCCTCTCTCTCTGCCTCTCCCTTCCATCTCAAATAAATAAATAAGTTTAAAAAAAATCTGGTCCCAAATGTCCATAGTACCAAGGTTGAGAAACCCTGCAATAACCTAACCAAAACATTAAAAAAAAAAAAAAAAAGCCTTCTCAAGAATCTGCAGTGGATCCTTACTTATTACGCTATACATTTTAACTTCCTCAACTTTACTTTCAACAACTTCTAACATACAACTTTTAACCATAACTAAATAAATATCTGATGAACTTCTATCATGTGAGGAGCTGCAAAGATACCAGAAGAGTCAGAGAGGTTGGTGCCCTCTAGAAGTTCAGCCTCTGATGCAGGATACAGATCATTGACCAGGTGTCTAATACAGGGCTAGCACCTGGTAGGTAAGAGGAATGGTCTCTCTCCTGCTCCTGGTTAACTCTCATTCCAGGCAGACCGTGATGAATGCCCTGTACAGAGCAATGGAAGCTTGCTTCCCACTATTCCCCATATAAACCCAACTCTTGGCTTTCTTGCAGAGAGATCAGGGCACAACATTCAGATTTCTCAGTGAGTAGTGACTGTGCACTAAGCGTTCTCCGCTCCTTCCTAGCCCCACTTGAGGATTTGTATGCAGCCAGCAAGGCCTAAAAGTGTGTGCACTGCCCTGTGGAACAGCGCAAACCAACACCACTTTGGGAAGTGAGATGAATATATTTAAACCTATATCACTAAACTTCCATTGATCAAAATCCCCAGGAAGAAAAAAAACATTTGTAAGTCCAATGTGCATTTGTTATATGGGAGAGGACTATCATAGAATAGTCCTCTCCCATATTATATCATAGAAACTCATGGTTTTCATTTTCTCTTCCTCCCTTGTCTCTTTAATTCCTAATAAATTATTTTGGTTATACTGATTAAGAATATGGTACCTATAATCATTTATATTTGGACTTCTCAAAATGCAGTTTTCTACTCAGGCTTGATTATCTTTTAGTGTGCATGGTCACTCCACTCTTACTGCTAATTGAGGAATTAATGTTGTTGTCAATGGCTATGATCTAGATTGAATTTGTCAAGCATAAATTGTTCCTCCTGAGATGCCTTTGGGTGTTTCCAAATTGTTTATCTCAGATTGACAGCTTTGTTCTTGATTTCAAAATATTAACAAAGTATTAACCTGTTTTGATAGAAAGATAGCAATAAAAAATTGCTTCTGGGCAGAAGAGAAGACTTTGTATGTCAGATTCATATATCTCAGGTGTTGAAGAAATGAGAAGAGACATTCAATGCATAAAAGCTCTGTGCAGCCAAGAACTATCTGCAAAATGATGATTACAATTCACCACAGACCTTCATTCTCCTGAGTAGGACATAAATGATTGCACTCTAGGATATTTCCAGGGATGTCTTTATACCCTCTTTCAGACATCTTTTTGTAGTGTTGATGAAAACATATTCATATTTCAGTCTATATTCATAGTTGGGCCTCCATCATGTCTAAACATAGTGACCATAAATCTATTAAAAAAGGGATATTATGCCTGTGTTCAGGTAATGGTTGTTCTGAAAGCTAATAGAGTGTCCTATTTTTTTTTCCTATTTTTTTTTCTTTTTTGCTAGTAGAGTGTTCTAATCAAGATCTTAGCTCTAAGGCCAGCCAGACTGTCTGAGTTTGAATCCTGATCCTGCCACTTACTAGCTGTGTGACCTCTCTAAAGAGGTCTTTCCTCCAATTGTCTTAACATCAATCTATCAATCTTTTCCTGCTTCAATAGCTATAAAGGAGGTTAAAAGTAGAACCTATCTCATGGGGTTGTGTTGGGCCCTAAATCAGTCATAAAAGGGGCTAGCTAGCACATAATTGACATTCAATAAATGGTAGCTTTTATTTCATCATGTGTGCATAGGCAATATCCATTCATTATGCGCTCATTCTTCAAAATGAAAAAATTTCTGGGGCAATTGGGTGGCTCAGTCAGTTAAGCATCTGGCTGTTAGTTTTGGCTCAGGTCATGATCTCAAGATTCATGGGTTCTGACCCTGCATCAGGCTCCAAGCTATCAGCTTGGAACCTGCTTGGTTCTCTCACTCCCTGTCATTTATACTATCTCTCTCTCCTTCTCAAAAGGAATAAACTTAAAAAAAAAAACTGAAAGAATTTCCTGGAGCACCTGGGTGGCTCAGTCGGTTAAGTGTCCCACTCTTGATTTTGGCTCAGGTCATGATCTCGTGGTTTGTGAGTTCGAACCTCCATGACAGGCACTGTGCTGACAGCCTGGAGCCTGCTTGGGATTCTCTTTTTCCTTCTCTCTCTGCCCTTCCCCTGCTGGTGTTCTCTCTCTCTCTCAAAATAAATAAATAAACTTAAAAAAAAATTTTCCTGATTATAGTTGTTACAGATACTAATTGTAACAAAATAGTAATGACATAAACAGACATGAAAAAAGGAAGTAAAAGTCCTTTCTGACCCTTCCCCTTAAAAATAACCACTGTTAAGAGCTTGGTATAGATCTTTCCAGACATTTTTATGCATAAGCTCATTCAGACATACACACCACACATATCCGCACATACACAGGTTTATACATTCATACCCATGTATATGAGCTAATATTTTTCTTTCAGGCTTCTGGGTTTGGTTTCCTCTCCTTTAAAATTGTGAATATCTTCTCCTCAGTGACTTAACTTTTTTAATGTTTATTTATTTACTTTGAGAGAGAGAGAGAGAGAGAGCGCACAATCTGGGAAGGGGCAGAGAGGAAAAGAGAATCCCAAGCAAGCTTCACACTGTCAGGGTGAGCCCAATGCAGGATTCAATCTCATGAATTCTGAGATCATGATCTGAGCCAAAATCAAGAGTCAGACACTTAACCTACTGAGTCACCCTGGTACCTCCTCAGTGATTTATCTTTATGTTTAACTCTAATCCTTTTGGACTTTATTTTTGTATGTATTATGAAATAAGAATACGATATTTCCCCACATGGTTATCCCATTATCTTAGCACGAATTATTAAACAATTCCTTTCTTCCCTTATTGATTTGAAATGCTAATTTTAACATATACTAAATTCTTATATATTTAAGAGTCTATTTCTAGACTCTATTCTTTTCCATTCATCTATCAATCCATTCCTGCCTCAATAACACACTGTTTTAATTATACTGATTTTATAATATATTTTGGTATTCGTATAGTAATCTCTACCTCTTCTTAGCAAAATCATAGTTATTTTTAATTTCACAGATACTGGAATTCACTGAGGTAAGAAAAATAGGGAGTCACTATGAGTCAACTACTCAGAGAGTATTATATAAACTGAACTTTATCAATAAGAATAGGATCTTATTGTTACCAGAAGTAACTGAGAAATGTTTTTAAAAAATATAAAGTCCCCAAATAGATATTTGGTGCTTCCCACTGCTGTATAAAAAATACCATTGCTTTATCAGTAATTTGAAACTTGGGCAAATGAAATCTATCTAATCTTAGCTTCCAGTAAGGATAGGAAAAAAGAAGATAAACTTCCATTATAAGACAAGTTTAGGCTAATACATATTGGAATTTCCTAGTTATGAAGAGAGCATACTTGAGTTATGTTATCTTTTTTACTGTAAATTCTTAAGAAAGGCTCAGCTCACTACTTGCACAAAAGTGGCATGAATGTAGTTCTTTCACCCAACAAGAAATGGGACTGAAAAACCTCCTGTCCAACACCTAAGTCACTCTGAGATTGTGATGTTTCTGTTGTTTAAAGTCACATTTTTATTCTATTTAAGAGCCAATGAATAAAATTACATACACTAAATACTAATTAATAATAAAAATGTGGTGAAAACTAGCTTGAATAGCTATTAGCTTGAATAAATAATAGGCCTTGTATCACTTGTCTGAAAAAACCTCATATTTAGCCTAAAAGTTCTTCAAGCAGTATATCTGCAAGCATATTTTACCCTCTGAGAAAGCAATTACTAAGTAGTAGAAAGGAATGAACATTTATTTCCATGTTATATATGGTAACAATAAATAAAAAATAGATCATATAGGCAAATGCAAAAATAAACTTATAAGAAATACAAATATAACCAAAGAGTAAACAAATGCTTCTGACCTGAAGCAGTAACTGGTACTGGATTTGTTCTACTGTAACAAACAACAGGACACCAGAGAAGATACATAAAACAATTGTTTTCAGACAGTGAATAACAGAGGAAGCAGAACTATAACCCCTGAGAGAAGCGATACAAATAAAGTGAGGCTTGTGATGGTCCCAGTTTTCTTTCAGGAGCTACTTTTTGGATTGTGATGCAGGGAAGGGTAATTCTAGGAGAATATGGCAACTTTGTTGAATTGAGGAAACAGTGATCAGAGTTAGGGAGGCTGAGGCAGCTGGAATCTTCAGGGCAGAGTACCAGAAACGAGTAAGCTAGGCAGAGCAAGAGCTAGAAATCTGAAGAGGATCCCCCTTGCATCTTTGGTTAATACACAGAGTAAGACTCTATGAGGCCAGGCAGAGAACATTAGTGAAGGAGCTCTAAGATGAACAACCCCCAGAGCTCACAGAGATCTGCAAGCTGTTCAAATTCTGACCAAAGAGAAGGACCGTGGAAGTACAGTTGACCCTTTAACAACATGGGTTTGAACTACACAGGTACACTTACACATGGACTTATTTTTGATAAATACAATACAGTACTGTAAATGCATTTTTCTTATGTTTTTCTTAATGATATTTTCTTTTCTCTAGCTTACTTTATTGTGTGAATACAGTATATAATACTATAACATACAAAATATGTGTTAGTCTTCCTGTCAACAGTAGGCTATTAATTAGTAGTTAAGTTTTGGGACTCAAAAGTTTTATGTGGATTTTTGACTGCACTATGAGAGGGGTTGGATCAGTGCCCCTATCCCAGTGTTCTTCAAGGGTCAACTACACATTGATGAAAATTCTTACATTATTGCAGAAGTGGCACACCACTATTTAAAGGTACACTAATAATTTAAGATGCATGCCATAAACCTTATATCAACCATTAAAAAGTAAAATGAAGTAATAAAATAAATTAGTTAATGGAGGACGTAAAATGGAATACTAAAAAATATTCAATTAATCCAACAGATAGGAAAAGAAGAAAAAAGAAAGTATATGGGGCAAGTAGAAAACAAATAGCAAAACAGTAGATTTAAACCTAACCATATCAATAATTACACTTAATGAAGATGGACTAAATTTTCCCATTAAACGTCAGAGGGGCCCCTGAGTGGCTCAGTCAGTTAAGCATCTGACTTCAGCTCAGGTCTTGATCTAACCACTCGCGGGTTCGAGCCCGGTGTTGGGCTCTGTGCTGACAGCTCAGAGCCTGGAGCCTGCTTCAGATTCTGTGTCTCCCTCTGTCTGTGCCCCTCCCCTACTCACACTCTCTCTCTCTCTCTCTCTCTCTCTCTCTCTCTCTCTCTCTCAAAAATAAGTAAACATTAAAAAAATAAATAAGTAAAAAGTCAGAGATTGTCCAACTGGATAATAAAGTCTAACTACATTCTGTCCACAAGAAATTCACTGTGAATGTACAGACAGAGGAAAAATATAAGTAAAAGGATGGAAAAAGATATACCATGTAAACATGAAACATAAGAAAAGTGGAATGACTATCTTCATATTAGACAAAGTAGACTTTAGAACAAGGAATACTCCCAGAGATAAAGAAAGATGTTTTATAATAAAATGTCAAGTCACTAAGAAGAAATGACATTCCTAAATGGGAATACACCCAATTGCTTCAAATTACATGAAGGAAAAACTGACAAAATTGAAAGGAGAAAAAGACAAATCCACAATTAGAGTTGGATATTTCAGCACCTCTCTCCACAATTAAAAGAAATAGTAGACAGAAAAGTAAATGGGAATATAGACAACTTGAATAATTCTGTCAAATAACTGAATCTAATTGACTTTTATAGAACACTTCACCCAGCAATGGCAGACTTTACAGTATAATCAGTGCCAGTGGAACATTTACCATATACTGGGCCATAAAACTAGTCTCAATAAATTCAACAGGATGGAAATCACATGGAGGACTTCTCTGACAAAATGCAACTTGACTAGAAATCAATAACTGAAAGGTATCTGCGAATTACAAAATATCTGGAAATTAAACCATGAGTCAAAAAAGAAATGAGAAGAGAAAAAGAGAAAATATTTTTCAAAGTTTGTGGGATGCAGCTAGCTAAAGCTTGGCTTTAGAGAGAATTTTATTGTACTTTTGTACTGTAAAATTTCCATTTGTTTTGAAAAATAATTTCTATACCTTTATACATATTCTTTATTTGATGTGACATTGTCATCATAGCTTCTTTGTTAAGCTGTCTGCTTCATTTGGTATTATACATAAATATTGGGCTTCACTAATTGCTAGATGATTGCTCTGTTGTTCTACAAAATGTCCTGGGGAGGTAAAAGGCCATGGCTCAAGTGCCACAGAGTCTGGCTGTTCTTACAGATATTTAATAAATTTTTTTGAATAAATGTTTCTTCATTTGATATATTCCCTCAGGACAATTACTATTTACCAGTTATGGTTGTTTCACTGGGGAACAGGTACCTGGAGTGCCTCAGATAACCATTCCAGAAGAACCCCCACACTATTTTTCCACAGTGGCTGCACCAGTTTGCATTCTCTTTCCAAAGGGAAAGAGAGTTCCCTTTCTTGTGGGATACCATTAAGTACACCAACATACATGTAACAGAAGTACCAGAAGGAGAGGGGAAAGGAGCAGGAAAAAAATTAGACAAAATGATGACTTGAAAACATCCCAAATTTTATTTTATTTTATTTTTAATTTTTTTTTCAACGTTTATTTATTTTTGGGACAGAGAGAGACAGAGCATGAACGGGGGAGGGGCAGAGAGAGAGGGAGACACAGAATCGGAAACAGGCTCCAGGCTCTGAGCCATCAGCCCAGAGCCCGACGCGGGGCTCAAACTCCCAGACCGTGAGATCGTGACCTGGCTGAAGTCGGACGCTTAACCTAACCGACTGCGCCACCCAGGCGCCCCCCAAATTTTATTTTTAAAAATCTACACACTTGGGGAAACTGGGTGGCTCAGTCAGTTAAGCGTCCGACTTCAGCTCAGGTCATGGTCTCCCAGTCCATGGGTTTGAACACCGCGTAGGGCTGTGTGCTGACAGCTCAGAGCCTAGAGCCTTCTTTGGATTCTGTTTCTCCCTCTCTCTCTCTCTCTGCCCCTCCCCCACTCACACTGTCTCTCAAAAATGAATAAATGTTAAAAAGATAAATAAAATAAAAATCTACACACTGAAGAAATTCAAAGAACTCAAAGTATGATAGATGCTATATAGCAGTAATATCTATATCTCACTGGAATTAAGCTAGTGTAAGTCTAAAGTAGGTTCTAATATGTTAAGATGTATTTAGTAAACCCTAGAGAAACCACTAAAAAAATAATTAAGAAAATAACAAAAAACAGTGAAAAATATTGTTAAAAGAAGTAAAATGTTCCACTAGAAAATATTTACGTAAAACAAAGAAAGTAGTACAGGAAGAAAAAAGGAACAAAAAAGATGAGACATATCGAAAACAAAATGTAAAATAGCATATGTAAGTTCAACTATATCCATAATAAATTAAATGTGAGTGTACTAATCAATCAATCAAATAGCCAAGACTGTCAGGCTGAAAAAAAAGACTAAAAGAAAAAATATATATATATTCTGTCAGTTTTGCATTTTGGTGGCTCTGTTGGTAAATGCATATATATGTTTATAATACAATTATATAAAAATATATGCCTATAATACAGGTAAACATTTATGTTTATAATTGTATTATAAGCGTGTTTATAAAAAATTATGTTTTTACAATACAATTATAAACATATGTTTGTAAAAAATCGTGCTTTTATAATATAATTATATAAACATATGTTTATAATATGCTGTTGTTTATACTACAATTATAAACCTATATGTTTATAATACAATTATAAACATGTTTATAAAAAATCATGTTTTGAGAAGGAGGGCATTTGTTGGGATGAGCACTGGGCATTGTATGTAAGCAACGAATCACGGGAACCTACCTCCAAAACCAAGAGCACACTGTATTCACTGTGTGTTAGCTAACTTGACAATAAATTATATTAAATAAATAAATACATACATATATAAATACATAAATAAACTTCAAAAAATCATGTTTTTATAATACAGTTATATAAACATATATGCACCTACCAACAGAGCCACCAAAATGCAAAAACTGACAGAATTAAAGAGAGAAATAGACAATTCAACAGTAATAGAGGCTTCAGTACTCCACTGTCGATAATAGAATAACTAGAAAGAAGATAAACAAGGAAACAGAGACTTCAACATTTATAAACCAACTGTACTTAAAAGACCTTTATAGGCCACCCAAACAACAGCAAAATACATATTATTCTCCAGTGCACATTCACCAGGATAGATCATTGCTAGACTATAAAACAAGTATCAGTAAATTTTTAAAAATTTAAATTATATAAAGTATATTCTACAGCCATAATGGGGTGAAAGAGGAAAATCAATAACAGAAAGAAATTGGGGACTCACAAATATGTGGAATTAAATAATATATTCCTAAATAACTAATGTATCAAAATAGAAATAACAAGGAAGATATAAAAATACTTTGAGAGGAATCAAAATGAAGCTACAATTTGCCAAAAATTATGTAATGCAGCTAAAATAGTACTTAGAGGGAGAGTTATAAATGTAAACACAAAATTTAAAAAGAAGAAATATCTTACATTGATAACCTAAACTTCCACCTAGAAACACTATGGAAAAGAAAGCAAAATGAACCTGAAGCAGACAAAAGGAAAGAAATAACAGAGATTAGAGCATAGATAAATAAAATGGAAAATTGAAAAACAGCACAGAAAAATTTAAAGGGTCAATTTGGCTCTTTGAAAAGAAAAGAAAATTGACAAATATTTAGCTAGTCTGACCACACAAAAAGAAAAAGACTCAGATTGAAATAATCAAAAATGAAAGGGGGCACAATACTACTAACTTATAGAAATTTTAAAAGATTATAAGGAAGAGTCACTTGTCAGCCAAAGATGGCTGCACTCAGGCTAGTTGAGCAAAGGTTGGAGTGAGCCCCCATTCACTCAGCCCCCTGTCAGAGGAGGACTGGTGGAGGCACCAACTGCTGTGCAGAGAGCATAAGGCTCAAGATGGATAATCGTGAACCAGATGGTATTGTCAAGGAAATTTAATTTTCAGTACCATAACCAGAAAAATTAATGAACTCCCAGAAGCAGAAAGGAATCTCTTTGAACATGGATCAACATATATTGGACTTAATGCTGCTTTCTGTGGTCTAAGAGCAAATAGTCTTTATCAACACATCTTAAATGTGACACAGGCTCATATAGCTGCTGGCTTACCAATCGCAGTGATCCCATTTATTACAGCACATGCATCTTACAAAGGTTTTGTAAATTTACCTTTGAATACAGATGATTTGACTTGTGAAACCTGTACCATAACACAGGTCTTATATCCTGTTTTCTTGGTGATACCTATGAATGGTTGCAGAGCAGTTAGATATGAACCAGCCCTGCTACCAGAGAAAGGAAGCATCTTAACTTACTGGACTAGAATTTCTAAGCCTGTCTTTAGAAAGATGTTACTTCCCATTTGCTCCGACTGTGTTTGTAGCATACCTTGGATCTAGACAATATAAACTAATTAGAAAGTCTCTTCAGTTACCTGAAACCGGCCTGGAAATTCAGTGACTGTTAAACAAATGTGCACACAAAAATAAAATTGTAATGTATGATTAAATATCTAGGTGTGAATTTTAAAAAGATTATAAGGAATACTATGAATAACTGTATGCTAATGAATTAAATAAGTAGAAGAGACAAATGCCTAAAAGAGACACGGAAAAATTAACTATTGAAATTGAATTAAAAAAGAAATAGAAAACTCAAATAGACCTATAACAAGTAAAAAGATAGAGGTATAATTAGAAAACTACCAAAATAAAATTTTCAGGCCCAGATATCTTCACTAGTGAATTCTACCAAACACTGAAATAAGAATTAATACCAACTCTTCACAGACTCTTCAAAAAAATAGAAGAGGATGAAACACTTTCAAATCATTCTATTATACCAGTATTCCGCTGACACCAAAACCAGAAGACATCACTAGAAAAGAAAATTGACCGATAGCTTCTGTGAAAACAGATACAAAATTCTACAACAAAATACTAGCAAACTGAAACCAGAAACATATAAAAAGAATTATGCACCATTATCAAGTGAAATTTATCCCAGAAATGTAAAGTTGGTTTAACATCTGAAAATCAATGAATGTAATACATATCAACAAAACAAAGGACAAAAACCACATGATCATCTCAATAGATGCAGAAAAAGCATTTGACAAAATTTAAACTTTCACGATTAAAAAAAAAACTCAACAAGAAATAGAAGGGCACTTCCTTAATCTAATAAAGGGCATGTCTAAAAAATGTACAGCTAGCATAATGGTAAAAGACTGCTTTCCCCCTCAGATCAGGAATAAGACAAAGATGTCTCCTCTTGCTACCTCTATTCAATATTATACTGGAGATTCTAGCCAGGGCAGTTAGTCAAGATAAAGAAATAAAAGGCATCCAGATTGGGAAGGAAGAAGTAAAATGCTTTCTGTTAGCAGATGCAATGATTTTTATGTAGAAATTCTAAAGAACTTACTAAAAAAGATTAAAACTAGTAAATGAGTTCAGCAGGATGGCAGGATATAAGACTGATATACAAAAATCAACTGCAGGTATATACATTTCCAATAATCAATCTAAAAATGAAACTAAGAAAACAACTCCAAAGAAATAAAATACTGAGGAATAAATTTTAATAAAATAAATGCAAAACTTATGCTTTAAAATATATTTCAAAAACTATAAAACGTTGAGGGGCCCCTGGGTGGCTCAGTCAGCTAAGCACCCAACTTCAGCTTAGATCATGATCTTGTGACTCCTGAGTTTGAGCTCAGGCTCTGTGCTGACAGCTCAGAGCCTCGAGCCTGCTTCAGATTCTGTGTCTCCCTCTCTCTCTGCACCTCCCCGCTCACATGCTCTCTCTCTCTCTCTCTCTTAGAAATAAATAAACGTTAAAAATTTTTTTAAAAACTATAAAATGTTGAAAAAATTAAGATGATTTAAATAAATGGGAAAACAACCTACATACATGGATTGGAAGACTTTAATATGGTTAAGATAGCAATACTCACAAATTGGTCTATAGATGCAGTGTATTTACAAGCATTCCAGCTGATTTCTTTGTAGACATTTCAAGCTGATTCATATGGAAATTTAAGGGACCCAAAATAGCCAAAAAAAATCTCAAAAAACAAGAACAAATTTGAAGAGCTCCTACTTCCCTATTTCGAAACTTATTAGAAAGCTAAGTAGTCAAGACTGTGTGGTTTTGATGTAATGACTCACACTGAAAGTCAATAAATACACTTTCACATTTACAATGAATTGATTTTTGACTACAGTGCTGAGACAATTCAATGAAGGAAAGTGTATACTTTTTAAACAAATGATGCTGGGACCACGAATATTCACACACAAAAGAATAAATTGGATAGCCTACTTCACACCATGTACAAAAACTAACCCCAAACGAATCAAAGACACAAGTGTAATAGCTATAATTATAAAACTCTTAGAGGAAAACATAGGAGTAAGTCTTCATAATCTTGAATTAGGCAATGGTTTCTTAGATATGATACTGAAAGCATAGAAAAAAAAAGAAAAAATAAATTAAGCATTATAAAAAGTAAAGACTCTTGTGCTTCAAAAAAATTAAAAAATAAATTAAAACTCTTGTCCTTCAAAAGATACCATCAAGAAAATGAAAAGACAATTCACAAAATGGGAGGAAATTTGTAAAGTATATAAAGAACTCTTGTAACTCAGTAATAAAAAGACAACCTAGGTAAAGAAGGGCAAAAAATTGAATTTCTCCAAAGACGTACAAATGTACACCAGCTATTAGGGAAATGCAAAGCAAAACCACAATGAGATGCCACCTCATACCCAATAGGATAGCTATAACCCTAAAGATAATAACAAAGATGGTAAAAATGTGGAGAAATTGGAGCCCCCGTACACTACCACTAGGAATGTACAGTGGTACAGCCTGTAAGCAGTCTGGTAGTTCCTCCAAAGATCAAACATAGAGTTACCACATGGCCCAGCAATTTTACTCCTAATATATACCTAAGAGAAATGAAGACCTATGTTCGCGTGATAAGTTGTGCACAAATGCTATAGCAGCATTACTCATAAGAGGAAAAAAAAAGTGGCAACAACAGCAACCACTGATGAATGGTTAAGTAAAATGTGGTCTGGTTGTATAATGGAATATTACTTGGCAATACAAAGAAATGAAGTACTAATACATGCTATACCTTGGATAAATTTTAAAAACATTAGCCTAGGGGTACTTGGGTGATTCAGTCAATTAAGTGTCGGACTTTGTCTCAGGTCATGATCTCACAGTTCATGTGTTCAAGCCACACCATCAGTGCAGAGCCTGCTTGGGATTCTCTCTCTCCCTCTCTCTCTGCCCCTCCCCAACTTGCACTTTCTCTCTCTCAAAATAAATAAATAAACTTGAAAAAAAATTTTTAGTCTAAGTGAAAGAAGCCAGCTTCAAAAGACCACACATTACATGATTCCATTTATATGAAATGTTCAGAATTGTCAAATCTATACAGATAGAAAGTAGATTATTGTGTACCCAAGGCTGGAAGTGTTGGGGGTAAAGGTGCAGTGACTGAAATGATCTAAAATTAATTGTGGTGTTGATTGCACAACTCTGAGAAAATACCAAAAACCATTTAATCATTCACTTTAAATAGACAAATTAGGGGCACTTAGGTGGCTCAGTTGGTGAAGCATCTGACCTCAGCTTAGGTCTTGATCTCAGGGTCATGAGTTCAAGCCCTGAAATGGAGGGTACTTAAAAAAAATGGATGAGTTATATGGTGTTGGAATTATATCTCAATAAAGATATATTCATTTCAATAAATGAAAAAGAAAAAAATCCATTTAAAAGTCATAGCAAAATATAACACACTTTTTTTTTTAATTTTTTTTTCAATGTTTATTTATTTTTGGGACAGAGAGAGACAGAACATGAACGGGGGAGGGGCAGAGAGAGAGGGAGACACAGAATCGGAAACAGGCTCCAGGCTCCGAGCCATCAGCCCAGAGCCTGACGCGGGGCTGGAACTCACGGACCGCGAGTTCGTGACCTGGCTAAAGTCGGACGCTTAACCGACTGCGCCACCCAGGCGCCCCTATAACACACTTTTAAGGTATAAATACCAACAAAGCCACTTTCTTAACCGAGGAGTAATTCAAAGTAATTCAAAGGCAAAGTAATTAAAAGGCAAAGACCTGATAAATGGCATGTACCAAAAAAAAAAAAAAAAAAAACCCAAAACCAACAACTAAAACTGAAAAAACCCTAAAATAAAACATACCTAATGGTGAAGCTACCAGATGCTTTCACGCTAAGACTGGCAATAAAGTGGGACATTTACTTTCACCACTTCTCCACTTTTCTGGAGGGCCTATCTTGTGCAATAAAGTCAGAAAAAGAAAGGCTCAAAAGTTGAAAAGAAAGAAGAAAAACTTTCTTCATTCACAGGGACATATTTGTGTCTGAAGGAAATCCTAAGAAGTGTACAAAAAGACTTATAGGACTAATAAGTGATATAAATAAGGTCATATGATACAAGGTCAATATACAAAAACCTATTATATTTTTATGTACCATCAACAAATAATTAGAAAATGAATATTAGCATCATTTATAATAATATGCAGAATGAAAGGATAAATTTAACAGTATATACAAGATACAATGAAAACTCAAACATTGCTCACCAAATTTTTTTTCTTTCTTTATGCATTCTTTTTAAATTTTATTTATTTATTTATTTATTTATTTATTTATTTATTTATTATTTTAATATGAAATTTATTGTCAAATTTGTTTCCATATGGCTGAACAAAAATTTAAAAGACCTAAGTAGTGAAGAGATATCTATGTTCATGCATTGGAAAACAGAACCTCAATCTATAGATTCAACGCAATCTCTATCACAGTTTCAGAAGGATTTTTGAAATTGAAAAGCTGATTTTAAATCCAAAAGACCTAAGATAGTCAAAATAGCTTAGAAGAAGGACAAAGTGGAGGTCTTCTTACACAGCCTGATTTTAAGACTTACTATAAAGCTATAATAATCAAGAAAGTGAGGAAGAATCCAGAAATATATTTATGCATTGGTGGATATTTGATTTGATCAATTGACTTTCCCCAAAGTTTGCAAGGTGATTGAATGGGAAAAGAATACTCTTATCAACAAATTGTGCTGGCACAACTGGATATCCTTATGAAAGCAAAACAAAATGCTTGACCTTTTTCTCACTCCACACACAAAACTTAACTCAGAATGTCTTATATACCTAAATGTAAGAGCTGAAACTTCAAGGAGAAAACTTTGGAGAAAATCTTTGCAATCTTGGGATAAGCAAAGAATTCTTATGACACAAAAAGCACAAACCATAAAAAAAATTATAAATTGGCTTCACCAGAATTTAAAACTTCTCCCCATTAAATTTTTTTTAATGTTTATTTTTGAGAGAGACAGAGACAGAATGCGAGTGGCTTGGGGCAAAGAGAGAGGGAGGCACAGAATCCAAAGCAGGCTCCAGGCTCTGAGCTGTCAGCACGGAGCATGACGTGGGGCTCAAACTATTGAGCTGTGAGATCATGACCTGAGCCGAAGCCAGACGCTCAACCGACTGAACCACCCAGGTGCTCCAAAACTTCTCCCCGTTGAAAGAAAGCATTAAAGAAATAAAAAGGCAAACCACAGACTACAGAAAATATTGAAAATACATCTATCTGACAGGTGATTCATTACTAAAATATTACTAGAATAGAAAATAGAATAATGAAACTTCTGTAACTCAAGACAACCCAAATAAGAAAATGGGCAAAAGATTTGAAGAAGTATTTCTCAATAGAAGAGCTAGAAATGACTCATAAGCACATGAAAGGATGCTCAATGTCCAGTCATCAGGGAAATGGAAATCAAACCATAAGATTTACTACCCACATTTAAAAAGACTGCCTGCCAGTACTAACTATGAGTAACTTATGTGCAGCAAGTTCAATACTTGTATGTCGCTAATGGCATGTAAGTGATAACATTTATTTTGGAAAACAGTTTGATATTCTCTTAGAAAGTTAAACATGTTTACCATATAGCCCAGCAATCCTACTTGTAGGCATTTACCTAAGAGAAGTGAAAACACATATCCACACAAAGACTTTCACAAGAATGTTCATATCAATTTTGTTAGCAATAGTTAACACCTGGAAACAAACCAAAAGTTCATTAAAAAGTGACAAGTTAGGGGTGCCCCGGTGGCTCAGTTGGTTAAGTGTCCAATTTCGACTCAGATCATGATCTTGAGGTTCATGGGTTTGGGCCCCGCTTCAGACTGTGTGCTGATAGCTCACAGCTGGAGCCTGCTTCAGGTTCTGTGTCTCCCTCTCTCTCTCTGCTCCTCCCCTGCTTGTGCTCTGTCTCTATCTCTCAAAAATAAATAAACATTTTTAAAAATTTTTAAATAAAAATCAACAAGAAAGTTTCACTTAGAACCACAAAGTCAGAACATGATATTAAGAGTAGCCTTTAGAGCTGATTAGAAACTCAAACTCACTTCAAACTTAATGATATAGGTAAATTAAAAGTAAAAGAATAAAAAAAGATATACCACCCCAAAAAAGATACCCTTCAAACATTAATCAAAGGAAACCTGGAGCGGTTACATTAACATCAAAGTACACTTTCTAACAAAAAAATTACCAGGGATAAAAAGGGACATTGCACGATAATAAAATGTTCAATTCACCAAGCAGACATAACAATCTAAATGTGTGTACACATGACAACAGAACTGCAATACCGCATGAAGCAAGAGCTGACAGGACTGAAGGGAGACATACACAAATCCACAGGTAAACACTCCTCTCCCTGTAATGGGACCAGTAGGTGGAAGATTAGCAAGGATCTAGAAGAACTGACAACACTATCAACGAACTGGATCTAACTGGTAGTTATAGGACATTCCAACAGTTAACAGCAGAACATACATTCTTTTCCAGTACATATATAATATTCACCAAGATAGAGCAGTTGAACCATAAAACAAACTTTAATAAATTTGAAAGAATTAAAATCATACAAGGTGTGTTCTCTGAACTTAATGAAATTAAGCTAGAACTCAGTAAGAGAAAGATGAAAATCTCCAGATGCTTGGAAATTAACACACTTCTAAGTCACTCAAAGTCAGAGTGGAAGTCCCAAAGGAAATTAAAATTGAAACTAGAACTTAGCAAAATTTGTGGGATGCACCTAAATCAGTGATTAGAGGGAAATTTATAGCATTCAATGCTTATATTGGAAAAGAGAAAAGGTCTCAAACCTAAGTTTCCACTTCAAGAAACTAGAAATAGAAGAGCAAAATAAACCTACCACCAGTAGAAAGAAGGAAACAAACAATGAAGAAATCACCAAATTTGAAAACGGAAAAGTAGAGAAACTTAGTGCCAGTCCTCTGAAAAGATCAATGAGACTGATAAACCTCTAGAAAGACTGGCAAGAGACAAGACACTAATTACCAATATCAGGAATGAGAGAGGAGATATCATTACAGATTCCACAGGCATGAAAAAAAGGAAGGGGCATGAGGAAACTTTGCAGATGATGGATATGTTTATTTTCATGATTATGGTGATGGTTTTACAGATGTATACATACATAAAACTTACCAAATTATATATTTTAAATACATAGTTTATTGTATGTAAAGCATACTTCAATAAAACTATTTTTAAAAACCCTTTATGGAACAGAACATTTTCCCTTGGAGATGGTTAGAGCCCTCACTGCATCCATTACCTGCTGTCATAGCTGTCCGTACCCCTGCACATCATTCCTCCACCATTGACTTTCTCAAATCACAATAACCATCCCTACCTAATACTTCTAGTGTGTACAATAAAATACTATATTTTCTACCCACTCCTATCTCATCTTCAATGCACTGAATTATAAAACTGAAAGAAATTAGTGTCTACTGTGGCTTGATTCACTTAAGTAGAGAATAGTTTCTATCGTCTAGTATCATCAATTATAACAGACTGGAATTATTCACAAGTATGTTCACCAGAGAGTTCCTAAAGGAACATGAGTCAAAAGCCAGTTTGGGCTCCAGGGAGAATCCACTGACTTTAGTAAGGCTGTAGATTACAGAATTTTACCTAAATGATCCCAGTGGGGCAGTGAAACCCAGGTGAAGTTCATTCAGTGCACAGCACATCTTGACACTGAAAGAAGTACAACCTTGGAAACATAGCATGTAATTACAAGCTAGAACTCTCTCGGGCATACAATGCTTGAGCACCATAAGATTGATCTCTTTGCTTTCATTTTTTGTTAAGCAGCAATATACAATTTATGGATTCTAACATCACAGTAATAGCTTCTTCTTCATTGAGAATTCACAACATATACTCTCACATTCCCGTTTTCAGTGTGCAGCAAACACTTGATTTCAGGAGGCTAAAAGACAGAAAGGGTGCACAGAGTGAGCCTCCTTTTTGGTGGAAGCTTTAATTCACATATTTCTGTGTTGGTACAACCTACTTGGGAGCTTTCTCCTCCTACCCTACCTTCATCTAGCTTTCTCCATGGCCTTCCTCTCTCCTGTCTCATCCTATCTATCACAGAGTAGTTTACAGCATGCTCTACCATATCTTTGTTCCTTTAAAAACGGAGATACAGGGGCGCCTGGGTGGCGCAGTCGGTTAAGCGTCCGACTTCAGCCAGGTCACGATCTCGCGGTCCGTGAGTTCGAGCCCCGCGTCCGGCTCTGGGCTGATGGCTCAGAGCCTGGAGCCTGTTTCCGATTCTGTGTCCCCCTCTCTCTCTGCCCCTCCCCCGTTCATGCTCTGTCTCTCTCTGTCCCAAAAATAAATAAACGTTGAAAAAAAAATTAAAAAAAAACGGAGATACAAACACCTATCCTGCAAGACTAATGTACAGATTTGAAACACAAAAACACACACAGAGCAAACACTAGCAGAGTGATCTGTATAATAGACACTCAAAACAGTGCAAATTCACTTTACTTTCACCTTCCTTTCTAATACCAAAGTAGCAGCAACCAGAGAAAAGAAGAAAATGTGCAGGCACAAGAATGGTGAAAAGCAGAATTGTGCCAAATGCCTGTTTTCTCTTCTCAGAACACAAGTTTTGCTCAAAATGATCACTCTTGAGCATATCCCTCTGTTCTATAGCAGTTCACCTGGCTCAGGTAGGAGGCTTAGGTGGCCCAACTACTAACACACTTCTATTCTTCCTTTGCTTCAAACCACCACTCAAAAATTGCTCATTTATTTGGAATATCGTAGATATTTAGCCCACCCTTTTCCTGGCTATTATCTGTCATTATTTAAACACACTAAGACTCTACTTAAAGAAGGAAAGAAAAAAAAAAAACTATCTCTAGCTTCTTCCCACTCCACCTATAAATGCCTGGTCTCTTGCCTCTTTTTCATAGCCAAACTCTATAAATGTTTTTCCACTTCTCACCTCACATTTACTCCTCAATTTACCACAAACTCGCTGCTGCTCAAATCATCTAACCATTTATTCTACAACTACTTGAAGTGCCTCTACTCTCTGCTAGACATTTCTAGGTGCAAAGAAGCCAGTGTGATTGGATGGAAAGAAGCATGAGATGTAATAAGAAGGGTAATCAAAAGCCAGGTCATGGAGCACCATGTGAGCCCTAATAAGAATTTGGATTTTTCTTTGAGTGAGATGAGAAGCCATTGGGAGATTTTGAAAAGAAAGATATGACAAGGTCAGGGGTGCCTGGGTGGCTTAGTCAGTTAAGCGTGCAACTCTTGATCTCAGCACAGGTCTTGATCTCAGGGTTGTGAGTTCAGGCCCCACATTGGGCTCCACCCTGGGCATGAAGCCTACTTTAAAAAAAGAAAAAGAAAAAGAAAAAAGAAACATATGACAGGGTCTAATTATATTTTAAAAGGATCACTGTAGCTGCTATAAGAATAGACAGAAGCAAGGGATAGGGGGCAAGGGTCAAAACAGAGACAAGTAAAGTGATTACTGAAATAATCCAAGTGAGGGATGATGGTGTCTTGGACCAGACGAGTAGCATTGGAACTAGTAAGAATGATTCTGATTCTCATTGGTTTTGAAAATGAAGTTGATAGAATTGTTAGAAGGGGATGTGAGAGACAAAGGAAAGTCAAGAATGGCTCAAAGTCTTGCCCTAAACAACTGGAAAAATTAAGCTACCATTTACTGAGAAAGGAAGTCACAGGGAGGGTCTGATTTGGGCAGGTGATGGAAGTAGAAAATCAAAAGTTCAGTCTTGAGGTGCCTGGATAGCTCAGTCGGTTGAGCATTCAACTCTTGATTTTGGCTCAGGTCAAGGGACTGAGCCCCACATCAGGCTCTGAGCTGACAGTGCAGGGCCTACTTGGGATTCTCTCTCTCCCTCTGTCTCCACCTCTTCCCTGCGTGCAGGTGGTGCTCTCTCTCTCTCTCTCTCTCATTTTCTCTCTCTCTCTCTCTCTCTCTCTCTCTCAAAAATAAATAAATAAATAAATAAATAAATAATATTTTTTAAAAAGCTCAGTCTTATATATACTAAGTTTGAATTGCTTAGTACACAGCTAATTTGAGAATGGTTAATTTTGTGAGTCTGAAATTCAAAGGAGAGGTCTGGGATAGAAATATAAATCCAGGAGCTATTAGCATATAAATGATATTTAAAACCACATGCCCTGGAGGGGAGGGACGATGGCGGCGTAGGAGGACGCTGGGCTCACCGCGCGTCCTGCTGATCACTTAGATTCCACCTACACCTGCCTAAATAACCCAGAAAACCGCCAGAGGATTAGCAGAACGGAGTCGCCGGAGCCAAGCGCAGAACGGAGTCGCCGGAGCCAAGCGCAGACGAGAGGCCCACGGAAGAGGGTAGGAAGGGCGGCGAGGCGGTGCGCGCTCCACGGACCGGCGGGAGGGACCCGGGGCGGAGGGGCGGCTCACCGGCCAAGCAGAGCCCCTGAGCCTGGCTTGCAAAAAGCGGAGGGGCCTGACGGACTGTGTTCTGACAGCAAGCGCGACTTAGCGGCTGGGAGGTCATAAGTTAACAGCTCTGCTCAGAAAGCAGGAAGGCTGGAGGACAAAGGGAAGGAGAGCTGCTGAGCCCCCTGACGACAGAGCTCAGTTTGGTGGGGAACAAAGGCGCTCGCCAGCGCCATCTCCCCCGCCCATCCCCCAGCCAAAATCCCAAAGAGAACCAGTTCCTGCCAGGGAACTTGCTCGCTCCGCACAAACACCCAACTCTGCGCTTCTGCAGAGCCAAACCTCCAGCAGCGGATCTGACTCCCTCCTGCCACAGGGCCCCTCCTGAAGTGGATCACCTAAGGAGAAGCAAGCTAAGCCTGCCCCTCCTGCCCCTGTGCACCTTGCCTACAAACCACAGCTAAGACACCAGATCCCCAGCATCACAAGCCTGGCAGTGTGCAAGTAGCCCAGACAGGCCACCCCACCCCACAGTGAATCCCGCCCCTAGGAGAGGGTAAGAGAAGGCACACACCAGTCTGACTGTGGACACAGCGGTGGGCTGGGGGCAGACATCAGGTCTGACTGCGGCTCCGCCCACCAACTCCAGTTATACACCACAGCACAGGGGAAGTGCCCTGCAGATCCTCACCACTCCAGGGACTATCCAAAATGACCAAGCAGAAGAATTCCCCTCAGAAGAATCTCCAGGAAATAACAACAGCTAATGAGCTGATCAAAAAGGATTTAAATAATATAACAGAAAGTGAATTTAGAATAATAGTCATAAAATTAATCGCTGGGCTTGAAAACAGTATAGCTGACAGCAGAGAATCTCTTGCCACAGAGATCAAGGGACTAAGGAACAGTCACGAGGAGCTGAAAAACGCTTTAAACGAAATGCATAACAAAATGGAAACCACCACGGCTCGGATTGAAGAGGCAGAGGAGAGAATAGGTGAACTAGAAGATAAAGTTATGGAAAAAGAGGAAGCTGAGAAAAAGAGAGATAAAAAAATCCAGGAGTATGAGGGGAAAATTAGAGAACTAAGTGATACACTAAAAAGAAATAATATACGCATAATTGGTATCCCAGAGGAGGAAGAGAGAAGGAAAGGTGCTGAAGGGGTACTTGAAGAAATAATAGCTGAGAACTTCCCTGAACTGGGGAAGGAAAAAGGCATTGAAATCCAAGAGGCACAGAGAACTCCCTTCAGACGTAACTTGAATCGATCTTCTGCATGACATATCATAGTGAAACTGGCAAAATACAAGGCTAAAGAGAAAATTCTGAAAGCAGCAAGGGGTAAACGTGCCCTCACATATAAAGGGAGACCTATAAGACTCGTGACTGATCTCTCTTTTGAAACTTGGCAGGCCAGAAAGAATTGGCACGAGATTTTCAGTGTGCTAGACAGAAAAAATATGCAGCCGAGAATCCTTTATCCAGCAAGTCTGTCATTTAGAATAGAAGGAGAGATAAAGGTCTTCCCAAACAAACAAAAACTGAAGGAATTTGTCACCACTAAACCAGCCCTACAAGAGATCCTAAGGGGGACCCTGTGAGACAAAGTATCAGAGACATCACTACAAGCATAAAACATACAGACATCACAATGACTCTAAACCCATATCTTTCTGTAATAACACTGAATGTAAATGGATTAAATGTGCCAACCAAAAGACATAGGGTATCAGAATGGATAAAAAAACAAGGCCCATCTATTTGCTGTCTACAAGAGACTCATTTTAGACCTGAGGACACCTTTAGATTGAGAGTGAGGGGATGGAGAACTATTTATCATGCTACTGGAAGCCAAAAGAAAGCTGGAGTAGCCATACTTATATCAGACAAACTAGACTTTACATTAAAGGCTGTAACAAGAGATGAAGAAGGACATTATATAATAGTGACAGGGTCTATCCATCAGGAAGAGCTAACAATTATAAATGTCTATGCGCCGAATACCGGAGCGCCCAAATATATAAAACAATTACTCATAAACACAAGCAACCTTATTGATAAGAATGTGGTAATTGCAGGGGACTTTAACACCCCACTTACAGAAATGGATAGATCATCTAGACACACGGTCAATAAAGAAACAAGGGCCCTGAATGAGACATTGGATCAGATGGACTTGACAGATATATTTAGAACTCTGCATCCCAAAGCAACAGAATATACTTTCTTCTCGAGTGCACATGGAACATTCTCCTAGATAGATCATATACTGGGTCACAAAACAGCCCTTCATAAGTTTACAAGAACTGAAATCATACCATGCATACTTTCAGACCACAATGCTATGAAGCTTGAAATCAACCACAGAAAAAAGTCTGGAAAACCTCCAAAAGCATGGAGGTTAAAGAACACCCTACTAACGAATGAGTGGGTCAACCAGGCAATTCGAGAAGAAATTAAAAAATATATGGAAACAAACGAAAATGAAAATACAACAATCCAAACGCTTTGGGACGCAGCGAAGGCAGTCCTGAGAGGAAAATACATTGCAATCCAGGCCTATCTCAAGAAACAAGAACAATCCCAAATACAAAATCTAACAGCACACCTAAAGGAAATAGAAGCAGAACTGCAAAGGCAGCCTAAACCCAGCAGAAGAAGAGAAATAATAAAGATCAGAGCAGAAATAAACAATATAGAATCTAAAAAAACTGTAGAGCAGATCAACGAAACCAAGAGTTGGTTTTTTGAAAAAATAAACAAAATTGACAAACCTCTAGCCAGGCTTCTCAAAAAGAACAGGGAGATGACCCAAATAGATAAAATCATGAATGAAAATGGAATGATTACAACCAATCCCTCAGAGATACAAACAATTATCAGGGAATACTATGACAAATTATATGCCAACAAATTGGACAACCTGGAAGAAATGGACAAATTCCTGAACACCCACACTCTTCCAAAACTCAATCAGGAGGAAATAGAAAGCTTGAACAGACCCATAACCAGCGAAGAAATTGAATCGGTTATCAAAAATCTCCCAACAAATAAGAGTCCAGGACCAGATGGCTTCCCAGGGGAGTTCTACCAGACGTTTAAAGCAGAGATAATACCTATCCTTCTCAAGCTATTCCAAGAAATAGAAAGGGAAGGAAAACTTCCAGACTCATTCTATGAAGCCAGTATTACTTTGATTCCTAAACCAGACAGAGACCCAGTAAAAAAAGAGAACTACAGGCCAATATCCCTGATGAATATGGATGCCAAAATTCTCAATAAGATACTAGCAAATCGAATTCAACGGCATATAAAAAGAATTGTTCACCATGATCAAGTGGGATTCATTCCTGGGATGCAGGGCTGGTTCAACATTCGCAAATCAATCAACGTGATACATCACATTAACAAAAAAAAAGAGAAGAACCATATGATCCTGTCAATCGATGCAGAAAAGGCCTTTGACAAAATCCAGCACCCTTTCTTAATAAAAACCCTTGAGAAAGTCGGGATAGAAGGAACATACTTAAAGATCATAAAAGCCATTTATGAAAAGCCCACAGCTAACATCATCCTCAACGGGGAAAAACTGAGAGCTTTTTCCCTGAGATCAGGAACACGACAGGGATGCCCACTCTCACCGCTGTTGTTTAACATAGTGCTGGAAGTTCTAGCATCAGCAATCAGACAACAAAAGGAAATCAAAGGCATCCAAACTGGCAAAGATGAAGTCAAGCTTTCGCTTTTTGCAGATGACATGATATTATACATGGCAAATCCGATAGACTCCACCAAAAGTCTGCTAGAACTGATCCATGAATTCAGCCAAGTTGCAGGATACAAAATCAATGTACAGAAATCAGTTGCATTCTTATACACTAACAATGAAGCAACAGAAAGACAAATAAAGAAACTGATCCCATTCACAATTGCACCAAGAAGCATAAAATACCTAGGAATAAATCTAACCAAAGATGTAAAGGATCTGTATGCTGAAAACTATAGAAAGCTTATGAAGGTAATTGAAGAAGATTTAAAGAAATGGAAAGAGGGGCGCCTGGGTGGCGCAGTCGGTTAAGCGTCTGACTTCAGCCAGGTCACCATCTCGCGGTCCGTGAGTTCGAGCCCCGCTTCGGGCTCTGGGCTGGTGGCTCGGAGCCTGGAGCCTGTTTCCGATTCTGTGTCTCCCTCTCTCTCTGCCCCTCCCCCGTTCATGCTCTGTCTCTCTCTGTCCCAAAAATAAATAAAAACGTTGAAAAAAAAATTTAAAAAAAAAATGGAAAGACATTCCCTGCTCATGGATTGGAAGAATAAATATTGTCAAAATGTCAATACTACCCAAAGCTATCTACACATTCAATGCAATCCCAATCAAAATTACACCAGCATTCTTCTCGAAACTAGAACAAGCAATCCTAAAATTCATATGGAACCACAAAAGGCCCCGAATAGCCAACGTAATTTTGAAGAAGAAGACCAAAGAAGGAGGCATCACAATCCCAGACTTTAGCCTCTACTACAAAGCTGTCATCATCAAGACTGCATGGTATTGGCACAAAAACAGACACATAGACCAATGGAATAGAATAGAAACCCCAGAACTAGACCCACAAACGTATGGCCAACTCATCTTTGACAAAGCAGGAAAGAACATCCAATGGAAAAAAGACAGTCTCTTTAAGAAATGGTGCTGGGAGAACTGGACAGCAACATGCAGAAGGTTGAAACTAGACCACTTTATCACACCATTCACAAAAATAAACTCAAAATGGATAAAGGACCTGAATGTGAGACAGGAAACCATCAAAACCTTAGAGGAGAAAGCAGGAAAAGACCTCTCTGACCTCAGCCGTAGCAATCTCTTACTTGACACATCCCCAAAGGCAAGGGAATTAAAAGCAAAAGTGAATTACTGGGACCTTATGAAGATAAAAAGCTTCTGCACAGCAAAGGAAACAACCAACAAAACTAAAAGACAACCAACGGAATGGGAAAAGATATTTGCAAATGACATATCGGACAAAGGGCTAGTCTCCAAAATCTATAAAGAGCTCACCAAACTCCACACCCGAAAAGCAAATAACCCAGTGAAGAAATGGGCAGAAAACATGAATAGACACTTCTCTAAAGAAGACATCCGGATGGCCAACAGGCACATGAAAAGATGTTCAGCGTCTTTTCTCCTTATCAGGGAAATACAAATCAAAACCACACTCAGGTATCACCTCACGTCAGTCAGAGTGGCCAAAATGAACAAATCAGGAGACTATAGATGCTGGAGAGGATGTGGAGAAACGGGAACCCTCTTGCACTGTTGGTGGGAATGCAAATTGGTGCAGCCGCTCTGGAAAGCAGTGTGGAGGTTCCTCAGAAAATTAAAAATAGACCTACCCTATGACCCAGCAATAGCACTGCTAGGAATTTATCCAAGGGACACAGGAGTACTGATGCATAGGGGCACTTGTACCCCAATGTTCATAGCAGCACTCTCAACAATAGCCAAATTATGGAAAGAGCCTAAATGTCCACCAACTGATGAATGGATAAAGAAATTGTGGTTTATATACACAATGGAATACTACGTGGCAATGAGAAAAAATGAAATATGGCCCTTTGTAGCAACGTGGATGGAACTGGAGAGTGTGATGCTAAGTGAAATAAGCCATACAGAGAAAGACAGATACTATATGGTTTCACTCTTATGTGGATCCTGAGAAACTTAACAGGAACCCATGGGGGAGGGGAAGAAAAAAAAAAAAAAAGAGGTTAGAGTGGGAGAGAGCCAAAGCATAAGAGACTGTTGAGAACTGAGAACAAACTAAGGGTTGATGGGGGGTGGGAGGGAGGAGAGGGTGGGTGATGGGTATTGAGGAGGGCACCTTTTGGGATGAGCACTGGGTGTTGTATGGAAACCAATTTGACAATAAATTTCATATATAAATAAAAAAATAAAAATAAAATAAAATAAAATAAAACCACATGCCCCAAAAATGGATCCATAAATATAGAGAACAAACTGATTGTTGCCAGAGGGGAAGGAGATGGGGGATGGCCAAAGTGGGTGACAAGGAGTGGGAGATACAGGCTTCCAGTTAAGGGATGAGTAAGTCATGAGGATAAAAGGTACAGCATAGGGAATAATAGTCAATGGTGTTATAATAGCCTTGTATGGTGACAGATGGTAGCTACACTTGTGGTGAGCATAGCATAGCATATACAGTTGTCAGATCACTATGTTGTATGTATGTATGTATGTATGTATGTATGTATGTATGTATGATCACCTAAAACTAATGCAGTGTTGTGTGTCAACTATACTTCAATTTAAAAAAATTAAGATAAAATAACCTAGACAATAAGTAGCAAGAAAAGTTTAAAGCCTGAGCCCTGGGGTGCTCCTTTATTTAAAGAGTAAAATGAGGAAGATCCAATGAAATAGAAGGAGCAGGCAATAAAATAAAGTAGTAGTAATGTCCCTGAAGCCAAGCAAAGATAGTATTTTATGAATGGGGAAGAACTCTGAATTGTTTTTGAGAAGTCCAGTAAGACGAGAACTAAAAATTAACTATTAAACTTAGAAACATTCATATCTCTTTTATTGTAACAGCTTTATTGAGATATAATTCACATATCATACAAGTCACCCTTTTACAGTGTAGAATTTAATGATTTTTAGTATATTCAAAAAGTATTGCTGCCATCATCACAATCAATTTTAGGACATTTTCATCACCTTATCCATAGTTGTAAAATATATCAGTACTTCATTCCTTTTTAAGACTAAATACTATTCCATTGCATGGATATGCCAAATTTTGTTTACCCATTCATCAGTTGATGGACATTTGGGTTGTTTTAATCATTTGGCTATTATGAGTAATAATATGCTCCTCTGAACATTTGTGTACAATTTGTTTGTGTAGACATATGCTTCCATTTCTATTGACTATATATTTCTGGGTCAAATGTTAACTTTTTGAGGAACTACCTAATTGGTTTCCACAGAGGCCATACCATTTTACATTCCCACCAGAAGTTTATGAGGGATTCTAATTTCTCCATATCCTCACTAACCATTCTTATCTGATGTTTTTATTATAGCCATCTTAGTAGGTATAAAGTGGTATTTCATTGTGGTTTAGACTTGCATTTCTTTAATGACTAATGGTGTTCAGCATCTCCCCATGTGCTTATTGGCCATCTGTATATTGTCTTTGGCGGAATATCTATCCAAATCCTCACTCATTTTGAAATTGGGTTGTCTTTTTATTATTGAGTTGTAAGGGTTATTTATATATTCCAGATACAAGTTCCTTATAAGATATGATTTGTAGAAATATACTCCCATTCCATGGGTTGTCTTTCTACTTTCTCATAGTGCCCTTTGAAACACAAAAGATTTTAATTTTCTTGCTGTCCAATTTTTTTCTTTTCTGGTTGCTTGTGCTTTTGGTGGATCCATTGCCAAATCCAGGGTCATGATGTCTATGTTTCTTCAGAGTTTTATAGTTTGGGCTCTTACATTTAGTTATTTGCTCCATTTTGAGTTAATTTTTATAAATGACGTGAGGTAAGGATCCAACTTCATGATTTTGCATGTAGCTTTTCAGTTGGCCCAGGGCCATTTGTTGAAAAGACTATTCTTCCCACATTGAATGGTCTTGGTATACCTGTTGAAAATCAATTGCCCATAGAAACACAAATGAAACATCGAGATTTGGGTATCTGCAAAAAACAGTTTTAATGAAATGATGGAGACAAAAGTCTAATGGGAATGAGTTCATGACACAATGAGGAGAAAGAAACTGGAAAGAATGGATAGAAAAAAGTTTTTTGCTAGTGGGAGGGGCAGAAAAATGGAGCCATAAGAAAAGGGTGAGGAGTCTAGCTCCAGGCTAAAAACTTATGTGTTGTCAAAAAGAAACCCACAGGCCCCAAATGGAGCCACTTATGTTAAAGGGCCCCATGCCACCAAATTAAGATTTAGGTAAATACCTAACCTAACTACATTTTTACCCCCTGCCCCAGTCAACCTGGAATTTCCTGGTCAACACTGGGAAATTTACTGATAGACTCCTGTTCCCCTTAGGAGGGTGACCTTGCCTAAAACAATGCATTCTTTGCTAATAATTTCATTTTTTCCATTCCCTCTTTGCCTTGCCTTTCCTGCCAAACCTTGCCTTTCCTGCAGCTCAACAGAGCTCCTCTCTCTCTACTTGTTAGATAGGATGCTGCCAAATTCATGAATTCATTAATAAAGCCAATTAGATCTTTAAAATTTACTTGGTGGCATTTTTGTTCTTCAACAGTGTGATCTTTCAAACTTGACCATAGGCAATTACAAAGGCCTTCCCTGGCAGACCTTACAGGGGAAAGCTGTAAGGTGCACAGACTTGGTGCACAGCCAGTGTGCTGCAGCCTCTGAAGGGAGTTGCAGTTAAGGACTCAGATTCCTCTGGCTTAACCTTGCTCTTATGCACATTTGTAGTCTGATCCAGGCACCTCCAACAGAAGCCTCTTTTTTGGGGAACCTCTTGCACTGCTGGTGGGAATGCAAATTGGTGCAGTGACTCTGGAAAACAGTATGGAGTTTCCTCAAAAAAATAAAAATAGAATTGCCCTACGACCCCGCAATAGCACTACTAGGAATTTATCCAAAGGATACAGGAGTGGTGGTTTGAAGGGGCACATTTACCCCAATGTTTATAGCAGTGCTTTCGACAATAGCCAAATCATGGAAAGAGTCCAAATGTCCATCAACTGATAAATGGGTAAAGACGATGTGGTTTAATATATACAATGGAGTACTATTTGGCCATGAAAAGGAATGGAATCTTGCCATTTGCAACAATGTGGATAGTACTGGAGGGTATTATGCTAAGCGAAATAAGTCAGAGAAAGACAGATATCATATGATTTCACTCATTTGTGGAATTTGAGAAACTTAAAACCATAGAAGGGTAGGAAAAATAAGATACAAACAGAGAGGGAGGCAAACCATAAGAGACTCTTAAATACAGAGAACAAACTGAGGGTTGATGAGGGTGGGGAGTTGAGGGTGGGGTTGGGAAAATGAGTGATGGGCTTTGAAGAGGGCACTTGTTGGGATGAGCACTGGATGTTGTATGTTAAGTGATGAATCATGGGAATCTATTCCAGAAGCCAGGACTATACTGTATGTTAGCTAACTTGACAATAAATTAAAAAAAAAAAAAAAAAAAAAAAAAAAAAACCTCTTTCTCTGAGGTCTTCTGAAGCCTTCAGATGCCTCTTATTTTGGAGAAAGGAAGGGAAACCTTGGAGACATCCTTTCCACCCTGACTCAGTGCTCAGTTTTTTTCCATTCCCAGCACTTCTCCTTTTCCCTCTCCCCAGCCCAAGGGTCCAGAAAACCCCAGGATCTTTCAGCAATGAGACACTGAGAAGGATTAGCCACCCCTAATCAACTGACCCTTGACTGACAGGCAGTTCTTTGAGGGAAACAAGAAGGCAGAGAGAGTCAGTGATTTCTCCAATTTAGCTTCTTGCTCTACACTATTGCTTTAAGCAATTAAAGTCTTGACTCTCGCTTTCATTTTGGCTTGTTTTTGATAATTATTGCAATACCTGGAGGCTCAGCTCCCTCAAGCTCCTCTGAGCCAAGCCAATAACAAAGGTTTATTTCTTTAATGGAAGGGATTACCAGCAGAATTGTACGCTGAGGAGGATGAGACAATAGACAGAGAAGAAGGTAAAGTGAGAGAGAGATAGGATTGCTGGAGTGATCAGGCATAATAGATCTGCCTAGATCCTCTCTTTAGGGCAGACACACTCACCCACAACTGCTTGCAGCATAGGCTCAGAGCCATGTCCTTCACTGGGAAATGCCCTCAGCCACAGGGCACTGCCTTGCCCAAGGCTACTTCCCTTCCCAAAACTAGTTTACACAGGGACACAAAGGTATATGCTTCATCCCAGAGTACCCTGTAGGAGTGGCTTAGCTGCAACTGCATTATAGGTCAGCTTCTCTCTCTGCTCTATTGTGTCTACCTCACTTTCCTACACATGTCTCTCAAGCATTTCTCAACAAACCTTGAGCATGCAATGCTCTATCTCTCTGTTTCCAGGGAATAATCTAAAGATTGGAGAGCTCCTAGGAAGTAGACTCTAAAATGGAACTTTTGAGCTGGATCGCTTGCTGGCAGGCTAGCAACAAGGACCTCATCACCAGTAGTAGTGCAGTGTGTACAGGTCTTGGAATGCCGTAGTTCTGTTGCTAAAACTTTTACCCACAGTGAACTAGGCTGGGATATGACTGGAATAGGATACAGTGGCTGGTATAATACCTCTGATCCTCAAGAGGTAAGAGGGAAATGATAACTATAAAGACTATGGAATTGGGTGGCTGTCGCTAAGCACATAGGTTCATTGAAAAGAAATAACAGGTGTTATTGACAGGTGTTCAGGAAAATTGATTCATCACCAATTCAGGACAAAACATGAGAGCTAGCGGGTCTCTTGGCAATGTTTAAGGAAATCCTAATCTGTACCTGGAGAGCTGATAAAAAGGAGGATGGGGCTCAAGGCTTAATCTTAACAGTAGCAGAGCTCAGAGAAGGTTGACTTCTCGGCCCCTTCTCATCTCTGTACAGGGTCAGGGTCTAATAGCAAAGAAGTGGAACCCCTAAAACTTGGGATGAGATTATCTGTAAAGATGCAATTGAGAACCTTGAAGCCACTGGGCCTGCAGAAGTGATCAATTTCCCCTTATTAAAAAACAGTACCCTCCCTTTGCTTAAAGATCTTGTAGAGGCCTCAAATGAGGCGAGTGCTTTGCAACACCATGCTATCAACCCTAAGGATTACTCCCATCTCCTCTCCTGGCAGCCAGACCATCACAGGGGTCAAGCCCCAGCATAGCCCATCTGAGGATGTCCTGAGCCTACCAATGGAAGAGAGGGACTATACACCAAAGGAGCCGCAGAATCCAACTAATATATTCCTGCAGGAGCTGGGAATATACATGGAATGGAATCCCCAAGGTGCTAGATACAGAGCAACTGAACATCAGGTTGGGTAAGTAGGAGTTATCCCCTCCGGTAATGCAGGATTTAACACACTGGCGGTGTTGAGACTGTGAGGATAGCTCTTGGAAGCTTGAAAAAAGTGCTGGGCCACATGAAAGGAAGGCATGTCTCACAAAGCCATGTTCCAAATGAGGGCCCGGAAGACACTATTTAGCAGAGCGATGGGGACAGGACTGCTGGTGAGGGGTGAGAATTGTGAGGAGCTCGGTGGTGACTGTCCTCTGGAGGCTGTCACCAATGAAAGGAGATACCCTTCACAACTGGGCTCCTTGACATACAACAAGCACTGCAACTGTCCAAAAGGATAGAGGCAGGTGGCAGCATTTAACCATTAAAATCAAGGTGAGTGAGGACAAGTTGGAGTAGCAGCTAAGGGAGTCCCCATACAGGGAACCAGGAAGAGGGCTAATTAGAACACATTTTTTAAAAATCAAAGTCATTGATCCCTTGCCCACCTTCTGGACCTGAGCCTGTTCTTAGACCCAGAACTTACTGACGAAGGAGAAACCAGTGTCTGCAAAAGCATGGCAGGTGTATTCAATAGTGACTCCTCAGTACTTCCACAGAGAACTATGGCTGCTTACACAGGTAACCATGCATTGGAGAAAGGAGAATGCTTATATTATTTTGAGGATTATTGGACAGTCTGAATTGACATTGTTACCCGGGGATCCAAAGTACCACCATACCTTCCCTGCTATACTGGAAGTGGATGGGACCAGAGAGTCAGTGGGATCCCGGTCCAGGTTCAGCTCACAGACCTACACATTGGTCCCTTCAGCAGTCCCAAATTAACAATAAAACTGGGCATACTTTTTAGTTGACAGAACCCTCACCCACGTAAGATAAGAGCTTTTGCAGTGGAAAGGCCAAGTGGAAACTTCTGCAACTCCTTCCTTCCTCAGTCAAGGTAGTAAATCAAAAACAATGCCTCAAAATCAATACCACCTTCAAAGCCTTAAAGAATGAAGGGCTAGTGGTCTCTTTCATATCCCCATTTAATTCACCAATCTGGCTCCTACGAAAGCTGGATAGATAATGGCAGATAACAGGGGACTGTGGTAGCTGTAACCAAGTAGTAGCCCCAATGGCAGTTGCTGTGCTAGATGGGGCATCTTTGCTACAGCACATTAAAGCAACCTCTGGTACACACATATGTGGCCACTGATCTGGCAAATGTATTCTTTTCCATCCTATCAGAAAGAAGGATTACAAGCAGTGAACATTCACATGGGCAGGAAACAATATACATTTCACTCTTTCCCCAGTACTATGTTAGTTCCCTGTCTTCAGTCACATTCTAGCTGAAAAGGGACTTGGACATTCCACAGAGTAAGACATTGGTCCACTATATTGATAGAATGGTGCTAATCATACCAGAGGAAGAAATGAAGACACCAGAAGTCTAGAGGATGGGAAGTAAGCCTGTCAAGGTTTAGGAGCCTGCTACATCACAGTGAGGTGTTCAGAGCTCCAGAGGACTGGGGCATGCTGATATCCCATCACTAACAAAAAGGCACACTGCGTGATCAGCCTCTCAGGGTCTGGAGGTGGCATATTCTACATTTGGGAATACTGCTCTATCCCATTTGGCAGATGACATGGAAGGCTGCCAGAGGGGACCCAGAGCAAAAAAGGGACCTGCAGCAAGACCAGTCATGGTGTGAGCAGTCATGTTGCTGGGCCCTCTGAGGTACCTGTGATAGGAAACAATGCTGTGGGAGTTTATGGCAAGCCGGGTAGGAGAAGCACAACGTAGACCCCTCAGGTTCTGAAAAAAGGCTGGCTACCACTTCAAATAAGGAAGCTCCTGTCAGGCAATTGGTCTTGTGAGAGTTGATATATGTAACCACAGAACATCAGGTAACCCGGAGCCAGAGCTGCTCATTGTAACTTGTGTTTGCCAAATGCACTGGGTCATATGGTTGGGGCAAGGGGTGGTCAACAGCAAGCCCTCATAAGAGGGCACGGGCACACCCATATGGGATTGGACCCAGGCCAGGCCAGAGAGTGCCAGCAAGCTGCCTGACTTGTTGAGAATAAGAAGGCAGTGGCTTTGGAGACTTGAGGACAGAGAATGAAGGCAAGATGCACATTTAGGGGAGTGCTGGACAGAATGGGATATGGAAACATGGGCTTCTAGGCAACACAGTTTTAGTCCATGAAACAGTTTTAAGTCAGCATGGGTTTGCGTTTTTCTCCATCCACATTCAGTTGCCTGGATGCAAGTTGGGTATTATTATTACTTTTTTTTTTTTTTTTTTTTTTTACCAGGACTGGGATTGTTGCTTCTATAAATGCAACAGAGGAGAGAGGGGCATGTGAGGTGAGGGTGTAAGCCAGGGAGTAATTATAAGGATGGACTGGGGAACCCAGCAGGTACAGAAGAAAACAAGATGCAGGCAGTGAGGTAAGTAGATTGGAAGTCCCCCTGGGGTTGAAGGGCCACTGGCATAAGGCTAAAAGAGTGAGCTGGAAAGATAGGTGGAGGTGACGGAGAGGGAAACTCAAACTCCTGAGCCTGTCAGAGGACAGGGGTCTGACCAGAAGAGGCAGAGCCTCTAAGGACAGGTTGCATGGACAGAAAAGCACCTAGCAGGTCACCTGATAGGAATCTCACTCTTTCAAGGGACACAGAAGTTCTGACACTAACCTGCAGTCACCATAGAGTCTGGGAAGCCTTGTGGCATTAAACCTTTAACCCATCCCTGGAACACTGCCTGTGGATTTCCTTGACACTGACTTGGGGACTTGGAGCAAGAATGATTTGTCTTCAACTTTCTACTGCATGACAGACCCACAGTTGCTAGACCCTGCAACTACCTTAAGGAATTTGAGAATTAAATGAGCTGATAGGTATACAGTGCTCAAAATAATGACTGGCATATAACTAACTCTCAGTAGGTATTAACCGTCACTATCTAGAGAACAAATAAAATAGCAACAATACACACACACACACACACACACACACACAGAGAGAGAGAGAGAGAAAGAGAGAGAGAGAGAGAGAGAGAGAGAGAGAGAGAGAGAGAATGAGAATAAGCAAATCTATAGAGGCAGAAAGTAGATAACAGTTGGGGATTGGAGAGAGCAATGAGGATTGAGTGATAATTGGTACAACATTTTTGTGTGTGTTGGGGGGTTGAGTATAAAAATTAAAGTAAAATTAGATTGTGGTGATGATTGCACAAATTACTTTAAAAACCCCATAGAATCGTACACTTTAAAAGGATGAATTTTACGGTATGTGAATTATATCTCAAGAACTGTTTTTTTAAAGAAGCAATAATGAAAGTTATCCCAGATAAAGCTCTCAGATTGTTGCTATTGAGAATGATGCTTATCTTCATTACTCTTCAAGGGAATTTTTCTATATTAACTTTGTAATATCCTGTGGCTCATTTTTACCATGCCAGTGATAGTACCACACATATGAGAATCCCGAGAAATATGAAATCACAGTATAAATGATTGTACATGCCAGGTGTCTAGGAAGTGTTTATTTGAATGCATTTTAATTCGTGTAATTGCATTTCTTGGAGGGAGCATTTTCTTCAGTGTCTCATTCTGTGTTGGCTTTTTTACTAGCCTGTTATCTACTCACATAGAGCAAGAAAACCATGCACTCCTAGGGGATAGGAATAATGCTAATTTTATTCATTTGGCAATACCAGGGGAAAAGATAAACTGATACAGAAAAAAATAACTGATACTTTTCTTAGAAAAGATATTTTCATAGAAATATCTGCTTGTTTAATGCCTTTGTCCTGGTTTAGGCTTTAATGCTTGACTGAAGGTACCCTCAGGCACTCCTCATTCATTCATTCAACAACTATTCGTTGAACTCCTTCTGTTTACAAGAAATAGAATACTGTTGTAATGTGAGTAGAGAATTATCTTATGAAAAAATAAATGTAATTTAACTTTTTATAGCTTCTACTTCAAAGCTTCCTAGTGTGTACATACACAATGGAGGAGGCCAAATCTAAACATAATTCCAGAAGAAGCGTAAGGGAATTGAGCAGGTGCCTGGTGGTGGTGGTGGCCATCATACAACTCACCCTTGCAGTGACCTCTCAGCAGCCCACCCAGGACTGGCCTTCTCCTTGTGGTTCTCAAACTCGCTGTACATGAGGACCGCCTGTAGGGCTTGGTTAAATACAGATTGCTGTCTTTTCCCTAGAATTTGATTCAAGAACTCTAGAATGGGGCCTAAAAATGTTCATGTCTAACAAGTTTCCATGAGATGTTGACAGCACTCTTAGAAACGCTCCCCTAGCCGGCACCATGAGACAGGAGACATCTTTAGGACCACTGTCTTTCTTCAGCTTCCTTCTTACTTTTTGGTATGTATAGGAACTTATTACTAAAAAGAGCCCCCTACCTTGGACCAAACCCCGTATTCTGATAATTTCCTTTTTTTTCCCCTCAATACACCCAACTTCTGGGTCCCTTCTATTCAAGGCCCTGCTTTTTGTAGGGAACAGCCAGCCAATCTAATAAAAGAATCAAAGGAATGCTTAGTTGTTGCCAAGGCATTCATGGGTGACCTTATGCTATAAAACTGCTTCCACTTGATATTCAGCTTGAATTTTCTCAGCCTTCCTTCAGGCCAAATCTGTTGTTCTATGTATGACAGCTTTGGCAGTAATGTCTACACTAATACTCCATTTTAATAGTTTGTTATCAGTTACAGAAGGCATAGCTTCATTAATAATTTATTAAATTATTAAAACAAGAGAAATGTATCAGTCTCATATTCTCAGCATGGGAATCAGGCAGTATCTTTTAAATGTCTGGCACATAAATTCTCCTAAGATGCTTTAGGAACAGGCTCATAAGTAGGTCTTACAGCAGAAATCAGGATTTGAGCAACGCTTTAAAATTCTTTGTTGATACCCATGCAGGTGGCCTCTGACAAGTTGCTTGACTCCCCCTTAGGAACCAGAGGAGTGCCTTAAGCCAGAATCCATGCAGTAGAATGAACGACAAATACTGGGAACCATAAGGCTAACCACCAAATCATGAGTAGAGACTGGATTTTATCTTACTTTACTTTATTTTAATGTTTATTTATTTTTGAGAGCAGGCATGAGCAGGGGAAGGGTAGAGAGATGGGGACAAAAGATCTGAAGCAGAGAGCCCAATGTGGGGTTTGAACTAATGAACTGTGAGATCATGACCTGAGCTGAAGTCAGCCGCTTAACTGACTGAGCCACCCAGGCACCCTGAGACTGGATTTTAGAAACAAAAGTTCTATGCTGTAATGGAAAGTAGGTTGGCAGGAGTTGTGAGAAACTAGGAACTGAGGAGCAATCTTCAAAACCAGTTCTTGTTGCCTTCATGGCTTCACAGGGGCATAATTCTTGGATGGGTTTCCTTAGTACAAAGGTCTTTGTGGGGTGGGCAGCTGTGAAGTCTATATGTGTATGTGACTAAAGTTAATAAGTCATTGTATCTACAGAACCAAAATTAGACTTTTTAAAAGGAAGGGAAAAATTAATGTGAAAAAAGATTTAAATAATACTGTCAACTACTTTGACAAAATAGACATATACAGCACCATACCCAACAACTACAAAGATATATATTCTTTTTAAGTAAGATGGAGAATTCATGAAATAGACATATAATGAGCCATAGATTAAGTCTTATTGTCTCAAAAAAGGGAAATATTATAGCATATATTCTATAAAAACACAATTAAATTAGAATTCATTTAATTAAGATATGAAGAAAAGCCCCAACACACTTTAAATAACTTATGAACAAAAGAATAAATCACATGTGAGTTAGAAAATATTTCTAACTGAATTATAATGAAAATACAACATATTAAATTTTATGGGATGCAGCCAAAGCAGTACTTCCTTAGAGGGAAATCAATACTTTAAAATGCTAAAGTATTATGCAATAAGAAAAGAAAAAATATTGTTTAAATATCAATGATCTAAGGTTGCAACATAGAGGCTTCATATGTAAAGAAGAACGAATTAAATCCAAGGTAAATAGAAGGAAGGAAATAAAAACCAGAAATCAATGAAATGAAAAACAAACAAATAGAGAAAATTAACAAAGCCAAAAGTTGATTCGTCAACAAATTCAAACAAGGTGATAAACCTCTAGTAAGACTGATCATGAAAAATATAGAAAAATGTAAATTCAACAATTCAGATGAAGTAGGCAAATTATTTGAAAAACACAATTTACCAAAAAGAAGATAACCTGAACAGTTGTATATCTACTAAGTAAATTGAATTTGGTAATCAATAATTTTCTGACAAGGAAAACTCTAGGCCAACGGTCTTGGTGAATAGTTAAGGAAAAAATAACGTCATTGTACACAAATTCTGTTAGAATAGAGATAAGGCCAGGAAAACTTATAAGACAAGGAAAGAAAATTGTAGAACGTACACAGATAGAGGCAATAATCCTTACCAATAATTAGCAGTTGAAGTGAAAATGGATAACATATCATGACTAAGTAGGGTTTATCCCAGGAATGCAAGAGTGGCTTAATATTTGAAAAACAATGTAATTCTCTGTATTAACAGAATAAAGGAGAAAAACTATGATTGTCAATATACTCAACCAATGCAAATCAAAATCCCAGTAGACTCTTTGTAGTAATTGAAATTTTTTTAATGTTTGTTTATTTTTGAGATAGACAGAATGTGTGAGCAAATGAGGGGCAGAGAGATCGAGACACAGAATCCAAAGCAGGCTCCAGGCTCTGAGCTGTCAGCACAGAGTCCAATGCAGGGCTAGAACTCACAAACCGCTAGTTCATGACCTGAGTTGAAGTCAGACACTTAACCAACTGAGCCACCCAGGTGCCCCTGTAGTAACTGAAATTTAATGCTAAAATTTCTATGGAAAAGCAAGGGGCAGTTTTTATGGAACTACCCCATGACCCACGGGAAGTGAAATTATGTGTCCACACAATCTTGTGAGAGAATGTCATAATTGTTGGGGCACCTGGGTGGCTCAGTCAGTTAAGTGTCCAGCTCTTGATTTCAACTTAGGTCATGATCTCATGGTTCATGAGATTGAGTCCCAAGTTGGGCTGTGCGCTGACAGTATGGAGCCTGCTTGGTATTCCCTCTCTTTCTCTGTCTCTCTCTCTCTCTCTCTCTGCTCCTCCCCCATCATGCTCTCTGTGTCTCAAAATAAATAAATAAAGTTTTTAAAAACTCTTAAAAAAAAAAGAATGTTATAATTGCATCACATATAAAGCAGAAACTTGACACAACCCAAATTTCCATCAGAAGAAGTATGATGAATTGGGGCACCTGGGTGGCTCAGTTGGTTGAATATCAGGCTCTTGGTTTCAGCTTGGGTCATGATCCCAGGGTTGTGAGATTGAGCCTTGCATTGGGCTTCGTGCTGGGCATGTATCTTGCTTAGGATTCTCTCTCTCTCTCTCTCTCTCTCTCTCTCTCTCTCTCTTTCTCTCCCCCTCTGTCCCTCTCCCCCACTCATGTTCTCTCTCTATAATATAATATAATATAATATAATATAATATAATATAATATAATAACAAAAGAAGTTTGAATAGACAAATTGTGATGTATTTATTTAATGCAATTTTACTCAACAATAAAAAAAAATGAACTACTGATATTTTCAAAACTATGGACGAATCTAAAAAATATATGTTAAGGGGCACCTGGGTGGCTCAGTCAGTTGAGTGGCTGACTTCGGCTCAGGCCATGATCTTACGGTCCGTGAGTTCGAGCCCCACGTTGAGCTCTGTGCTGACAGCTCGGAGCCTGGAGCCTGTTTCAGATTCTGTGTCTCCCTCTCTCTGACCCTCCCCCATTCATGCTCTGTCTCTCTCTGTCTCAAAAATAAATAAATGTTAAAAAAAAATAAAAAATAAAAAAAATAAAAAATATATGTTAAGTGAAAGAAGGCAGACATAAAAGAGTATATACTGTATGATTCCTTTCAAATGAACTCCAAGACTGAAGTAAACCAATATGTGGTGATAGAAATCAGAACAATAATTGCTTAAGGGAATGGGTACAGGAAACCTTTCTGGGGTGATGAAAATGTTCTAAATTATGATTTGGTGTAGTGATTACATGGGTATATACATTAATCAAAACAGATTTAATTATACACTTAAGATCTGTGCATTTAACAGTATATAATTTTTTAATAAACTTTATTTTTAGAGAAAGTTTGGTTTCACAGCAAAATTGAGGGACAAGTAGAGAGTTTCCAGATATTCTCTATCCCCATATACACACAGTCTCCCTCACATCAACATTCTGCAACACAGTGGTACATTTGTTACAATCAGCAAACCTACATTAACACATCATTACCCCAATCCATAGATTATATAAGGGTTCATTCTTAGTGTTCTACATTCCATGGTTTTTTAATTTTTAATTTTTTTTAATTTTTTTTAAGTTTATTTATTTTTTTTAATTTTTTTTTCAACGTTTATTTATTTTTGGGACAGAGAGAGACAGAGCATGAACGGGGGAGGGGCAGAGAGAGAGGGAGACACAGAATCGGAAACAGGCTCCAGGCTCTGAGCCATCAGCCCAGAGCCCGATGCGGGGCTCGAACTCACGGACCGCGAGATCGTGACCTGGCTGAAGTCGGACACTTAACCGACTGCGCCACCCAGGCGCCTCTAATGTTTATTTTTTGAGAGAAGGAGACAGAGTGCGAGCAGGGGAGGGGAAGAGAGAGGAGGAGACACAATCTGAAACAGGCTCCAAGCTCTGAGCTGTCAGCACAGAGCCCGACTCAGGGTTGGAACTCATGAACTGCGAGATCATGACCTGAGCCAAAGTCGGACAAAGTCGGATGCTTAACTGACTGAGCCCCCAGGTGCCCCTACATTCTATGGGTTTTAACAAAAATATAATTACATGAGGGAGAGGGAGTTAAGATTAGTGGAGTATTAGGGGAATCCTGGGCTTGTCTTGTCCCTTGAACACAGCTAGATTAACAGCAAATCATTCTGAACACCTAGGAAATCAATCTGAGGCTTAAGAGAACAAGTTGCACAATTACAGGGAGAGAAAATGTCTGGTATGAGATGCAGTGATGTGAACTAGGGGAGAGGAAAGCTATATTGCCACAGAGGGAAGCCTTTGGTGGAGAGAGAAGAGAGAAGGGGAGAGCTGCATATTGGGTTTGCACAAGAAAAACACTCCCCAAAGCAGGGAAGCTCAAATTCTGAGGTTTTAGAAGTCTGCACCATTGGCTGCAGTCAAGCCAGCTGGGCAGCAGTGCACCTGGGGAGGAGGGCAGAAGCCTGGGAGCAGAGAGCATGGTGTAACGATCTCCTGGGTCCCACTGGGAGAGAATGTTCCCCTTCTTAAAGGACATTTGGAAGAGGGGTATATTGCCTCTCCAAGGACAAAAGACCCTTGCCAGCACCATTGAGTGGCCGTTCATCAGCAAAGGACAGAAATACAGGCAGAGGGCATATAATCTGGTCTCTGCTTTTTGCTGTGCTTCACCATAAACTCCAAGCACCGGTGCAGCCATGCAACTGCTTTCCTGGGACAGAACGGCACAAGACACAGCACTATGAGGCTCTCCTCTGAAGGACAGGAGCAGGTCTGCATCGTACCAGGCCCTTCAAGGTTTGGAGTTTTGGATCTGGGCTGGGTGCCAGAGGTAAAACAAAGGAGAACTGTGACACCGGGTGTGTTGACAGCTTGGGCACAGACATGGTGAGGGCAGGGATCTGATGGAAGCTGGGACACAAGAGGGGAGATTGTTCCCTTGTCTGTGAGTGCTTCCTCAATAGTGGCAGGTGCAAGCTTCCCTCTCTAGAGACTAGACAGCAGTGTAATGCCATCTTCCCCTGGCCTACCAGTGTGGTTGGAGTTCAGTGAGCAACACAGCGCCTCCAGTGGAGGCTGAGGCTGCTTACACCAAGCCCTGCCTCCCTGCACCCTGCGAATGCATCGTTACTAGGGCAGGTCTGACTGTGAGCCAGGACAGTGGGCCTCACCCTCAGAAGACCATCACAGGCCCCCACATTCACCAAGTCTATTAATCATAGAGTGCTCCAAATCATCAGCTTCAGTTCTGGTGGAAATAGGACCAGGCATTTATTTATTTATTTATTTATTTATTTATTTATTTCCCTTGGAATCAGGCTTATAGTTTTTTGTTTGCTTTTCTTTTCTTTTCTTTTCTTTTCTTTTCTTTTTTTGAGATCAGGCTTCTTTTTGTCTTCCTTTTTCTTTGAAATTAGGGTAATGTTTTGTGTGGCTTTTTTTTAAGTTTATTTAATTTTGAGAGAGAAAGAAGGCAGGCAGGGGAGAGGCAGAAAGAGAGGGAGAGAGGGAATCCTAAGCAGTCCCTGCACTGTTAGCACAGAGCCCAATGTGGGGCTTGAACCCATAAACCTATGAGATCATGACCTGAACCAAAACCAAGAGTCAGATGCTTAACCAACTGAGCCACCCAAGCACCCCAGGCTTATAGTTTTTTATTTGTCTATTTGTTTTGTTTTGTTTTGTTTTTTATTCCTTTTCCTTTTCTCTTTATATATTTATTTATTTTTGGATTGGCTTTTTAATTTTTTTTAATTAGGCTTATTTTAACAAGCAAATCAAAGCACACCTAGTTAAATGTCAAAACACTCCCCACTGTAAGCAAGGAGAAACTCTACAAAGGACTGACCTGGGGGAAAGAGCAGTCAGAAAAACAACAGCAAAGTATATACAGCATACACCAGAAACACTCCCTGAAGCACTGGGTCCTGGGATAGTGTATGACCCCCTTTTTATATAGCATTACTCTCAGGAGCAGGAAACATAACAAGCTTTCATAGCACACAAAAGACAGAAATCAAGGCAAAATGAAAAGATGGAGGAATTCTCCCCAAAAGAAAGATCAAGAAGAAATCACAGCCAGGGATTTACTCAAAACAGATATCAGCAATATATCTGAACAAGAATTTAAAACAACAGTCATAAGAATATTAGCTGGGCTTGCAAGAAGCATAGAAGACTCCAGAGAAACCCTGGCTGAAGAGATAAAAGACCTAAAACTAGTCAGGCTGAAATAAAAAATGCTATAACTGAGATGCAAAACCAACTGGTATAATCACAACGAGGATGGAAGAAGCAGAGGAATGAATGGATGATATAGAAGATAAAATTGTGGAAAATAATGAAGCTCAAAAGAAGAGGGAAAGAAAACTATTAGTAAACTATTAGATCACGAATATAGACTTAGGGAACTTAGCAATTCCATAAAGTGCAATAATATTCAGATCATAGTAGTTGCAGGTGAAGAGTGGGGAAAAGGGGCAGAAGTTTTATTTGAACAAATTATAGTTTAGAACTTCCATAATCTGGGGAAGGAAATAGGCATTCAAGGCCAAGAGGCTCAGAGAACTCTCCTCAAAATCAATGAAAACAGGTCAACTTATATCATAGTGAAACTTGAAAAATACAAAGATATGGGATTATGAAAGCAGCTAGGGACAAAAATTCCTTAACCTAAAAGGGTAGGCACATAAGGTTAACAGCAAACCTATCCACAGAAACTTGGCAGGCCAGAAGGGAGTGAGTGGCATGATATATTCAACGTGCTATATGGGAAAAATATCCAGACAAGAATACTTTATCCAGTCAGGCTGTTATTCAGAATAGAAGGAGAGATAAAGAATTTCCAAAACAAGCAAAAACTAAAGGAGTTTGTGACACTAAACCAGCTCTACAAGAAATATTAAAAGGAACACTTTGAGTGGGAAAGGAAGACCGAAAGTGACAAAAACTAGAAAGGAACAGAGACAATCTACAGAAATATCAGCTTTACAGGTAACACAATGGCACTAAATTCATATCTATCAATAATTACTCTGAATGTAAATGGACTAAATGCCTCAATCAAAATATCAGAATGGATATCAGAATGGATAAAAAAAAAAGACACATCAATATGCTGCTTATAAGAGACTTATTTTAGACTCAAAGACACCTCCAGATTGAAAGTGAGGGGATGGAGAACATTTATCATGCGAATGGACATGAAAAGCTGGAGTAGTCATACTTATATCAAACTAGATTTTAAAACCAAAGACTATAATAAGAGATGAAGAAGGGCACTATATCATAACAAAGGGTCTATTCAACAAGAAGATCTAACTATTGTAAATATTTATGTCCCCAACTTGGAGAGAAGTCAAATATAAACCAATTAGTAACAAACTTAAAGAAACTCATTAATATTAATATAATAATAGTAGGGGACTTTAACACCCCACTTATAACAATGGATAGATCATCTAAGCAGAATTTCAACAAGGAGACAACAGCTTTGAATGGCACACTGCCCAGGTGGACTTAATAGATGTATTCAGAGCATTTCATCCTAAGTAGAAGAATACATATTGTTTTCAAGGGCACATGGAACAAACATTCTCCATAATAGATAACATACTGGGTCACAATTTATCCCTCAATGGGTAAAAAAAGATTGAGATCATACCATGCATATTTTCAGACCACAACGCTATGAAACTTGAGGTCAACCACAAGAAAAAAATTGGGAATACCACATATACATGGAAGGTAAAGAACACCCTACTGAAGAATGAATGAGTTAACCAGGAAACTGAATAAGAAATTTAAAAAATACATGCAAGGAAATGAAAATGAAACATGACAGTCCAAAACGTTTGGTATGAAGCAAAGGTGTCATAAGAGAGAAGTATATAGTAACACAGGCCTAAATAAGCAAGAAAAGTCTCAAATACACAACCTAACCTTATACCTGAAGGAGCTGGACAAAGAAGAGCAAATAAAGCCTAAAACCAGCAGAAGAAGGGGAATAATAAAGATTAGAGCAGGAATAAATGATATAAAAATCAAAAAAGAAGTAGAACAGATCAACAAAACTAGGAGCTGGTTCTTTGAAAGAATCAACAAAATTGATAAACCCTTAGCCACATTTATAAAAAAAAAAAAAAAAAAAGAGAGAGAAAGACCCAATAAATAAAATCATAAATGAAAGGGAAGAGATCACAACCAACACCAAAGAAATACAAACAATTACAAGAGACTATTATGGGCCAACAAATTGGGCAATCTGGAATAATTGGATAAATTCCTAGAAACATATAAATTACCGGGGCGCCTGGGTGGCTCAGTCGGTTAAGCATCCAACTTCAGCTCAGGTCATGATCTCACAGTTTGTGAGTTCGAACCCCATATTGGGCTCTGTGCTGACAGCTCAGAGCCTGGAGCCTGCTTCAGATTCTGTGTCTCCTTCTATCTCTGCCCCTCCCCCACTTGAGCTCTGTCTCTCTCTGTCTCTCAAAAATAAATAAGTGTAAAAAATAAAATAAAATAAAATAAAGAAACATATAATCTACCAAAACTGAAACAGGAAGAAATAGAAAATTTGAAGAAACCCATAACCAGCAACGAAATTGAATCAGTAATCGAAAATCTCCACAAACAAGAGTCCAGAGCCAGATGGCTTCCCAAGGGAATTCTATCAAACATTTAAAGAAGAGTTAACACCTATTCTTCTGAAACTGTTCCAAAAAATAGAAATGAAAGGAAAACTTCCAAACTTGTTCTATGGGGCCAGCGTTACCTTGATTCTAAAACCAGAAGAAAAAAAAATCCACTAAAAAGGAGAATTACAGACCAGTATCCCTGGTGAACATGATGCAAAAATTCTCAACAGGATAGTAGCAAATCAAATCCAAAAGTACATTAAAATAATTATTCACCATGATCAAGTGGGATTTATTCCTGGGCTGCAGGGGTGGTTCAATATCCATAAGTCAATCAATGTGATACACCACATTAATAAAAAAAGGATAAGATCCATATGATCCTGTCAATAGATGCAGAAAAAGCATTTGACAAAATATAACATCCATTCTTGATTTAAAAAACCCTCAACAAAGCAGGGATAGATGGAATATACCTTAACATCATAAAGGCCATATATGAATATATGAAAGACCCACAGCTAATATCATCCACAGTGGGGAAAAACTGACAGCTTTTCCCCTAAGGTCAGTAACATGGCACGGATGTCCACTCTCACCACTTTGTTCAAAATAGTACTGGAAGTCCTAGCCTCAGCAATCAAACAAAAAGAAATAAAAGACATCCAAATCAGAAGAAGTCAAACTTTCACTATTTGCAAACAACATGATACTTTATGTAGAAAGCCAAAAAGACTCCACCAAACTATTGCTAGAACTGACACATGATTCAGCAATGTTGCAAGATATAAAATCAACGTACAGAAATATGTTGCATTGCTATACACCAATAATGAAACAGCAGAAAGAGAAATCAAGGAACTGACATCACTTACAATTGCACCAAAAACCATAGGGTACCTACAAATAAACCTAACCAAAGAAGTAAAAGATCTGTACTCTACAAAACTATAGAACACTTATGAAAGAAATAAAGAAGACAAAGAAATGGAAATACATTCCATGCTCATGGATTGGAAGAACAGATATTGTTAAAATGTCTATACTACCCAAAGCAATTTACACATCCAATGCAATCTCTATCAATACCAGCATTCTTCACAGAGCAAAACGAACATTCTAAAACTTGTATGGAAACAGAAAAGACCCTGAATAGCCAAAGTATGTTGAAAAAAAAAGCAAAGTGGGAGGCATCACAATTCTCAACTTCAAGCTATATTACAAGGCTATAATCATCAAGACAGTATAGTACAAAAACAGATACATAAATCAATGAAACAGAACAGAGAACTGAGAAATGGACTCATAACTATATGGTCAACTAATCTCCAACAAAGGAGGAAAGAATATCCAATGGAAAAAAAGACAGAGTCTTCAACAAATGGTGTTGGGATAACTGGACAGTGACATGCAGAAGAATGAAACTGGACCACTTTCTTACACATACACAAAAATAAATTTAAAATGGATGAAAGACATAAATGTGAGGCAGGAAACCATCAAAATCCTAGAGGAGAACACAGGTGGCAACTTCTTTGACCTCAGCTGTAGCAACTTCTTACTAGACACATCTCCTGAGGCAAGAAAAACAAAAGCAAAAATCAACTATTGGGACTTCATCAATATAAAAATCTTCTGCACAGTGAAGAGAGCAATCAAAAAAAACTAAAAGGTAAACTACAGAATGGGAAAAGATAAGTGCAGATGACATAGGATGATAAAGGGCTAGTAGCCAAAATCTATAAAGAATTTATCAATCTCAACACCCCCAACATAAATAACCGAGTTAAGAAATGTACAGACATTTCTCCAAAGACGACATACAAATGGCTAACAGACACATGAAAAATGCCAAACATCACTCATCATCAGGGAAATATGAATCAAAACCATGACCTCACACCTGTCAGAATGGCTAAAATTAACTCAGGAAACAATAGATATTGGCAAGGATTTGGAGAAAGGGGAAACCTCTTACACTGTTGTAGGTGGAATGCAAACTGGTCCAGCCACTCCAGAAAACGGTTGGAGCTTCCTCAAAAAGTTAAAAATAGAACTACCTCATGTCCAGCAATTGCACTACTAGGTACTTATTCAAAGAATAGAAAAATACTGATTCAAAGGGGCACATGCACCCCAATGTTTATAGCAGGACTATCAACAATAGCCAAATTGTGGAAAGAGCCCAAATGTCCATTGACTGATGAATGGATAAAGAAGATGATATACTCAGCCAACAAAAAGAATGAAATCTTGCCATTTTCAATGATGTAAATGGAACTAGAGTGTATTATGCTAAGTGAAACGAAATAAGTCAGAGAAAGGCGAATACCATATGATTTCACTCATGTGGAATTTAACAGACAAAACAAATGAACATAGGGAAGGAAAAATAAAATAAGATAAAAACAGATAGGAGGCAAACCATAAGAGACTCTTAACTAGAGAACAAACAGTGTTCCTGGAGGGGAGGTGGGTAGAGGGATGGGCTAATTGGGTGATGGGCATTAAGAAGGGCACTTGTGATGGGCACTGGGTGTAATATGTAAGTGATGAATAACTGAATTCTACTCCTGAAACTAATTTTTTAAAAAGATATAATTACATGAATCCACTCTTGTAGTATCATGTGTCATACAGAATGGTTTTCACCACCTATGTGCTCTGGCTATTCTTCCTTCCTCCCCACCCATCCTCTGGCAACTACTGATGTGTTTATTTTCTCTACAGTACTGCATTTTTCAGAATGTCTTGAATACAGTATGTATACTTTTGAAATTGGCTTCTTTTACTGAGCAATATGCACTTAAGTTCCTCCATGTCTTTCATAGCTTGATAGTTCATTTTTTTTAGCACTAAATAATTAATACTCCATGATCTAGATGTACCACAGTTTTGTTTTGTTTTTTTTTTTACTGATTTACCTACTGAAGGACATCTTGGCGGCTTCCAAGTTTTGGCAGTCATAAATAAAGGTGCTATAAACATCTGTATGCAGCTTTTTGTGTAACCCAGTTTTCAACTCCTTTGGGTAAATTCCAAAGAGCATAATTGTTGGATCATATGGTTAGAGTATGTTTAGTTTTACCAAACTGTCTTCCAAAGTGCCTGCACCTATTGCTCCATATCCCTAGCAGTATTTGTTATGAGTGTTTTGGATTTTGGACATTCTAATAGGTATGTATCTCATTGTTGTTTTAATTTGCAATTCCCTAATGACATGATGTCAAATATCTTTTCACATGCTTACTTCTCATCGGTATATCTTCTTTAGTAAGATGTCTGTTCAGGTCTTTGGCCTATTTTTCAATCAGCGTGTTTAACAATCCTTTATCAGATGTGTCTTTTGCAAATTCTCCCAGTCGGTGTTTTAACTTCTATTCTCTGTACATTGGGTTTTGCAGAACAGAAGTTTCTAATTTTAATGAAATCTATCTTATCAAATATTTATTTCATGGATTGTGACTTTGATGTTGTATCTAAAAAGTTATTGCTGGGGCTCTTGGGTGGCTCAGTCGGTTAAGCTTCTGATTTCAGCTCACGTCATGATTTCACAGTCCGTGAGTTTGAGGCCTACGTTAGACTCTGTGCTGACAGGTCAGAGTCTGGAGCCTGCTTTGGATTCTGTGTCTCCTTCTCTCTGTGCCCCTACCCCATTCTCTCTCTCTCTCTCTCTCTCTCTCTCTCTCTTAAATAAAACATTTAAAAATTTTTTAAATAAAAAAAAGTCATTGCCATCACCAACATTTGGGTTTAGTATCTAGGTTTCCTCTTATGTTGTCTTCTAGTAGTTTTATAGTTTTGTGTTTTATGTGTAGGTCTATATTTGGATCAATTCTGCATGTTTGTGAAAAGTTTAAGGACTGTGTGTAGATTCTTTTTGTTGTTGTTGTTGTTGTTGTTGTATGTGGATGTCCAGTTTTACCAGCACCATTTGTTGAAAAGACTATCTCTTCTTTGTTCTCTTGTTTTTGCTCGTTTGTCAAAGATCCGTTGACTATATTTATATGAGTCTGTTTCTGGGCTTTCTATTCTCTTCCTATTCTTTCATCAATGCCACACTGTCTTGATTGTGGTAGCTTTATAGTAATTCTTGAAGTAGAGTAGTGTCAATCCTCCAATTTTGTTCTCTTCCTTCAATATTGAGGTGGCTATTCTTTTTTTTTTTTTTTTTTTTTTTTTTTTTTTTTTTTTGCCTCTCCATCCACAATTTAGAATCAGTTTGTTGATATCCACAAATAAAGTGCTGGGATTTTGATTGGAATTGTGTTGAGAATAACTGACATCTTAAGTCTTTGTATCCATGAATATGGATTATCTCTACATTTATTTAGTTATTTGATACCTTTCATCAAAGTTTTGTAGTTTTCCTTGGATAAATCTTGTACATATTTTGTTAAATTTATACCTAAGTATTTCACTGATTTGGGGTGCTAATGTAATTTGCAATGTGTTTTTAATTTCAACTTTCACTTGTTCATTGCTGGTATATATGAAAGCAATCGACTTTTGCATATTAACCTTTTATATTGTCACTTTGCTATACTTGCTTATTAGTTCCAGGAAGGTTTTTGTTGTTGTTGTTGTTGTTGATTCTTTTGAATTTTCTACATAGTGATCATATCTTCTATGAACAAAGATAGTTATTTCTTCCTTCTCAATCTGTAAACCATTTATTTCCTTTCCTTGTTTTATTGCATTAGCTTAGAACTTCAAGTATGGTGCTGAAAGGCAGTGGTGAGAGAAGACATCCTTGCCTGATTCCTGATCTTAGTGAGAAAGTTTCAAATTTCTCACCTTTAAGTACGTTAGTTGTGGGTTTTTTGTAGATGTTCCATATCAAGTTGAGGAAGTTCCTACTTTGGTGAGAATTTTTATCATGAATAGGGGTTGGATTTTGTCAAATGTGTTTTGGCATCTCTTGATGCAATCATGTGGTTTTTTTTCTACAGCCTGTTAATGTGGTGGGTTACATTAGTGATTTTCAAATATTGAATCAGCCTTGCCCACCCAGGACAAATCCACTTGGTCATAGTATATAATTCTTATTTATCATTGTTGGAGTCTATTTGCTACTATTTTGTTGAAGATTTTGCGTCTATGTTCACACATATATTGATCTGTAGTTTGTTTGTTTTTTTTCCTTGTAATGTCTTTTTCTGGTTTTGGTATTAGGGCAATTCTGGCCTCAAGGAATGAGTTAGAAAGTATTCCTCTTGCTTCTATCCTCTGAAAGAGATTGTAGAGAATTGGTATGATTTCTTCCTTAAATATTTGGTAGAATTCACCCGTGAACCCATATGAGCCTGGTGCTTTCTGTTTGAGAAGATTATTAATTATTGATTAGATTTTTTTGATACAGGCCTATTCAGAATATCTATGTCTTGAGTTTTGACAGCTCGTATCTTTTATTTTTAAATTTTTTTAATTTATTTTATTTTATTTATTTTTATTTTCCACAGGGTATAGAATTCTTGGTTGTTGGTTTTTCCTCCCTACACTATAAATATCTCACTCCACTCTCTTCTTGCTTGCATGGTTTCTAAGCAGAAGTCAGATATAATGCTCATCTTTGCTCCTTTTTTCCCCTTTTTTTAAGTGTTTACTTTATTTTCGAGAGAGAGAGAGAGAGAGAGAGAGAGAGAGCAAGGGAGGGGGCAGAGAGAGAAGAGACACAGAATCCAAAGTAGGCTCCAGGCTCTGAGCTGTCAGCACTGAACCGGATCTTGACCAACTGAGCCACCCAGGTGCCCCATCATCTTTGCTCCTTTTTTTTTTTAAATGTTTTATTTATTTTTGAGAGAGAGAGAGACAGAGTACAAGTAGGGGAATGGCAAAGAGAGAGGGAGACACAGACTCTGAAGCAGGATCCAGGCACTGAGCTGTCAGCACAGAACCCCACATGGGGCTCAAACTCGTGAACCACCTGAGCCAAAGTCGGACGCTTAACTGACTGAGCCACCCAGGCTCCTTTTTAAGTAAGGTGTATTTTTCCTGTGACTTTTTTCAAGATTGCTTATCTTTGCTTTTCTGTACTTCGAATATGATATGCCTATGAATAGTTTGTTGTTGTTGTTGCTGTTGTTGTTTTAGCCTTTATCTTGCTTGGTTTTTTGAGCTTCTGGGTCTGTGGTATGGTGTCTGAAATTAATTTGGGGAAAATTTTCAGTCAGTATTGCTTCAGATATTGCTGCTATTCCTTTGACTCTTTCTCTTCCTTGTGGTGTTCCTGTTACAAGTATGCTATACCTTTTGTAATTGTCCCACGGTTCTTGGATATTCTGCTCTGGCTCCCCCCCCCCCCCCCAACAGTCTTTTTTTCTCTTTACTTTTCAGTTTTGGGAGTTTCTGTTGTCATTTCCTTAGAAATTCTTTCCTTAGCCATGTCCAGTCTACTAATAAATCCATCAAAGGCATTTTTTTCTTTTTGTTACAGTATTTTTCATGTGTAACATTCTTTTATCCTTTCTTGGAATTTCCATCTCTCAGGGTGCCTGGCTGGCTTAGTGGATGGAGCGTGCAACTCTTGATCTTGGGGTTCTGAGCTCAAGCCCCATGTTGGGTGTAGAGATTACTTAAAAATAAAATCTTAAAAACTAATTTCCATTTCTCTATGCTTACATTATCTCTCTGTTTTTGCATGTTGTCTACCTTTACTATTTTGGCCCTTAAATATTAATCAAAGTTTAAAAGAATTCTTGGTCTAATACTTCCCAACATTTCGGTTTATGGTTCTGATGCTTGTTCAATCTCTTCAAACTGTATTTTTGCCTTTAATATCCCCTTCAAATAGAGAGTTCAGCCCCACCTCACATCCTTCCAGACTTGAATGCATCAAATGTAATGAGTTGCCTGTTGAGGACCATGGGCCTGACTTCATATAAGCATGCCAAATATTGTGATTCAGTTACAATCTCAGGTTCTCTCACTTTTTCAGCTGGGTGTTAACCTATCACCTTCTCAACTTTGTAAATCAGTTACTTTATTCTGCCTCCCAGCTATTTACCTGACATTACTCAACTCAATCAGGAACTTATAAGGTAGACAAAAGGCCACAGTCATGCCTGAACTGTTTTGTTTTGTTTTGTTTTTTTAATTAGTCGCTTTGGTCTTAATTCTGGGAATCAACACTTGGCATCTTTTTCTATCACAAATGAGAGCAGGAGCCCCATCATCTTCCTTCCATACCTGCATCTTCAAAGGAGCCTCTCCCTTGGCTTCCCACTGAATTCAGACCAAATCCACTCCCATCTTTCCACTGCCTAGAGACACTGGACACAGGCTGTTTATCCCAGCAGAAATGAGTGCTCTCTGCTATGTGAAAGCTATGAGCTGCTCCCCTCAATGGGCTGTTTAGTCCATTCTTCACTTGGCAGTTGTAGAACTAGACAAACCAGGAAATTTTGAATATGTAAGCAGAACCCATACAGGGAATAGCTTTGCAAAAGTCCTAGGGTGAGGTGAAATGAGTCTCTTCTGGAAAGGGCTGTTCTGTATGCTATTGTTACTCACAGTATGTCATCCTTCAAGGTAAGCCTTAGAAAGTAAATAAATTCCATTCAAGTCAAATCAACAAATTCTTGCTAAACCACAAGTAGGAAACAAGAATCCTGACTAAGATTTATCTTGCTGCTAAGGATTTCCCACCCACCATCTGCTGGAGGGAGGATCTCTGTGACTGAGTCTCCATTAGGGCTCTTGTTCCATTCTGTTCTATTCATTCACTGTCACTGAGAAATATTGTTAGTTCTACACAAGAGGATACTCTCTATATGGCTTACAAATAGAACAATAAATATGTCTGCTTGTGTCCAGCTTGAGAGAGTTTTAAACCAACAGCCCTCCCACAGGGTAATCAAGAGAAGCATGCTAAGTTTCTCCTTTAACAAATTATCTGAAGGTAATGTAAAGCCTCTTCTGTCATCTTTTCTTCTCCATAACCTACCCAAGGATGGCTTATGTCATTTAGATTGTAAAAGATAATTACACTTGTAGAACATAAGGAATGGGGCTGCCTTCTGCATTGTGACTCATAGCCTTTCCTGCAGATGACTTGCAGGTGTGTCCCTCAGAGTGAAGGGAGGAAGTAAGCATGTCAATGATATGCTACTGAAGCTGCATGTCCGCCTCTGCCTTGACCAACCCACCAAGACTTATTCTGTGTTCCTGATTCTTGTAAGCTGTATGCTTTAGAGCACCATACCCTGAAAAGCCCACTTTGTCCTTAACCACTAAGGAAAATTAGCTAACTCAAGGCAACCATAGGCCACACTTTAGTGGCATGATGCCTTTGTACATCCTGAAATCCTCATTTAAAGTCAGGTGTGGGAGGAATACCTTGAGTCCTTTGGCATTGTCCTTTCAATACTCTATTCAAATGGTTCTCAACTCTGGCTGTACAAGGTAAAGATCCAGTACACATGGGAGTCACTACAGGCAAAATGCCCTCCAAGGAAATAAATTATGTAAGTGCAAAAACTGCAAACGTATGTTCAATAAGTGACAATAGAAATAACCCAGAGATCCACAACCAAAAGTATTGCAGAAACCCTAACCTCCAACTCTCTTCTCCATTTATCTAATTTTCCCCCATTTGTCAAGAAAACATACAGGTGTAGAACATAATATGCCCCAAATTATTTCTTCACACTATTATCTTCATTATCATATATCTCCAGTCTACTAATATTCTCAGTATATATCTAGTCCTTCAATTGTTAAGACTTTTATTGTGGACCATTCCCAAGCATATCATAGCATTCTTAAAAGTAGAGACACTCTTCTCTCAACATCCACTTTAAGAAAGTACAAATGCTTTTTTTTTTTTAAGTAGGGTTCGTGCTAGGTGTGAAACCCAATATGGGGCTTGAACTCACAACCATGAGATCAAGACCTGAGCTGGTATCAAGAGTCAGATGCTTAACTGATGGAGTCACCCAGGTACCCCTAAAAATGCTTTTTAAATGATATATCTTACTTCTTTCCTTCCATCCCACTCTGCTCCTTTCCCCTCCTCCTCTCCTCTCTTTTCCTTTCCTTCTTCCCTCTTCACTCTGTTCTTATCCTTTAGAATGCTAGTAATACTTTCTTATGTTCTATTTCTACATATTTTCTCAAGTCATGTTTGGGTCAAGGTACTTGAGAACTCCTTCCAGAAAAGACTGGTTCAGAGAAGTCCAAGGTCAGTAGTGTTTCCTCAATATGGTTTGTAGAGAATCTAAAGGGAAGTCAATACAAGGATAATCCAAACTTTTAGAGTCCTGGTCCCAATATTAATCAGTGAAATTCTCAACTTGTAATGGACTCACCCTGACTTTCTTCAAGTTTTAGGTTTGATGCTCATGCTATTCATTATTTAACACACCAAGCCTTTCAGGAATCCCAAAGAATTTACAAAAAAAATTTTTTTTTGTTTTATATATTTATTTTGAGAGAGAGAGAGAGTAAGTGTGCAAGTGGGGGAGAGGTAGAGAGAAAGAGAGGGAGAGAGAGAGAATCCCAAGCAGGCTCTATACTGTCAGTGTGGAGTGCCATGTGGGGCTCAAACTCACAAACTGCAAGATCATGACCTGAACTGAAGTTGGACGCTTAACTGACTGAGCCACCCAGGTGTCCCCCAAAGATTTTTAAATTTAACTGTTAGATTCTAAGGTAATTCAGGGATCTCAAAAGTTCCTTCAGTTATCTTTAGTTGGGATTTGGGTGTAGCAGAGGGAAATCAAGCCCTGATGACAGGCCCTGCCTGGCGATGAGAACTGGAGAGTGATTTTAAACCCTGGAAAACCATCTGATTGAGCTCAGGTGGGGCTCAGGCACATTTTTCTGAAGTTTTGTAGGTAGTCCTCATGCTTAGCCAGTGTTTAGAAACTTTATTTTAGGAAAAACTTGTATCTTTTAGGGTTTGCCAACTGGATGCTTTCTCAGCCTTGTCCCTGATCCAGGTCCTAGACTTGACACACTATGACAATTCCAAGAGGGAAGAGGGCAGTGGGAATGATGGAATGGTTTCAGTCCACCCTGGAATGGGGCTATGGTAGGAGCAGGGTCATTGTTGCAGGAGGTAGACTCTTACACGTAAGATTTGCTCTGCTTTGACCTAAAATAAAACCCATGATTCAAGATTCTCTTCCCTCTAAGGTCTTGTCGAACAGACTCTGAGAGGAGTTAGCAGGAATTAGTTCATCAGTTGCTTGGTTGTGATAAGAAGAATCAGGTAACATGATACCACTACAGAGTAAGTTGTGCTTTGGGAGCAGGAGGGCCCAGAAAAGAACAGAAAAAGGCATTGGAAGTGGAAATAGACAAAGGACAAACTGGATCAAATTCTCAGTCTGACAGGGAGACTGTGCTTTCTCTGACCCTACTGCTCTTGTTTTCTTTCTGAGATATTAGTAGAAGACCATCCTAGGGGTGAGGAGAGCGACTGAATTTCCATAGCGATGTGCTATCTCAGGGCCCCCCTTTCCAAACTGCTGGTTGGTTATGTTTGAAATGTCTAGGAGACCCTTTTTTTTTTTCTACTTTGAGAAATTAGGCTGAAAATACAATCCCACCCTGGGAAGGGTACCAGAAGTTAAAGTCATGATTTTGAAAAAGGCCTGAGTTTAAATCTAGGGCAGTGGTGGGCAAACTAGTCTGTGGGCCAAAGCCCACCTGTTGCCAGTTTTTGTGTGGTCCAGTTTTTGAGTGGTTTTTAGATTTCTAAATGATGGGAAAAGAAATCAGAAGAATAGTATCTTGTGATGTGAACATCATGAAATTCTTTTCAGTGCCCGTAAATAAAGCTTTATTGAAACATGGCCATACTCATTTGTTTACATGTTGTGTACTTCAATGGCAGTTGAGTAGTTATGACAGGGATTGTATGATGTCCTCTATCGCTGTGCGGAACTGCTCAGTGACACAAGCAGTGTCACAATTTTTAATTCAACAGCATTTTGAGTGTTGTACATATTGCCATAGCATGACATTTTATATATATTTTTTAAATTCACATTTTATTTAGGTTGAAATAAACTATACAAAATCGATTTTCTTCGCCAAAAATAATGGCAATTTTTCTGTATTATTTCTAGATAAACCACAAAGCACTTATTTTTGTAAGTTTTCCAGTTTTGTTTATAAGATGAGATGAAGCAGTACATACAGCCATGGAAAAAGAGGAAAACAGACAAATCAGTTGTTGGTGTCCATGGCCTCTGATCCTGTCTTGACCATGAAACAGAGGTGTTCGACATATACCTGCTAAAAAGCTTATGAAGATGGAGGCTCAACAGAGGAGTCTAAACAGCAACAAACTGATGCACAACAATGGCAGGCTTGCCCATTTACACTTTTAACTGTAACTTGTTCCTCTAAATTCATTTGATAAAGACAAATTCTACACTGAAATCCTTGCTTGGCAAACTCACATGTTTCTCTCTCACTGTCTGGTAACTCCCTTAACTGTCCATTACAGATTTTTTTGGTAATGTTTATTTCATTATTTTGAGTGAGAGAGAGAATGTATCTGAGTGGGGGAGGGGCAGAGAGAGAGAGGGAGAGAGAATCCCGAGTCAGGCTGTGTGCTGTCAGCACGGAGCCGGACTCGGGATTGGATCCCATGAACTGTGAGATCATGACCTGAGCCAAAATCAAGAGTCAGGACAGACACCCAACCAATTGAGCCACGCAGGTGCCCCACAGATCTTTAACATACTTAACATTCCTACTATTCAAAGGTCACTTGTGAATTTCATTGTAACATTTTATAAAATGTATTCCTTCCTCCCACACCTCTTCAAAATCTATTTCTTCTAAGAAGTGATAACTCAATACCCAACAATTGGATCCAGTGATAATAAATGTTATGTCTAAAATGACTTAACTAAAACAATTTCAAAGTGCCATTAGCAGAGATCCTATAGAAGTGTAATATGGCACTTTCAATGCTATCTTCTGGAATAACAGTTATATCTCCAAAACATGAGAGTTCAATCAGGGGCCATTTAAATAGGCAGATTATCAATGGCTAATATACTCCATGAGAAGTCAATAGGTCAGGATATTCAGTGAGTGGGGCACCTGGGTGACTCAGTCAGTTGAGTGTGGTCTCTTGATTTTGGCTCAGGTCATGATCTCACACAGTTTGTGGGTTCAAGCCCTGCATCGGGCTCTGCAATGACAGTGCAGAGCCTGCTTGGGATTCTCTCTCTCCCTCTCTCTGCCCCTCTCCTGTTTGCATTCTCTCTCTGTGTCTCTGAAAATAAACATTAAAAAAATATTTTCAAACAAGATATTAGTGATTAAATGGTCTATATACACCGGACAGCTTTTCCATAAGATGTTTTCACATTTCTTACAGATTTTTCCAAATAACAAGCATAAGAGAAAGCTTACTTTATTTTTTTTTAACTTTTTAAAATGTTAATTAATTTTTGAGACAGAGATAGACAGAGCGTGAGTGGGGGACTGGCAGAGAGCGGAGACACAGAATCTGAAGCAGGTTCCAGGCTCTGAGCTGTCAGCACAGAGTCTGACCCGGGGCTCGAACTCACAAACCGCAAGATCATGACCTGAGTTGAAGTCAGAAGCTTAACTGAATAAGCCACTCAGGTACCCAAGATAAAGCTCACTTTAGAGGTCTCTTAGGTATTTTCAATGGTTTCTGAGTTATCTGTAGGAAGCTCTTAGTTGTAGAGTTTGATATCCACAATTAAATCAGGATCATGTTTTATATCAAAATTTAGGTTCAGTAAAGCCAAGTTACTTGACCTTTGGTCTGTCAAAGTGTTCCTTAGGTATGCTTTGAGGCAATTTTACCCATGTTCATAGCATTCATTCTCAACCTTCATCACAGGAAGAATACATAGGACTTTCAGCAATGCATAAACACTAGGAAAAACTTGATGTCTTGCAGGTGCAGGGTTTCATAAATGGTGAATGGAAGCTCTATGTCTTTCCCTCTGTGTTTCCACTTGATTCTCCAATAATGCAGCTCAGGTGAGAGTGTGTCATGATTAGGCAAGTCACTTCTGTACATGTCAGCATGGTGCCCCGCCCAGTGTATTAAATTTGAGCTGTCCCATGACAGAGGGTACCAGAGATAAGCATTTAAGAGCTCTGAGGTGCTGTTCTGAAAATGTATCTTTCAGTTCCTGAATAATGAGTTCCACTGTTGGGACATTAGAGTTTCTTTATAGTAACTCTCAGAAGTTAGCTGGGATTCCAGGTTACCTCGCTGGGCTCTGTGGAATTCTCCAGGGAGTTTCAGCTGAATATCAAGTTTGGTTGCCAAATTTATAGCTTTTTCAAGCCGAAATTCATGATAAACTTCAATATTTTCCATCATTTCATTTAATGAATGCAGCACTGCAGTCAAGTTACTGGCTACAAAGAAGACATCAGAAGTTTTCCCCTGGAGATTTTTCCCAAAGGCTCTTGTAAAAGATAGAACATTTTTAGGAACAACAATGGTAAGAATGAAATCAAAAGCTGTTCCCAGCTATATAGTTACCAGCTATATAGTTATTCCACCCAAGGTTTGTATCACTATACCATCTAAACATAAAACACGTGTTTGCAGGAGCTCCACTAAAATTTCACAAGCATCATGGCTGCCTGTCCACTGGGAATGACAAATTTCCTTCAGTTCAAGCTCTAAAAGCAGTTGTGGAGATCAATGGAAGAAAGAACAAACTTCCTCTATTGTTCCTAATACAGCAGGTACTCTCACAACAGGCACTGACTTTGCCAACCAAATATTTAAGGCACAGGAAGAGCAAAGTGCATAGACAGCTTGGGGATATTTCTCTAAAAGTCTAGAAGCAACAACTTTCATTTTGGAAGCAAATCCACTGGACACAGTGTAAGCCTGGCCATGATAATACTCCAGCTTAATCCCCACTTCTCCATTATCAACAGTATGAAATTTCAAAATTTCTGCATCAACCTCATAAGGCAAGAAGCCTACAAATTCCTCACTCAGGTTATGAGATTCATCAACAAACCTCACCAACACAGACAAATATTCTTCCCTGATATGGCCACTATGGCATCAGTGATGATGGAAAAGAGGAAGTGGCAGCCTCTCACTCCCCGAGGGTTTCCTCCCAAATGCAGCTCTCACAGATCTCTAGCATCTGCCTCTGCTATGTTTTCGAGCCGAACAATGTGTTAACTGCTATTGTCTCAATGCTTTCTATCAACTTCTTCACCAGAATTTATCCCACACTCCAGCAGTGCTTGAACAAAGAGATCCTCCGGGAGGTCATCAGTTTCATGCCCTTCCAGAGGCATGTCTTGTTTTCCCATAAGAATAAAAATTTCAGGGGCACCTGAGTGGCTAAGTAGGTTAAGCATATGAGTCTTGCTTTCAGCTCAGGTCAAGATTTCACTGTTCATGAGTTTGGCCCCACTGTCAGTGCAGAGCTGCTTAAGATTCTCTCTCACTCCCTCTCTCCCTCTCTGCTCCTCCCCTGCTTGTTGTCTCTCTCTTTGTCTCTCTCTCTCTCAAAATAAATAAACTAGAAAATTTTTTTTAAAAAATCAAAATTTCAAATAAAGATTTTAAGTATTCTTTGTTTTCTTTCTTTTCAAGAGTTGATGAAAAATGTCTTCATCCTGTTTTTCAGCCCCTTCTTCCGCACTGGGATTCTGAGCATTGCTGTCATTTATTTCTTTGTTTTTATTCCTCTTCAGAATTTTCATCATTGTTTTTTCCGTTTCAGTTTCTTGATTTTATCTTCACTTATTTCTTTTGTTAGTTTTTTGTGTCTACTATGTGGATTGTTTGAATGACTGGCAAGAACAAACAAATATTGTTGGTATTGCATTATCTCCAAGAACTGTCCCATAAGGACTAGTTCTACAGATCATAGAGGTCTCAAAATGTTTGGCACATAATTGATCATGTTTATTTCGTTGATCAGGTGTTTTATCTTCTAAGTCTGCTCTCCCAGAATTCTCCACCCACTTCTGACATCTGGTGGGACACCTTGGGAACCCAAAGAAGGACAGATCCTGAAGAAGTCAGATCCAACTTCCTCGTGCAGCTGAGGGTAGCGTGGAAGTTCTAGAACATCAGCGCCCACACAGACCCACACACCCTCCCCTCCTCTCCTCCTCTGGGCAGCCTTTCTGCAGGTTGGGTCTGGGAGGGAAGTCAGGCTGGAGCACCAGGGGGAGGGGCCTATAATTTTTTATGACAAGTTCATGCACATCATGTCAAGACAAAAATGGGAGAAAAGTAAACTTCAAATATTACACGTGTAAGACATAATGGATTATGGATTATTTTGTCATCAATTGGATGACAAAGAACTGTGTTTTTTATTATGAAGTGATGTTATCACTGTGCTAAACCTACAGTATCTGTCAGTATTACTTAGGACTAAGCAATCATAACAATATTCCCAACTTACAGGAAAGCACTTGTCAGAAAAAGTGGAAAGTAGAAGAAGGAATACTTCATTAAGGTATAATTTTTTTCACTAATTTTTTTGAAATGAAGCTGCAACCGAAGTAAGTTCCCAAATAGTTCATTTGTTAGATAAAGCAAGTCATTGACCAGTGTTGTTAATTAAGTCATATTTGGTTCCAAGCCAAAGAAATGTGTCCAGAGAAAATAAACTGGTTTAAGACTATTAACTTTGGGGGGGAAAGTGACTCAAAAGAGTTTAGGACATTGGAAGCAATATCAATAGTCCATTTATTTATTTTTTTAAATTTTTTTTTCAACGTTTATTTATTTTTGGGACAGAGAGAGACAGAGCATGAATGGGGGAGGGGCAGAGAGAGAGGGAGACACAGAATCGGAAACAGGCTCCAGGCTCTGAGCCATCAGCCCAGAGACTGACGCGGGGCTCGAACTCACGGACCGCGAGATTGTGACCTGGCTGAAGTCGGACGCTTAACCGACTGCGCCACCCAGGCGCCCCTCAATAGTCCATTTAAAAAGAAACCAAATGATTTCAAGGGGTTTTCCTTGGCTTTTGATAAATCAACATACTGTTCAGTTGTTTTTTCAAGGACTAATGCCAGATCCAAAGTCACTGAGTTTCACCTATGAATGGTCTGTATGAAACAATTATAATTGAGAATATTTTTGAAAACAGTGAGAAAACACTAATCTAGTACAACCTGAAGTAGAATCTGCTAAGATGTGCTATAACTGATGGTGATAAAAATATATGTGGAGAAGAAAAGCTCTTAGTTGGATGAATTTACAGATTTTGAAAATTTAAGGTGTTTAAAGACTTCCTTATATTCATTGTATTATTTATCAGCAGGTACTTCTTTTTTAATGTTTATTTATTTTGAGAGAGAGAGAGCATGCGTGCAAGTTGGGGAGGAGCAGAGAGAGAGGGAGAAAGAATCCCAAGTGGGCTCTGCACTGAGATCATGACCCGAACCCAGATCAAGATTCGGTTGCTTAGCTGACTGAGCCATCCAGATGCCCTTATCAGCAGGTACTTCTGAGGAACATATTTGATATCATGTCTTACGGAATTGGCAGTGTCAATAGTGAAATTCTACTCTCATGGACTTAATATCTTCAGCACCATAAATTTTGTCATAGATAGAAGTAAATCCTTAATTGTCCTACCATACAGCAGTGTGACATTTTAGCACTGATGAAATTATATTGAGATTATATTCAGCCCAGGATCAAGATTGAAATTCGTCTGAATGAGGACTTTCTTCAATCATTGTTAATTAACAGTGAGTGAATTTGGAAATTAGCTTTTGCTGCAGATTTGATGTTTCTTAATGAATTGAACCTAAAACTATTAGGCAAAGCTGAGCTTACATACAAAACTTACACTGCAGTAAAGTCATTTTGATGACAACTAATGTTGTTTGAATCACAAGTAGTATCAAGCTGCTGTATTTACTTCCTATGTTGTCAAAAATTAAAACAAGAAGTTAAATCTCCACCCCACATGAATTTTCAGAGAATATATTTTCCAAGCTCAACCTAAACCTACAGTTCCAGAAGTATTTTTTGGACCTTGCTTCACATGCAAAAGAAAAGTCAAATATTTCAAAATCCATCTAATTGTGCAAAATCCATCTAACTTCCACTTAACTTTCAATTGAACTGATTAATCTACAGTAACATACTAAAAGGTACATATCAAGGAAAGAATATAATAGAATTCTATAAATGACTCAAGTAATATTTCCTATTAAAATCACATGCTTATGATTGGTATCACTATTCAGCAGTACCGATCTGTGTGACAAGACATTTTCTTATTATATAAGTACCTGCCTCAATTTTGTCTCTTAACCTATAAAACCTATGGATTTACCATCTGGCCTTTTAGAGAAAAAAGAAAAACCCCTGATCTAGAGGACTGTGGGTGTCTGAAAGATACAGGGAGACCTCATTGAAGGATTGCTTGCTAGAAAGTTTGGTTAAGTATGAAGTCTAATTATTCTGATTTAGCAAACAAAGCTTTGCCTGCAGTCATATTACTTTAATCAAAAATAGAGCTGGACCCAAAGCTATATCTTTCTGCTATAAACCTAACATGTAAGATTTAGTTTCAGCAAACAACAGCAGCTGTCTCACATCAACGTTGCCAATTTGAATTTTTATTAGTTTTATAGTTTTGTTTGTATTTCATTTGTACATCTTGCTTTGGCTTCAGACATCAGTAAGACTTATTCTTTTTTTTTTTTTTTAATTTTTTTTTTTCAACATTTATTTATTTTTGGGACAGAGAGAGACAGAGCATGAACGGAGGAGGGGCAGAGAGAGAGGGAGACACAGAATTGGAAACAGGCTCCAGGCTCTGAGCCATCAGCCCAGAGCCCGACGCGGGGCTCGAACTCACGGAGCGCGAGATCGTGACCTGGCTGAAGTCGGACGCTTAACCGACTGCGCCACCCAGGCGCCCCAGTAAGACTTATTCTCTATGTGAACATAGGTGAGGGCCCCTTAACCCTCCCAAATGTATTTTCATTTCTTGAAAAGGAACACAATGAATGCACATGAATCTGTTTCTTCAAGAAGTGTTAAAAAAATTAAGTGAACCATTTTTCATTCAGAGATTGTGGACACAGGGTGCCTGGGTGGCTCAGTCAGTTGAGCATCTGATTTTGACTCAGGTCATGGTCTCGCAGTTCACGAGTTTGAGTCCCACGTCCAGCTCTGTGCTGGCAGTTCATACCCTGGAGCCTGTTTCTGATTCTGTGTCTCCTCCCTCTCTCTCTGCCCCTCCCCTGCTCGTGCTCTGTCTCTCTCAAAAATGAATAAACATTTAAAAAAATTTAAAAATAAAAAGAGATTGCAGACATGATAGAGTGTCTAGAAGAGACTATGTCGGGCAGAATTGACCTTAACAAAAGTTAGGTCTTTCCTCTTCAAATGTATTGGTTCTCAAACCTAACATGCACAGAATAACCTGATGAGCTTGTTTAACATGCACTGTCCCAAACTTTTCTTCCAAGGCCCAGGGGTATTCACCTCTGTCACACATCTCAGAACACCCTGATTGATGACACACAGACCACCATATTTTGAGAAACATGCCTTCAGATTCTTGATTTCCATCGCTTCATTCTGCCCTTTACTTGAGAGCCAATAGGATCCTTCATGAAGCAACCAGGTGATTTTTTTCTACAAGAACTCCTTACCATAAGAGGTGAGATAGGAAGAAGGGATTAGCCCATTTCACCTTGGTATCTTATTGTTATTACAAATCCTAAACTACACTTGTTTATGGAACATTCTAGAATACAGCAAGTGCCTTGAGCTATTTTGTGACTAACTAGAAGTAACTAGGGCTTTAATATTCAACCACCAAATAAAGAAAATTTCAGGTAAAAAATAACATGTGACAGGAACACATTCCCTATCAATGTAGTTATTTTTTCAAAAAGCTTTAAACAACAATCTCAATAATCTTACATTTTAGTGATTTTCTGCAATTTCCACTGAAGGTTCAAACATACCTGAAAAGCCCTTGCTTCATTGCCTAAAAAAACAGATGAATATTCATTTATATAAAAATCATTAGATAAAAATCATTAGTCCAGCACATACTTAATGGTTAATATAGAATCAGAACTACTGAATTGATGTCTCAGTGTAAAGGCATCAAAAACCTAGTGTCTCTAAACAAGCAAAATCACCTAAATTCGGGCCACTTCTTAAGCTAACATTGCTGAAGACTTTTACTGGATAAGTTTGTACAAGTTCCCCTGTCCCCACAACCCACTGCCCATTAAAACATAAGATACATTTATTAGAAACAAAAGCTTTTTCTAGGAAAGAAGAGTTTTTTGGCACTGGAAAATTATGGATCAAGGCTCACCTGTTAGCAAAATGCTGCAAGGCGGTGAATTCCAGTCCTAATTCAGCTTCTGATGTTGATATGACTGAAGGGGCTTGGGTTCACTGCCCAGTTTCCTCACCCATGAACCTGGAATAACAACACACCCTCCTTTACAAAGGAACCATGTTGTGTAACACAAAAAAGTGACGACAGCCTTTTCCCAATTCAAGAGATGAAATTATAGCCCCATTGTGATATTCTTCACACATACTTCAACAACTCCCTGACATTTTAACTATTAATTACTTGTTTATTCTCAGTTTCAATACCTTTTATTCAGATCCCTTTGCATTCCTTAACCTTGCTTGTCTCCCTGGCTTTTGTATCTGTAGGTGAACCCCTCACCAACCTTTTGGCAAACATTACTCTTGACTCCCAGATCACCTATCTTTCCTAGCGACTCTGGGGGGTCCTCTCATGCTTCACACACAGCGCTCACCACCATGCCTCTGCCTGCTGCCTCTGGACACACCTGTCAGCCAGCCAGCTATCAATGGGCTGGCAGCAGTAGCTCTTGCATGGGATGGAGTGCACATCCCTCCCTAACTTTTACCCATTCCTCCCATGTGCAGCCCCGCACACACTGTAATAATGCCCCTTATGTGTCATAACTATGTCATTACCCCCCCCTCAGGGCGTATGTCACTTCCTGACTTCTTTCAGATTCCTGGCATTCCGTACATGAGGCTGTTCAATATACCCCCCAAATGGTAATTGTTAGACTTGTCATTCTTCAATGGTTTGGTTTGTAAATTTGGCTTAAAGATGAGATGAGAGGAAAAAGGATACAACTCCAGGAATCCTATAGAAATCTGAAAACTCTAATATCCGCCTCAAGTATCCTAGATCTTAATATTCAACTTCCCAAGATTGTTCCCAGCTAAATGGATTACCTCTTTCCTGAATCAATAAACATTTTGCCATGACATAGACACCATTAACTGAAAATGTTGTTTTAGTGTAGTGTTTGTACTTATTATATCATGATTTATATTTGAAAGGCATCTGTATGATTATTATATATGTAAATAGTAACATCGCACTAATGTGGCATTACAAGGAAGGCCTCCATTCCATGCAAGTGAAACTTCTGGATAAATGAAAATTGCCTCCTTAAAGACCAATCTTTTGATTGGTCTCAATGATAAATAAACATTAAAAATTTTTTTTTAAAAAAAGGAAGGAAATTCTGTCACATGATACAACAAGGATGAACCTTGAAGACATTATGCTAAGCGAAATAAGCTAGACACAGAAAGACAACACTGTGACTCCACTTATATGAGTTACCTAGAGTGGTCAAATTCATAGAGATGGATTGGGGGGCTGGGGGGCAGGGAAAACAGGGAATTGCTGAATAGGTCAGAGTTTCAGTTTTGCAAGATGAAAAGAGCTCTAGTGGGGCACCTGGGTGGCTTAGTTGGTTAGGCATCCTACTCTTGATTTCGGTTCAGGTCATGGTCTCACGGTTTGTGGGATTAAGCTCCGCGCCAGGTTCTGTGCTGACAGTATGGAGCCTGCTTAGGATTCTCTCTCTCTCTGCTCCTCACCCTGCACACATGCGTGCATGCTCTCTCTCTCAAAATAAACATTTAAATAAAAGAAAAAAGAAGAGAATTCTAGAGATTGGTTGCACAGCAATGTGAATGCACTTGACACTACTCAGCTGTATATGTAAAAAGGGTTGAAACAGTAGGGGTACCTGAGTGGCTCAGTTGGTTGAGCGTCCACCTTTGGCTCAGGTCATGATCTAGCAGTTCATGAGTTCAAGCCCCACATTGGGCTTGCTGCTCTCAGTGCAAAACCTGCTTCAGATCTTCTGTCCCACTCTCTCTCTGTCCTTCCCCTGCTCTTGCTCTCTTTTTCTCTCAAAAATAAATAAAACATTTTTAAAAAATTAAAAATAAATAAAAATGTTTGAAATGGTAAATTTTATGTTATGTGCATTTTACCACAATTAAAAAGAAAGATATATAAAAAAGGTAGAAACATGCATTAATTCATTCAGTTAATATTTCTTTTGTGCCTACTATGTATCAGACCCTGTATTAGATCCTGCTCCCTGTTGGTGCCAGGGAAAAAGTGCTGAACAATACAAAGTTTTGTCCTTTATGGAGGTTATATTCTACTGTACAGTATTTAACAGGATATATACCTTTGCAATCTACCTAATAAAGTACACAATTTTAGGACATTGGTTTTTAGAACATAAATGACTTGTCTGGAAGATCTGCAACCTGACCTGTTTGGGTGTAGGATATATCTGAAGTTTAAATATCTTAATTCTAGAAGATTATAATGATTAACATTTTAAAACTGACCTATCACCAACACCTTTTGGGTATGTTTGCTTAGTTTTTCTGTTATTTAGATTATGGAATGGGATATGACAGACTGAATATACAAATGGTCAATGGCCAGACCATTGTATGAAAATAAAACTTTGACCTGCAACCTGCAGCAACCTGTCCAAGAAACCAACCTCTTATCTACAATAAACAACCCAGGAAGCCAGCCTGCTATAAATCAGACTTAAGGGGAACAAAATTGCAATCTCCAGTGACACTGCAAGAAGCTAAACAATAACTACTGTAACAATCAGCCTAAAATGGCCAGGACTTGATTAATAACTGACAGCTTCCCTAATTTTTGTCCCTGCTTCCAATGTAGGACCAACCAGAGAAAGCCAAATATGCACCCTGACCAATCACCTAGGATGTCTTGTTTCTAGTTAGACCATCTACAGCTTCCCCATGCCGACAACTTCCAATCAAGCACTCCTGAAGCCCCCACTTTGTGCATTTTATAAAGCTTTCCCACTCCTCTGCCTGCCTTTGAGTCCCCACCAAAACACAAGGGACGGTGGCTGTCTCCCTTACTATAGCAAGCTCACAATAAATAGCTTTGGCTTTTCTCATTTTGGTGGTCTTTGTTTATTTCCACAGATGTTTGCTATATACTTGCAAATTGCTATTCAATCTTTTAAAATGGTTAATAACTATCCACACATAATTGTTCCAGCTCCTTGGTTACAAGCAAGATCTCTGTCTTGCCCATCACCCTCTACCTGGTTCCCAGCTCTCACACCAGGTTGCCCAACATTAACTAGTCATGCAGTAGATGGCATGATTGCCATGCACCTGCCCCAGATCAACAGTTCTTTTCATTATTACAGTGGCATAATTTTTAACAATGAATGATCATTTGAAAAAATTCTTTTAGAGAAATTATTTTTCCACTTAGATTCCTAGTTAATCTTCTACTGTAGTTCAGGCATTGAGAAATATTTTCCATTTGTTTGTTCTAATGTTTGTGGATAGTTGGATGACCTCCAAATAATAGGAACATTTCTACATCCTACTTGAGAATATATGTGCAAGAACTTAGGAATGATTTCTGTTTGCTTGTATCTGAATAACTACTGGATAAACATCAGGTGTAAGAAAATACTTGATAAAGCTGGGTTGACTTTGGTGCTGAATAATCATTGTAATGAATATTATCTTTAAAATACATAATGTTCTTTTCTCCCTGTGCCTCCAGGTATATGACCTCCTTCTATTCTGTTGGCAGCATCCATTTGCCTCAGGTAGGATTATCATTCTTATGGCAGGAAGGCAAAGAGAAAATATTACATATTTTTTGCAGTCTAGTCTGAGAATTTTGAAGATCACAGGCTTGTAAAACAGGTTTTAAAAGAGAAAGACGCCCTAAATTCCAAATACTCTCTCTTTGTGTTTCAAGAGGCAAATCTGGCTGGCTTATAGATTATTCCAAGCATATTGTTCTTTAACAATGGATGGTCATTTGAAAAATTTAAACGTAGAACAATTTTGCTTTTTTTTTTTTAATGTTTGTTTTTGTGAGAGAACATGAGTGGAATAGGGGCAGAGAGAGAGAGAGAGAGAGAGAGAGAGAGAGAGAGAGAATCCCAAGCAGGTTCCACACTGTCAGCGCAGAGCCCAATGCAAGGCTCAGTCTCCCCCACTGCGAGATCATGACCTGAGCTGAAATAAAGAGTAAGACATTCAACTGACTGAGTCACCCAAGCACCCCGAACAATTTTCCTTTAAACAGAGTGTAAGGGAATCCTTGGAAAGGAAAAGGAAAATAGAAAAATCTCTTGTCTTTCAGGTCTGGGGAGCAACAGCAAGACAAATGTATGCTAAGATTTCCCCTCTAATGAGAGAATTACTGGGGAGGATGACATCTCCTGGGCTGCAAGGAGAGATTTTGGAGATTTCTTGTGCTTTTTCAGGCTCAATAAATCATTCCTCAGATTAGATTCTTGTTTATAATGTTAAGTTAAATGCATTGTGCAATGAGTCTTAGAATTCGGTATTCGGGTATTTCACACGAGTCTCTGCTCTATTCCCTGGTCCAGCCCATCTTCACCTGCAGGCAAATGGAAAAGGTATAGCACAAGGGATCCTTTTGTTGAAACCCATTTATTGTTTGTTACCTTTTTTTAGACATTGAATGTCCTAATTATGTTATTTCAAGAAAGTAAAAAATGTATACCTTTTAGAAAAGTGACTGATTCACACATAGGGCTTGTTTTCAATCTGCAGGAAGACTAATCAGCCCAGGATATGGGGTGTCATTTGTTTCTTTATCAGTTTGGCTCCCTCTAGCTATCAGTTTGCAAATTTTAGTAGGTTCTAAAATTACACATTCTTTGCCCCTTTCTATAGCACAATTTTTTCATAGGAAGGTTTTGGGGAAAATGATTAACTGATAGAATATATTTTTAGCAAAGATCATACTTAGCCTTTTTATGACAAATTACTAAGGTTCATATATAGGGTTGACAGATTTAGCAAATAAAAATACAGTGTACCCGATAAAATTTATATTTCAGATAAAAAAAACCAAGTAATTTTTTAGTGTAAGTATGCTCCAAATACATTAATTGGGCAACTGTATATATTTGCATAGTGTTTTACATCTCATTTAACAAATGAGGATTCTGAGGATCAGAATTTCCAATTCCAAACTATATTTTTCTCATTTTCCCATGGCTTGTTCTTGCTTTTTCATTCTTAGTTTCCCTGTAAGTTCCCAAAAGAAATCAGGTCAGAGGTCTGATCACAGGACACTTGATTTCAAGTTCCAAGGATCCTAAGATATCTTTGTTTTAACTTCACTAAAGGAAATGATTCAATAAGTACGGTCTATGTGCAAGTCCCCAGGAGATCTTTACCTCTCACTAAATGAGGATTCAATTTCTGTTTGCCGGGTTCCATTTGGACCCTAGTGTTGACCTGCATATCTATAGGCAAGGAATTAAGGCTTAGAGTCACTTGTCCAAGGTGACACTAGTACTAAGTAGGGAGCTGAGATTTAATTCACATAGTCGGCCAGAACAAGATGGTAGCCATTCCAGGCTTTGTGGGCCATGCAGTCTCTGTCAGGACCACTCAACGCTCCCATTGTAGGGCAAAAGTAGCCATGGGCAACACACCAATGAACAGGCATGGGTCGCCAAGCTCCAATAAACTTCATTTATGGGCACTGAAATTTGAATTTCAAATAATTTTCACATAGTATGATTTATTGTTCATTTGAATTTTCCCAATCATTTAAAAATGTAAATACCATCCTTAGCTCTAGAGTAGGGATTGGCAAAGTGAGCCTGTAGGTCAAATCCTGCCCACTGCCTGTTTTTGTAAATCACGTTATTCATCATTTCTCTCCTTGGTGTTCCTCTTGAAGGACAGTCCCATTAATTCTTCATGGTAGATTAATTCATACAGCAGATGTTGTGATTAATCAAGTCCAATGTTTCATCTTTCCCTGGTGCAATATAGGGCTTTTACTAAAGTAATTGGCTTATATTCTTCAGGAGCTCTTTTAAAAAGTAAATTGGTAACATTACATTGTATCTATGCATTGGCATAAAACTAGTGGTTATTTTAATGAAATTGTTCTTTAATCAGATAGTCCATTAAGCATTTTCCTTCTAGTTGGGCACTAATCTATGCACAATAACTAGAGAAAGAAATACACTTACCTTTGGTGACAATTCATCAGGAGCATATACTTGAATTTTTCTTTAGAATTACATCTGTGCTCATCCCTTGTGGAGGGACAAATAACTGTGATAGCCATTGAAATCCTGGTGGCACCTCACTGAGTATTCTCACTTGTGCTGCATCCAGGGGAAGGTGAAGGGAAAATGGAGACATCTACTTGGGAGTTTTGTTTTTTTCTAATACCTATTATTAACATGTTATATTTTTTCCTTTCAAGCAGTGGCATTTTTTTCCTCCTAAAAAGATTAAATCTTTTTTTTCAAATATTTATTTTTGAGAGAGAGAGACAGACAGACAGACAGAGTGTGAGCAGGGAGGGGCAGAAAGAGGCACAGAGACACAGAATCTGAAGCAGACTCCAGGCTCTGAGCTGTCAGCACAGAGACCAATGTGAGGCTAGAACTCACGAACTGGGGATCGTGACCTAAGCCAAAGTAGGATGCTTAACTAACTGAGCGACCCAGATGCCCCAAAATAGATTAAGTCTTAAGCCCAAAACAAAATTTATAGCATCTGAGACAAAAGGTGAATTTGAAATGTCAAGATTTAGATTTTTAATTATTTTTACTGTGTCTTCTTAACTTTCAAAAGAAATGTATGAATCATACTGGATTATGGGAAATGGTTAAGGTATTAGGTATTGTAGGGTGTCAGAATATGCACCCCAATATATACCACGTTTGCATAAGGATTATTTTGAGCTGAAGGCAACTAAGAAGCAGATACAAGAAAAGCTCTCTGCCCTCCCCCTATTTGCCTGAAAGCAAGACATACGTTTACAAAGGTGTCCCCCTTCCTTCTCTATTAGTAAGGACCAAAATTAATCACCAGAGACAACTTTAGACCTTAAGCACCCTGGAGACAGCACCAGAGGAATCTACATAACAACTTCTACTAAACTTTTATTTACCATTAGTTTGTCATAATGTGCCTTCCCACAGTTTGGCTTGCCAGAGACTCAAGGTTCTTTTCCCTTGTCTCATCGCTTCTGTAACACATTAGTGTTCCCTTGCTGAGATTCCACATAAGCCCGAGTTCTAAGCACCACTTTGAGTTACTCATCTCTGAATACTCCAGGTGTAAGGGTGGTGCACATGCTAATGAACTTTTGCTTGCTTTTCTCTCATTGATTTGTCTTTTATCAGCCTAGTTTATAGGGCCCCAGCCAGAAAACCTAGGAGAATGCAGGAAAAATAATTTTCGTTCCCCTACAGTATCTTGAAATTATGTTCTCTGCTTCACAAAGGGATTGTGCTCCTGGTTCAGCATAAATCCATTCCCCCAAACACATCCTCTGAAGCCTGAGACCCTGGTTATGGCAGGTGAGGAAAAGAAGAGTCTTTACAGATGCAGTTGTCACCTCTAGCTGGGTGTCAGAATTTTCTGGAGGGCTTTTATTTTTTAAATGCTTATTTATTTTGAGAGTGAGTGAGTATGAGCAGGGGAGGGGCAGAGAGAGGGAGAGAGAGAATCCAAAGCAGGCTCCACACTGAGCCCTGGAGAGCTTTTAAAACTGGAAGTTTTGGGGCACCTGGGTGGCTCAGTTGGGTAAGCTTCAGACTCCTTTTTTTTAATTAAAAAAATTTGTTTAACATTTATTCATTTTTTTCAGAGATAGAGACAGAGTATGAGGGAGGAGGGGTGGAGAGAGAGGGAGACACAGAATCCAAAGCAGGCTCCAGGCTCCAAGATGTCAGCACAAAGTCTGAGCCTGACACAAGGCTCAGACCCATGAACCATGAGATCATGACCTGAACTGAAGTTGGACGCTTAACCTACTGAACCATCCAGGCACCCCTAAGCTTCAGACTCTTGATTTTGGCTCAGGTCATGATCTCATGGTTAATGGGATTGAGCCCCACGTAGGCTCCATGCTAATAGTGTGCACCTCCCTTGCTCGCACTCACTCTCTCTCTCTCAAAAAAAAAAAAAATTAAACCCACAGTTTCCCTAGAGTTTTGGATTCAGTAGGTCTGGGCTGAGGCTCCATAGTTAAGAACACTTCCTCTTGTAGGATTGAGTAGGAATCTGTAGGAGTTTCCTGTGGCTGCTGGAATAAATTACCACAAACTGGGTGGCTGAAAACACAAATTTATTATCTCAATGGTGGAGGGCGATGCTCCATCCCCAGCACTCTGCCACACACAAACATCACTAATTGACCCACTCTTCAGCTAGTCTTTGCTTTTGCAAGAGAGGAGGGCAAAGAGAGAGAGAGAGAGAAAGAGGACTAGGGTGTCAGAGAGGTCTTTTTTGGCTCAGCCACCTTTGCCCTCCTTGACGTCTGCATGACTAAAGTAGGGATTTTACCACAAGGATAGTATCCTATAAAAATCCCATCCTCGGGCACCTGGGTGGCTCAGTTGGTTACACATCCCACTCTTGATTTAGGCTCAGGTCATCATCTCACAATTCAGGGGGTCGAGCCCCCACCTCAGACTCCACACTGATGATGCTGAGCCTGCTTGAGATTCTCTCTCTCTTCTGCTCCTTTCTTGCTCATGCTCTCTCTCTAAGTAAATAAACTTAAAAAAAAAAAAGTCCATCCTCTTTGCAGCCAGTGCAATAATACACATTTCAAACTCAGTGAGTCCCCCAAAGCCATGAAGTTGTTGCCATGGTAGTCAACAACTGTGCCCTAGCAATACCTGTTGGTCATCACAACACTAACCATGACTTAAGGCCCCACACTGGAGAGAAAGTAGGGCATACATAGTCTTGATCATGGCCTTGGCCTTGCTCCAAGGGCACTTTGGCTCAGCAGTGAGACATGTCTATCTCTGTCTCCCAGAACTTTGTGGTCAAGAATTTAGCATCCTGAGTTATGCTTGCTTCCACTCCACTGTTCACATCTGACCACTCTATTGGTCCCAGAAGACTCTCGATGTGGTCTCTTCCCTCTCTTCCTCTTGAACTTAGCTTCCTTACCAGATAGAATCAGGGCCTCTGTTTCCTCAGTAGTGCTCTGCTTTCCTGGTAACTTCGTCCAATAGAGCCCAATTTCACAGACTGCTTCCAGTAGCTCCACATCTGCTCTGTGCTTGTGGCACAAGTCTTTCTGGTTTAGTACATATGCAGAGGTCTTTTCTCCTGTCAGTGTGTGTTTAGAAATCTGACATATGATTCCTGACAACACACTTTACTGCCGAGTCTCCCTCTGAATGTTTCCAAGCATTCTGCCACAGGAACCAGTGGGTTGACAGCACTAAATCCACCCAATCCACTACTGAAGGTGTGAGTCCATAAATTCTTTCTTAAATCTCTCTTGCTCTCTGCCTCTGAGGCTCCCATTGCTGCAACATTTTGTGGCAAGTTCCAAAGATGGACAAAAAAGTCCCTATCTAGTTCCTGGCCTGCATTCCACAGTAACATACCTGGTTTCTGGTATCTTCTCACCTCAGATGAGTTTCCCCACTTGCTAATAGCCAGGATCATACCCAACCTGATACTGCAGGCTCCAGGGGTTCCCATTTTATAGATAAAATAGAATATGGTCTTAATCCAAACATGATTGCCACAGATCCTTCACTTTCCCATGAAAGTTGCCAATTTCTCTTTTTAAATTATATGTCCACTCTGGACCTTGAGTGTAAAATGGAGAGAGAGTTCAGAAAAGATAATATCTCCCCCAAATTAATGATTACAAAAATGGGGAGATTAAAAGCAAAATGATGCTGTAGCAATAAAAAAAAGTGTGTGTGTGGAGGGGGTGTCACACTTATATCATAATCTTTAAAAACTCATCAACAAGAGAGATAAACAGATTCCCACTATCTTCTTGACTGAGCAGGGTTCTAGATGCTTCTAATTCATCCCAGTTCCCACCCCCAGGAGCAGTATAAGAGGAAGGTAGGTGAGTGGGGGGGAAATCCCACAAAAATCACCTTAATACTCCCAACAAAAGAGAGACAAGCCAAAAAGATACACAGGAGCCCAGGGCTAAGTTTTCCTCAAGAACAGAAGATGCTGCTTTCCACTCACCATCTTGGTTGCTCTTTGCTAGAGAAGAAGGCAGAGCAGTGGAAATCAACCAGTGGTGATTATAGCAATAAATGGAGATTGGGGAAAATAGAAGACAAAATGAAAATAAGATAAGATTTTATGAGGAAAGAGGGGTCAAAGGAAAAATCAGAGTGGTCAGTTTCATCTCTTGTTTGTTTTCCTTTATTGATCTGTTGTCTTCAGCATCAAATATGATGTTAACTGGTGCTTTGACACACAGGTATTTAAAATCATACAAACCTTTCTACTATAGATTTTTTAAATCAGAAACGGGTGCTGAAAGTAGTAAAAATTTTTGGCATCTATAGAGATATTTTTTCCTTTTTAATAAATATGTGAACTATATTCATAGATTTATTAATACTGAATCATTTTTACATTCCTGAGATGAACTCCACTTAGCTGGTCTCTATTATTCTTTAAAAGTACTGTTAAACTATATTTGCAAATAGTTTATTCAAGATTTTGGCTTCCATATTAAAAACCTAAATTGGTCTGTAATTCTTTCCCAATCTCTGGCACCAAGGCAGGTTGGTTTGACAGCCACCATGATGAGAAACTTCTGACTAGATTCTAGTTTATTTCCAGCTGTACCCACTGTCAGAGATAACAGGAAGAACTCCAAAACGTGAGCAAGACATCAGCTGCATTCCCTTGTTTCTGCAACTGTTCATGCTGTCTTTATTTGCCCTGAATGTATACATAGATACTACTACCACAGAGTTACACACACACACACACACACACGTTTTCCTTTTGGAGGATCTAGGGCAGAGCAACTGGAAATGGATTCCTCTCACTGCCCAGGAAACCATCCTGGTAACCTAGAGGGGTTTCCAGGTGCACAAAGACCTGTGCTGCCCATTCTACACCCTTTTCAGGACATCAGAAGTACATAAACTATCCACATATTGTTAATCAGGCCACCTATAGATAAGTCTTGAAACGCACACAATGACCTGTCAGTATTGTAACTGGAACGTGGTGATTCTCTTTGTATCCACCGATAAGACACAAAGCCCAAAGACACACAGTGTCTTTGTTGGTGAACCTCTCTAGGCATAGAGGAGTCAGTGCCAGTTCTGAGTCTCAAATTTACATGGTATTCCTACTATTAACGCACACAAAATTTCTAGTGGAGAATGGAATGTACAGAATAGGATGAAGAGCTTGATGTGTACAATCAATTCCAGTCTTGATCATGAAACCCAAGACAACCATATACTACATTATATTCTTTCCTGTTATTCTAAAGTATCAAGATCAAAAATAAGAATTAAGCGCCAGAATTCACAATTATTCAAATAGGGTCAAGACACCTCTATAAAAATATATAATTTCATCAGTGAAAATTTTGTCTTAAGTCCCAATATCTATTCCATTTCTTCTCCCTTTTTTTTTAACCTTACAATGTGTTGAGGTACTTCAGAGTCCATCGAGGGCTGAGGAGGTGAGGGAGCAAAGGTTGATGGATTTTTAGTTTAATGTTCTATTGATAAACCTGATAAACCTGATCTGTTGATCTCAGGACCAGATCAAGAGAAATGACAAATAAGCTTTGCAAAAACAGAGGCAGTGTTTATGCCTCTGATCCCTAACAGCTTGTACAGGGTGTAAGGTCCTTTGATTTGGATAAGCCTTCAATTATAAACAAATCCTTGAGTGGCAAATATGATATCAGTAAAATCATAATACTTTAAAAATACATGTTTAATCCCTTAATAGGCTTAATAACAATGGATCTTTTAATTTCTGAGTGTAGTCTTCACCTGATTGTGTGAAATGTACTCAACCAAAGATGTAATAATTCTGATTTTTTTTCTAAGTGTGGCTCAAAGCCTAGATGCTATCTGAAGAAATACAAAAAAACAAAAACTTCAGGAATAGAATTCTTTTCTAGTTATTTTGAAATTTCCAGGCACTTCAAATTACAAAAACTACTTAACCATTTCTGTATCACAGCAAACAAAATAAAACCAAATTAGTTGACTATTGGAATGTGAAACACTCTTATTGGAGTATGAAAGTGTTCCAAATCTGGATAGTGGTGATGATTGCACAAAATCATTGAATTGTATACTTAAAACAGGTGAGTTTTATGGCATGTAAATTATACCTCAAGAAAGTTACATGCAACAAATTAGTTGCAATGCTTCCTATGACCACAGAATGTCAGCAAAGTCAGCCATGAAGGATTTTTCCATAAACCTAATTTTCTAAGAAGAAGCCAGCAACTGCTAGATATAGCTGTCTTTCACTACAGAAATGCCTTTGTTCTGGCTCTCAGGTGCTTGAAGTTATCAAAGAGTTAAGCATCAGGAATAAGGAAACATTTCCTTAAGTTTTTTTAATGCTTATTTATTTTTGAGAGAGAGAGTGCAAGCAAGGGAGGGCAGAGAGAGAGGGAGACACAGAATCTGAAGCAGGTTCCAGGCTCTGAGCTGTCAGCACAGAGCCTGACGTAGGGGTCAAACTCACAAACTACAAGATTATGACCTGAGCAAAGTCAGACACTTAACCAACTGAGTTACCCATGCGCCCCAGGAAACATTTTCAAATGTTGTCTTATACAGATCTACAATGATTGAAGCTATCAAATCATTTTATTCATGGTATATACAATAAATAAAACTAACCAAGCCACAATAGTTTTGAATAAGCTATTCGTTCTTACTGAAAATAACAAAATCATTAAAACTAGTTTTGGACTACTTATACATTGTAGTAAACATATAAACTTTGATTTTTTACAACTATTTTATCTTACATTGTACATTTTAAAGGGGAATTTTTAAAATGGTCTAATTCCCTTTAAGTTAGACAAACATTAACCAGTGAACTTTTCAAGTAACTAGGTAATATGAAGAAATCTTTTAAAAGGAGTACGGTCTCTCTCATTACTTCCATAGATCTTCTGAAAACATAAAATACATTGGATTATAGGAAGGTAAACCTAATACACATTGAAAACCACAACTATTTCTGGGGTAAGACTTCCTTTTGCTCAGTGCAGCCCTGTTATGATTAAGGGCGGAGGAAACTTGTGAGCTGGAAATTTTTCTCTCACATTTTAAGCAGATTTACAAGTAAAGTTTACCTTATTTCTAAGGTTTGTCCAAATAAAGTTTTCAAGTGTCAAGATATTAACCTAGGTTTCCCAAATCAAAATAGATGCCCTGCCTTCATCATGAGGTCAGTTTCAATCTAAGGGCTTTTTGCTTTTGAATTCTGGTTAATACTAAAAGCAACGTGAATGACAATTTCTTGGATTAATGCTTTGAATACCAGGAATCCAGAAACTGCTCACAGAGATAAGAAAAAAAAGGATCTGATGAGATGATACTTACATTAACTTTTCTCAGAAATTTGAGGGTCAACTGTTTCCTTCACAGTATCACCAAATGTCAAGGTCAAAGTAGAGAAGACAGAGGTTAAGTGACATGTTAATTGATCTGCCCAAAGTGACAAAGGTGGTTAATTGAACAGTTAGGACTAGAACCAGGTCTGGTGGGCTCTCAGCCATAGACCCTAGATTCAAACACATGTCCAGGGCACCTGGCTGGCTCAGTCAGTTGGGTATCCAACTTTGACTCAGGTCATGATCTCACAGTTTGTGGGTTAGAACCCTGCATCAGGATCTGTGCTGACAGCTTGGAGCCTGGAGCCTGTTTCGGATTCTTTGTCTCCCTCTCTCCTGCTCCTCCCCTGCTCATGCCCTGTCTCTCTCTGTCTCTCTCTCTTTCCTCTCTCTCAAAAATAAGCATTTTTTAAACAAAATCACATCCGTTATTCATTCTGCAATTTATATGATCTGTAACATTGGGGATTTTTTTTGTTGTTGTTTCTGTAGTTCTTTCTATCCAGGGCAGATTTGAAAAACACAGATAACCACTGTCTGATTCAAGAACCGTGAAGTAAGTCATGAGACGATGCTTGGGATGCTAAATGCTCTGCAAGAAATATTCAAGTAATTAGTTAAGGTGAAAATGCCTTATGACTGAAAAATTACACATGGAATCCTAATGTGCTTTGGTGAATGAAGTCTATGCCAGCAGTGGAAGGGGCCCCTAGCTGTTCTGCAATCCATGGCAACCCAGTCTTTTTCACTCTCTACCATTATGCTGGGAGCTCCAGTTACTAAGCACTGGTCTGCCAACTTCCCCTGCCCTCCTCCAAACTGCATGATCCTATAAGTATTTCTGGAGCAAGAGCAACCAGGCATTTAATGACGTAAGTCATGTCTCTTGACTTGAAAGATTAATGGGTCAGGCATGTTATGTACCCTTGATAAAAGAGATTTGTGTTCTGCCCTTCAGGGTCTAAATTCCCAACAAAATCCAGCTGGGTAGTATCAATTCAGACATCTCAATAAAAGGATAAATGAAACCATGCAAATAATACAGACCTATACTATGCCTGAAAAAATATGTATATTTTTTGCATTGTCTAAAAGCTGCAATCTTAGTGGCAGCAAATGTGTTTTTATTTTTAACACTATGAGCTAAGTGAGGAAAAGGATAGTAAGAATTCTGGCTGATCAAAGTAGCATACATGCCTGTGTATTTTAAAACATTTTTGTATGTGAAAAAAAAAATCTGTGTATTTATTTTTTAAAAAATTCATATTGAAATGGATTAATGTTACAAAATCTGGAATTTCTAACATTCTGCTATTATTCCTAATTTCATATATTGCATCAAAAGTCCCTGAATTTCAGTTGTTCAAAGGCATAGCACTACTCTGTCACTAATCTAACTTCTAAGCAATTGCCAAATATCATCAGTGCCTTAATCTGCAATCACATTTTTTTGAACTTTCAAGCTAAGATAACAAAACAAATGCTGATCTTGACATCTACTAAGCAACAAGATATACTACATTTTTTAAGCTTGAAAATATCACTGCTCTCCCACAGTGAATGAAAGATGTACTTTCCCAGTATTGTCAATAATTTCTAGTGATATGATCATGCCCCCCGATCCTTTGGAACCCCACAGTCTGATAACAGGTTAAGATAAGAATTAAAATGCTATCCATGGCCACAACTGAGTGACACCCACACATAGTATGAGTGACATTGGTCTCATTTTCCATTATGTTCTAACCACCTAAAATAACTAATTATAAGCAATTCAAACAAAATCAGCAATTTTGCTGCAAAATGATTCACTTTAAAATCACTTATTTACCCATCAGTTTTTAAGGCTTCATAGACTAAGAATGGTTAAAACAGAATAAGGAGTTACAGAAATAGCACATGCATCATGTTGGGCTGTGGCTATAACACTAAATAGTCTTGTATGCTCAGTAAATATTGGATGGGTGCAACCATCCATGACTTAGGGGAAAACTGGGTGAGGCCTGACCCCAGAGTGTGTTCTCCAAAATTTAATGTGCTTCAGAAACAGGAGTGCAATTGGTTAAAATAGAAATGCTCATACCTACTAAATAAAAATTCTAGATATATGGAATGCCAAACAATAAACATATAGGTACAGTCATGTTATCCTTTATCTAAAAAGCTGATTTTTTTTTAATTTTTTTTTCAACATTTATTTATTTTTGGGACAGAGAGAGACAGAGCATGAACGGGGGAGGGGCAGAGAGAGAGGGAGACACAGAATTGGAAACAGGCTCCAGGCTCTGAGCCATCAGCCCAGAGCCCGACGCGGGGCTCGAACTCACGGAGCGCGAGATCGTGACCTGGCTGAAGTCGGACGCTTAACCGACTGCGCCACCCAGGCGCCCCTAAAAAGCTGATTTTTAATAGCTTCCCTATTAGGCTACTTACTTCCTCAAAGTGTATCAATAGTTACTGTGTTTAAAAGGTAGGAATTTTACATTTTTTTAATGTTAATCTTTGAGAGAGAGACAGAGCATGAGTAGGGGACAGGCAGAGAGATAGAGAGAGACACAGAATCTGAAGCAGGCTTCAGGCTCCGCTGTCAGCACAGAGCCTATGCGTGGCTCAAACCCATAAACTGCGAGATCATGACCTGAGCTGAAATCAGATACCCAACTGACTGAGCCACCCAGGCACCCCTAAAACGTAAGAATTTTAAAGTTTATTCCTAAGTCACACCCTGACACTGGTCTGCCATAAGTCCGTGCTTTCCAGAGCTCATCAAACACTTGTTTGGTGTTAAGGCTTGTTGAGAGCTATTTGTTCTAGAGACCCTTACACCGTATGTCAAGTGTCCTCATAAAGTAGTAGACCACGACAGACCTGACAGGGTCCCTGCATCCTCCCACTGTTTCCCAGAGACCAGCGGGACTTTCCTACAGTGAGTGACAAGGCATTCCTTCATGAGCTTCCCTCTCATCAGACCACAGGGGCAAAAAAAAAAAAAAAAAAAAAAATCAAGGCATCATGGTAATATAGATTACTATACTAGTTAAAAGGTCTGAGTATTCTGGTCTCTCCATGGCCAAGAGCTATCAGTAGTTAAGTAAATTAACCTGAAATTTGGCTTTCTTGTCTATAAAATTAAAGGAGTAAACTATAGTTGATCCTTGAACAATGCAGGGGTTGGGGTGCTGACATCCCCTTCCCTACTGTAAAAATCCAACCCTTTTGACCCCCCCGCAAAACTTTAATAGCCTACTATTGACCAGAAGACTTAATGATAACAGTCAATTAACACATTTTATATATTGTGTACTGTATTCTTACAATTAAGCTAGAGGAAGAAAATGTTAAGAAGATCATAAAACACATTTACAGTTTTGTACCATAAAATAATCATGTACAAGTGGACCCATGGACTTCAAACCATATTGTTTAAGGGTCAACTGTACACTTTTGGGATTTCTTTCACCTTGATGATTTGACTTCAATGAGTACAACTGTTGATGTGATGTGCCTGCCAATAGCCAGTTAAACTACAGAGTCATTTTCTTCTGATCAAAATCAGGGATTTTAGAAACCAGAGAAACTAATAAATGCTTTCGCTCATTAGGAAATAAAAAGTTTGGAGATTTCTAGATCTAACCACTTGGAACCACAGAACTATCACCACAGCAGCCATCACCTGCTTGACCAGCATGTACTTCTTATGGTCCCTCTCCTACATTTGATCCAGGCTAGGTCAGAGCCCTGAGGCAGAGGCATTGTGTCCCTTGCCTGGTTCTTTCATTTTTTTATTTCTTTTTTTTTTTAATGTTAATTTTTTTTGAGAGAGAGAGAAACAGAGACAGAGTGCGAGGGGGGGGGGGGGAGATGGAGAGAGGGAGACAAAGAATTTGAAGCAGACTCCAGGCTCAGAGTTGTCAGCACAGAGCTTGCACAGGGCTTGAACTCATGAACTGCAAGATCATGGCCTGAGCCAAAGTCTGACACTCAACTGACTGAGCTATGCAGGAGCCCCTCCCCTTGCCTGGTTCTGCTCTTGATCTTGAGCTCTGACAGCTATGGAACCTTGGGCAAGTTACTTGCCCTTGTCTTCAAGCCTGTTTCTTATCTGCCAACTGGGGATGACAATAAAAGCACCAACACTTGTTGGGTTATGAGAATTAACTGTGATAAGCCCTATATGGCACATTGTTTGGTGCCTGGCACAGAGTAAGCATCTGTAAATGGCAGCAATTATTTTTGATGACAGCCGCACGGTTATAGCATCCATAGAACTCAGCACATGACTGAAGAAAGTCCAAAAAAAAAAAAAAAAAAAAAAAGTCCATGAAGTCACATGGTTGTCACAGCCCCTGGTCCTCTCTCCTTCTGGACTTACTCTTACTAATGCAACCTCACTTGTTGACTTGAAGGAATGAATGAACATGCTGACTCTCTATATCTCTTTCCAGAAACTCCAGATCACACAGCTCTGACGATGGGATAATAATTTAAGGAAGCAGGTGGCATGATCGATGAATTAAAGGTATCTCTTTCACAAAAAAGAAACTGGTAATAGTGGTTGCTCTCCCAGGAGGTGGCATCAAATCAGGGACAGGAGACTGACTTTTCACCATATGCCATTGTAGCTCTTGAAATTTGAACCTCAAATATGTGTTACCTACATTAAAAAATGTTCTTTAACGTGCTAATTTTTGAAAAGTAAAAAGTCAATTTGTAACTTAGAAGAGCATATGCCTTCCCCTCATGAGAGTTGGGAAGCTGAAAGTCCAGCTTCACGTGCCCTTCAGAGTATCTGAGTGCCCGTGGTTGCTACCCTGCCCATGTACCCCCACAACTGGGAGGTGATGGACAAACCCCATGGGAGGTGGGACAAAGAGAAGGAAAATCTTTCTGGTTCAGAATTATTTCAGGTTTTGACTGGTTTCTGCACAGAGGAATCAAAGGAATACCTACTGTAGATTTAGAGCAGGGCTTTATGTCCAGTTCTATTCTACTGCCCAGGGAAGGCAAAGACCTGAATTAAAAGAAAGAACAGAGAGTGAATGAAGTGTGTGTGTGTGTGTGTGTGTGTGTGTGTGCGTGCGCGCGCGCGTGTGTGTGTGTGTGTGTGTACTCCAAATAACCCATGCTGGCTCAGCTTTTCGATGCTCTTTTCCCAAATATTTTTCTGGTAAAGAAATCTGAAAAAAAGCTCGGAATCCTTTTGAAAATTAAGACTGACTTGGAAATAACAAGGGCCGCACTTTATTTGAGCAAGTACAATCTAGTACAACAAAGTTATATAACAAGGTTAGCTTTCTCCTTTTACTCATCATTTTCCATCCCTGATGGAATTAATTATGTGTGGGTGTGTAAAGAAGATGGCCCTGAAAAGAAATATCTTAAATCTCATTGTAAGCTATCACACAGCACCCCATGGCAAAATGGATCTTTGAAGAACAAACATGTTAAAAATGCTTTGCACTAAAATACATTTGGAATTCTAAAATGCATAAATATGAAACGTAGCTATGATAAATGGATTTATATAGAATATTGAAATATACCATGCTCAAGTAGTTCAGAATCAAGCCTGTGTCTTTGGGACGACCTTAGAAAAGATGAGCCACATTTAAGTTCCTGAAAACCTTGGTACATACTATAAAACAGGAAAATCAGTGCATCATGGCTAGCCGGCTGGCTTGCAATTCTGCTTAGCTCACACGTGTCCAAATTGCTTCATTCTTTTTGGTTGTAGACTAGAAAAACTGTGTTGGTTTCACAAGTCCTCATTTGTTTTCAAAGTGTACTTTCAGCACATAGGAAACAGACCGTACTGGACATTAAGAAGAATATAATAAAGAAAACCTAGAAGTGTGGTTGCTGATGCGAAAGGTCCTACTTCAAGCAAGCCTAGAGCTGAAACACATTTAAATGTGCGGCAGAAATTCATTTGCTTTATTTTCTCGCTTCAAATGATTTAACATTGAGAACTACCTAGTTAAATCTGAAAAGGAGGCATAATCCCACGATTCACGATCGGTAATTTCTACATGCATAAGTCCAGATTCTGAAAATTATAGGAGAAAAAAAAAGAGACACAAATGCAATGACAGCTGTGGATTCTACACAACACTGTTCTACAAGGTGTACAATATCCATGCAGCTTCCAATTCGCTGCTTGCTGTTTAGTGAGAGGTTGTAGTCAGTATCTGCTGAAGGCCGAATGGAGAGCTATCAAACTGTATTTTTAGTAGCACAAGTTTTTGTTTCAGGGACACACTGGAGAAGTAAGAATTAAAAGTTCCCACACACCTCTGAGAGCTTGGCCCAAGTCCCCTCTTAACAACCTCCACTTAACTACCTGGACAGTTGAAGCACTCACGCGTCTTCCTTACGTTGTCAGCTGCCCACACATCATTCTCCCAGAGCCCCAGTTTGATCCAACACTGATGGCCATATGCTTCATAGAAGCCTGAAACCCTCTCAGCCCCAAGGGTAGAATCTTCACTAGTAATCCACTCCTCTTGCCAGCGATTGGTTATGGAGGGAGGTTCTGGTGAAAATCTAGCTGGTAAAACTCGAGGGAATCTGCTGCTGAAGGTCTGGTGTGCAAGTCTTCCTTGCTCTTAAAACAGGACAGAAGAATGGGGTGTGCCACTTGTCCCCTCTCCGGTGCCTGCATCTGTAGCAGCAATATCGAGATGGGGGAACCAGCCAAAACAGGGAGCAATGATCTGGTCGTGAGGCCATTGTTAAGTCACTAAATTAAACAAGCATGGGATTTCCTACCTCTGCACTTCTTGTTTGGGGAGGGCATAATATCTCCTCCTAGTTTAAACCACTGGGGAATGAGGAGACACCTGCTTTTTGTGGCCCCAAGTAATCAGATGCAATCTCCTTCCTCTGAAATAACAAGCTATTTTATAGAGCAGAGACCACACAGGAACACATGCACAGGCTTTCCCTCTCTTGGAAACTAAACTCTTGTGCGAGGAGTAACGTTCTAAATTCAAGCTCCTTGGAGTATAGCGCATGCGCTGCATGCCCCGTCCCGAATACCCTCCTCCCCCACACTATCACGTACTTCAGACCCAGTTCAAAATCTGCCTCCTTCACGATAGTTTCTTATTTAATCCTTGCCTACATCTGCCTGTAATTCTAACATATGGCATTCACTGCCTCTAACTTTTTTACATCTTGTCTGCTGATCCTTGTGTCTCCCTCTCAGCTCCACACTGAGCACACATTTGATTTACAGCGACTGACTGAATATGAAGCCCCATTTGCCTTCACCTGAAACTTGGGATTTTCCTTTCCTCTTTTCTTCCTTGTCTTCTTTCCTCATCTTACTTCTCTGTAGAAGAAAAGACAAAAATTGAGATAAAAGAGATTCGGAGCTCAGATTCTGAAGGTAGGTAAGTCTTTCTAAAGAAAGGCCCAAATGGCAGGCCCTACCTTCTGGGAGTTACAGATAAGGGAAAGAATTATGGCTGGTGGGGGCTGGGGGTACAGCAGTTAGACACGATACAAATGACCTCCTGTTTCTGTACCTCCCTGACATACTGACCAGGTTCCACTATTGAAAGTAGGGGTTGGGGGTGGGGGGGACATCCTGAACAAATCAGAAGTTATGAGAGAACATAGGGCAGAGTCTAGCACATGGTAGGCATTCAACAAATGTCTCAGGAGTGAATGAGAGATGACAGAGCATCTTACCAGTAGGGCTTCGGGCTTATACCTTGAAGGTTTTTATTATAAAAACAGAACAAAATGTAAATACCAGTAATAACACTGGTAGTGAACTTCATCTGAATGTGCTGACAAAAAAATCTTTGATCTGGTGTAGATTTCAAGATGTTTTGAAAGGGAAAATAAAATCTTGGGTTGTTTTGGTTTTTACTTTAAAACTCCTATGGCTGTTAGCTCAAACTCACAACCAGAGGCCGTCAACAGGAGATTTCCAGAATATCTGCAGAAAGGCCTACTCCATCACACAACCTGAATCTCTAGCAGCCACTCTTCTGTGTAACAGCTCTGGGGCCATCCTACTGATGAGATGGCGCAAAGGGCATCTGCAAAGAGCATGACCCAGTGTAGAAATAGGCTTCCACACACGTGAAGCTATGCAGATACATTTTTAACGTCAACTTTTAACACGTTCCAAATATTAAAAATTTGTCATAACTTTCATTAGGCTATTCATTCAAACCGACACTAAGAACTTTTCTGCAAGATCTTTTATATTACACAATAGAGTAAAAACTGTAGTAAAGGTTCAGATAGTTAAATGAGCACCACACACTACAAAGTGTAACCAACATGGTTCTATTAAAAACTCTCTTCAACTATGGCATTCAAGGACAGCAATACAATATTTTCTTTACAAAGCAAGTAATATAAAAATCTGCAAATGCCATAAATTCATTTATAGGCTATTATTTTCATATAGGCATATCATTAGATTCTTTCAATTTTTTCTTTCAATTCTTTCCTGAGGTATTTTTTTGTTTGTTTGTGGTTTGCTTTTACTGTACTGCTGGATGCATTATCTTGATCATCCTTTCCTAAAATGATTTTTAAAGACCTGCAAAAAAATTTTATTGCATAGGACACTATTCATGACACAGAGGTTAGGAACTGCAAATATGTGGCATTGGAACAAGTCTTACAAATACTGCATTTTAAGAATTTGTTACATACATTTTTTACAGCTGTCTCTTTTTAAAAAATTGAAGTTATAGCTAATAGTTAACTACGTACAGTGAGGCATTTTAGGAATGTCAGAGGTTAGAGAATATGATGAATGATACAAAGGAAAAAAGCTGTAATTCTTGCTGGCTATATATTGTATTGCCTTCAAAAGCAACTGTACATGTTGTAATCAGTTCATAGTTAAATATTTCTACTAATCTGTTTTGGGAGAGCAAATGTCTTTCAAAGTTTCAAGTTCCTCTATGAGCTTCTTGTTCTGAACCTCCAGCACTGCAACTCGACTCTCCAGACATTTTACATATTCTTTCTTTCGACGTCGACATTCTTTAGCAGCTTCCCTGAAAAAAAGTAGAAGCAAAGAGGAAAACAAAACACTTTTTTGCATGCTATTGACAAGCAGGCTGAAGTAAGCTTGCTAAATGTGATCATGGCTGCATTCCAAATCTTGGAACAGCGTTCCCAATTCAATGTCAAACACTAAGCCAAACTGGATTCTTAAGGGTCACAAGTGTCCCTTCCACAAGTCCACATGGCAATAAGTAGAATTGCTGCATCTCCTGCCTTGATTAGAGTTCATAGTAAACAAGGTCCAAGTCAAAGACAGTTACTCTGCTTTATGGCAATAAAGATCTTTGAGGGCCTTGAGTTCCTCAATGAGAGTCTTGTTTTGGTTTTCAAGCACAGCCACACGATTTTCAAGACATTTGACATATTCTTTCTTCTTCCTGCGACACTCCCGGGCAGCTTCCCTGGAACCAACACAAGGCAAATGACTACAGGAACAACTTCCCAGCACAATTCAGACCGGCTCAAATGAACTTCTGCCCCCCAAACTCAACAGCCAATCAATCCTAGGTAAGGTTTATACAAAGCCACACAACAAATGTAACCAAGCACATGCCTTTTATAAGATTACTTTAAAACAACAGGACCGACTTGAGAGCACAATTTGCCCATCATTCGTTGTACACGGTGTTTTCTTAGGGCACACATTCCATGATCACAGTGACCAGAATGGTTTTCAGTAACCTAAAACAATAGGACCACATTCCCAAGTGGAAATTCTACAAAAACACTTACAGATCCTTTTAAGTCTCTTCGTTATTTTTGTCCACCAAAAGCCACATATTCCATCACAATGAATTAACTTTATTTGATCAAAAATACTGGAAAAAATTAATCCTCAGAAACTTGAAATGTCATTATTGGAGATTTTGATTCTTCAAGACTAAATACCAGTAAAACAAATAAGCTCAACCACGACTGCAAGAAGCAGTTTATTGGCTAGAAAACAACCTGGATACAGACAACAGGAAGCAAGTCATGTACATTTTCATGAACCAAAATGAAATGGACTCTGCTTTTGAAAATTAAGGAAGAGAAGAAGGGAGGGTACATAATACAACACTCAGTAATTCAGATAATTTAAAGCCATGAAGTGAAAGCACCACAATTAAAATTTTGGAAAGGAAGCTACTACATAACCCAAAAGTGTATTTCAAGACTGTTTTCTAATCAAGTACATTAATTACCCAATATACGGATTGTTGAAGCACTGTAGGCATGCCCAAAGGACAGACCAGCCAAAGCAACAAACACAAACAGATGAGCTAGTCATTTTCATGTATAGCCCCACCAAAAAAGAATAAATACAGCCAACATTTTTCTCTTTCTCCTGATTTTTAGGGTGGGAGGGGGTGGCAACCACATCATTTAAGTCCTCTGTAGAATGCACCCTCTGATAACAGTGTTATTTTGGAGTAGTCAACTGAAAATAACTGCCTTTGGGGTGTGCTTCATATCAAAAAAGCCTATACTGAAACAGATAACTCACGCATATATTAACAAAAGCTATGTTGGATGGCTGAACACCAGTTACTATAATGCCGACTCACAGTGCCCCAATTCTGAACCAGGAGTGATGTGCACAATAGATTTGGCCAATTCTGCTGTATTTTTAGGATGGTTTACTCTCACTAACAACTTGTTATCTGTGTTTTCTCCATGGGACCCAGTATCAGCAGAAAAAAGACCTTGAAATCCCAGTGAACTGCAGGAAAAGATCAACTCCTACTTCCTAGCCAAGAACAATGCCCTCACCCTGTGAACTCACAAAGCTCTCAGACTTCTCAACTAGTTAACAACAACAACAAAAAAAAATGTAAAAAGTTAACTGAATCTGTTTAATACAGATTTATTTAATCTAAATGATGCATCGGGAAAAATTGAGAATAAATCCAAGCACACTCATAAATTTGCCAGTTTGAGAACATAATTAAACTTTTCTATAAAGGAACTAAAATACATTTATTAATACCAAGATTTTCATGATTGGATCATTATATTAAATTCTAGATTTGGAAGGGAGATAGTCATTTTACAAAGCAAGTTACCATTAAATGAAATTTGAAATATCTAATAGCAGTGTTGTGAAATATTTATTTTTTTTCATTTTCTTTACCAAAGTATACTATTTGTCATAAATATCATAATTCATATCTCATGTGGGTGCAGGTGCATGTTACCAGTGAAAATGTTCCAAACACAAAGCTTTAAATGATCACACCGGTAGATGGTACATTCCTAAGTACTTCCCAGCTATGGAAAACACCTGTTTCTTCTATTAATAGTTAGCTCAGTTTTCAGGCCGTGAATTTATTTGGATATATCCTCAGCATGAAGAGGGAATACATAGCAAAGAGGAAATGTTGACATGGCTGTAAAGAAACACAAACTGTCACTGGACTGGGAGAAATATCTATCATATCTATCATAAATGCCAGCCAAAGAATAAAGAAAGAAATGTATAAGAGGTCTTTCAGGTTAATAAGTAAAACCTACATACGTTCCATGAAGTTAAATGTGAAGCTTACTCTGAGGTCTTTCTGAGATGACTCTGGCATAGTACAGCGGGCAGGCTCTGGAAGAAAGACTGCCTGATCGCATACTCAGGTTCTGTCCAGTGCAGGATGCTACAACTTACTACTTAACCTCTCTGAACCTGAGTTCCTCTTCTGTAAAGTAAGGATCATAACCACACCCTTTCTTATGTGAAAGTTACATGAGAGTTAAAGAAAGAAACAGTAGAAATGAAGCACTTAAAACCTACCTATGGTACTTGCTCAAGTGAGCAACCTATTAGCCATTGATCATCTACTTTTCCCTTGTCCTGCTCTGAAGTTGAGATCTGGAAAGTTAGAACAGATCCTTCTCAGAATCCCTTGGAGCTAGGGATTCTATTACCTATTTCTAACCAAGGAAATGTGGGTGAAAGATGCAGGGGGGTAGGGGGGCTGGTATACCTGGGTGGTTCAGTCAGTTAAGTGTCCAACTTTGGCTCAGGTCATTATCTCACTGTTCATGCATTTGAGCCCAAATCGGGCTCTGTGCTAACAGCTCAGAGCCTGGAGCCTTCCTCAGATTCTGTCTCCTTCTCTCTCTGCCCCTCCCCCACCCACGTAGATGCTCTCTCTCAAAAATAAATAATAAAACATAAACAAAAAAAAAAAAAAGGAAAGAAAGATGCTGGGAGGGTCTTCCAGGAGAAGTTTTCAGAAAGGTTAGACTCAGCCAGCCCCAGTTTTGGGCTCTAGCCCTTTTCCCTTCTTCCCGCCTGATGAAATGCCTAGATATGTGGCAGCCATGTTGTGATGATAAGAACAAATGTCAGTGCTGAAGATGACAGAGCAGGGAGGAGAAACCTGGATCCCTGATGACACTGCTCAGCTTTTGTTCTGGCTGTACATATCTCTGGACCAGCCATAGAAGATCAAAATAACACCTACAAGGTTAGGGCTCCATTTCCCTTGGTTATTCACAGCCCAAACACAAACGCTATCCAGTAGTTGTTATTTGCTGATTATTTTTTTAAAACCTAAATTTCATGATTTTTCTGGCCAGGGAAATTTCTTATGCATGTGTAGGTACTTGTGGGGCACATTTATAGGAACCCACTGCCTAACAGTTCATCTATTTCATTTTGATAGTTCTACTGACACAATTTTTTAATCTAAAAATAAAGGTACAAAATAATGACAAAAGGGAAAGAAGAATGCTACTTTCTAGGTCTTTTTATTTTCTTTAGGAAAATAAGACACCAATGAATAATTTTACAGTCTGCATTATGATCACATTTTATATTTCTTAACTGAACTTCACAACTTCCTGCTGTGACCACACAAGCAATTATGTTCACAGCTCCAGAGACCTTTGAAAGTACAGTTTCATAATATCCATATTCCTCCATCACATCTGAGTTAGAGACCATCCGTAAAACAACTATGGATGATACTATGTGAGCCCCATCCATTCAGCTCCTTCAGGATTTCTGAGCAAAACACTGACAATGGAAAATATGAATCCAGCATGATTTAGTTAATTTGGAACAAGCACTGGGAAAGATGTGTATATCTGAATAATCCTATTTCTGATAATCTGTACAAAACTCCACCTAGTGGTCTGTGATAATTAATTTGCTTGGGAACTGAAGCCACTTTAAGGAGTCCTATAATGTATAAAAATGTGACATTTTAAGGGCTGTTAGTAAACTGAACATAGCTGCTACTGGTTCACATTCAGTTACAAAGGACAGTTAGGAAGTCACCACTTGTTTCTGAATCATAGCGGCTCAGAGGCCACAATTTCTAGATTAACTAGGTTGCTAATAATGCCTACTAAACAAACTACCGGGGGCGCCTGGGTGGCGCAGTCGGTTAAGCATCCGACTTCAGCCAGGTCACGATCTCGCGGTCCGTGAGTTCGAGCCCCACGTCAGGCTCTGGGCTGACGGCTTGGAGCCTGGAGCCTGTTTCCGATTCTGTGTCTCCCTCTCTCTCTGCCCCTTCCCCGTTCATGCTCTGTCTCTCTCTGTCCCAAAAATAAATAAACGTTGAAAAAAAAAATTAAACAAACTACCGCCATGTGGTCCTGGTCATAGGTAAGCACATGATCTCTGAAATGTTTTGTGTTCTTACAATGAGAACATTATTAGGAATAAGGCAACAAGACTTAACTGAGAGAACTCTTAGACTATTCTGTTCATTTTGAAAATCAGATTAATTTGCACAATTTTCCATCATAAAAACTTAACCAAGAAATATACAAGTCAAATTAAAGAATTTTGGAAAACAGCATTTTTAGGACATACTCCTGTTTAAAAAATAAAAATACAGAGACATGGTACAAGAATGAGTGAGAAAAGGAGACAGCATAAACTGAAAGTACATATACTATAACATTAATAGGCATCTCTAGATGATGGGGCTATGAGTAATTTTATTTCTTTGTTGCTTTGTATTTGCACTTGACTAAAATTTATCAGAATTAGTATGTATTTCAGTATAACAGAGAACCAACAAAGTTACAAACTAGATAAAAGGAAACTACATAGGGGCACCTGGGTGGCTTAGTTGGTAAAGCACCCAACTTCAGCTCAGGTCATGATCTCGCGGTTTGTGAGTTTGAGCCCCGCGTCGGGCTCTGTGCTGACAGCTCAGAGCCTGGAGCCTGCTTCAGATTCTGTGTCTCTCTCTTGCTCTGACCCTCCCCAGCCTATGCTCTGTCTCTCTTTCTCTCTCTCTCAAGAATAAATTTTTTAAAAAGAAGGAAACTACATATAAAAGGCTTAGAAAAGATTTTTAATTAAATTTTTTTTGAGTAAACTCCACCCACAACATGGGGCTTGAACCCATAACCCCAAGATTAAGACTCTATGACTAAATCAGCCAGGTGCCCCTAAAAGGTTTAGAAATGCTTAACTCACACATTTATTTTGCCCATAAAGAAACTAAAAAATTATACTCATTACCTACTTCACAAAGTAAGTACCAAGTTAAAAAAAAATCTTTATTTGTAATAAAGTACTTCCATCATGATTAAAAACATTAATGTATCTTTCACACATTACCCTTATGACACATAAGGATGTACCATGGTTTCATGGCTAGGCACTCTCATTAGAAGACAATCTAATTACCATCACATGCAGAGCACAAACCCAAATATGCCACATAACAGTTAACTTGGGAGAAATGGCTTAGAAAAAGCAATTTCTTTAAAAGCCCCACAGCAATAAATTATGTGCCCAGTAAGTGGTTCCTGATTCCCAGTGAAACATCCTACCTGTTTTTCATTAGCCTCAGCTCTCGTTTGCGTGTTGCTTCTTCTGCTAGTTGCTGGGGACTGTGCAAACTTCCTGGTGAGGCAGCCATCACTACTCCCTGTGGCAAAGCAGTAGTAGGAGCTCGGATCTGGTAAGTTGGCATGTCACCAGTGGCTGCTGCAATGAAACGAAATATTACAAATTTATATAAACAATTTACAACTTGATATTTTATATAAAATTGACCTGGAAATAACATATTTCTTTTTACATGTCATAAGAGGTGAACTTGCTAATGTTTAAGATGATTATTCTGAGCATTAAAGAAGTCTGAGGTATCAAAGACACCTGGAACAATTTGGAACAATAACCTTCAGCATGCTCTATACATTTAAGGTAGAAAAACATCCCAGTGCATTTTAGAAAGGTGTTTATCAAAGGCTAAAGTAGAGAGTGCTTCAACTGATAGTTCATTTAGCCTAAACTCAGTGGTATGCTGACAAATGTTTAATAACCAGCTCTCTGGGGGAAAACAGTCCTGACCTGTTTATCAATGCGTATGACGGAAATACTTTCACCATGGCCAATTTCAGGCTAGCAGGGTGGCCTCCCGGAATGTAGAGATGGGAAGACATACACAGTAAGTAGCACATACAGATAAAACACATGTAAATAACCTCAAGAGCAGAGATAAAATTATGAGAAGTGATGAGTTTTGAGTATTCATTGTTTTTTAATGTAACTTATTTATTAAATATGTATTTCTTTATATATAATCTTTAATAATGGCTCTTTTTACAACCAGCTTACAAAAACCCTGAAAATTTAATAATCACTCTACATACCAGTGGGAGCTGGTTCTAGCATACCACTGCAAAAATTTTAGCTAAGCAGAATATCTCCATTCTCTGAATATTCCAGATAAGAGGTCTTCCTGTACCCTATATCAGGCCTGAAACAGTTACTGAATGTCTTTAAATACAAGTCCTACTACCAGATGAGTGAGGTACGGGAAGGAAAATACTAGCTTACTATATTTTCAGTTTAAAAACCAAAACAAAATAAAAAACAAAACAGCAAAGCTCTACTTAAATCTAGTTTCTCTGGGGAATGATAATTTTTGTCTTTTGAGGGTTTCTCGAGAAAATAATATATTTCTACGTATTCATTTAAAAGGTTTTCCAATTATAGTACAATCATAGTCAAATGACAGACTTAATATTTACTTAGTATTCAGATTGAATACTAAAAGTCCTCCAAGTTTCCTAATTTATACTCAAAATTTGCTTTTCTACTACAATAAACATAGCTTCCTAGAAAAGACAGATGGATTTAAGTGATGAAATATGTTTCTACCACTGTTTCAATTTTGAGAAGGTATTGTCCAGAGTTAATTTGACACTCCGACATATTACAAAATTCATGCTGTCTCAAAGCTAAAGGCAAGAAAAAGAGTTTTTAAAGTTATTAAATCCTACAAAAATTGGCCTGAACCAATGCCAATCAAAATATAAAACACATCACTTCCATGCTTCATTAAAATGTATTCTAACTATTGAGTAAGAACTGAACTTTTACACCAAAGGGACACAGACTTTTTCCACTTAAATGGAATATTATCACTGAAAATAGCCAACCAATTTAAAGGGTCAGTCAAAAACTAATCTGTGTGCTCCTTTTGGGTAAATGCCAGTCCCCCCCCCCCCCCAGAGCTTAAGAATTAGGTGAAAAATAAAGAAAAAAATTTAAAAAATGGCTTTGGGGGAGGATCACTTAACGGTCTTCATAAAATTAACAAAAATACCATTTATAAGGTTGCACTGCCCCTTCCTTCTATAATTTGAAAAACAATGGTGATTAATAGTAACTGTGATAAATATAATGATCACCAGCAAAGTCTTTATTAATAAACTTGGGGAAAATCCTAAATTGGTTTTTGTGACTATTTAAAATACTATATACACAGATATCTCATTCTATGCCATATTATCTTACAGCTTGGAAATATTTAAGAAGATAATTTTATAAACAGTTATAAACTGCTGACTAAAGATTTTTTATATTTTAATCTCATTGTCAGAGGAGATAGAATGGAGCATAGAATTGCATTGTTCTGTCCTCTTTTCTCTTTACCCACATCCAGGGAAGAAGGTTATGGAATAATAAAGGTTGAAACAATAGAACAGCTGGAGGCTACACAGACTTTCTAAAACTGGAACAATAGCCAGTGACGGATGAGAAGTTTACATGTCATCATGTTGACATTTGCAGGCAGCGTGGATGCAGACCTTGGTCTGGGTTGTTCTTTTGCACACACACTGGTCACAGAGAAGTGCAACAAAATTAATGGGAAGGTACAGAGGGGTTCATTATACTCTCTCTCTCCTTTGTATACATCTGCTATTTTCTGTACTATAAAGTTAGAGCAGAATGCTTATATGATCCATAAAAGTTTGTTTAAGGATATATATATTTTTTTAAAAAAGGAAAAAAGGGGGGCAGGTATAGCTCACACATGAAAAATAAAGTTCATTCATTGGTCTTAAAACCAGAAATGGTTCTAAACTTTTGCCTGTTCCCAAAAGCTGAAACCACCCTCAAAGGACCAAATTTGGTACCATGGAGGATAAAAGCAGTTCAAAACAAGTATGCTTAAAAGATTTTGAGGGGCGCCTGGGTGGCTCAGTCGGTTGAGCGTCCGGCTTCGGCTCAGGTCATGATCTCACGGTTTGTGAGTTGGAGCCCTGTGTCGGGCTCTGTGCTGACAGGTCAGAGCCTGGAGCCTGTTTCGGATTCCCTCTCTCTCTGCTCCTCCCCTGCTCACATTCTGTCTCTTTCTTTCTCTCTCTCTCTCAAAAATAAATAAACATTAAAAAAATTTTTAATAAAAGATTTTGAGCCAACAGCTAGGGAAATAAAATACCACTTCAAAATGATAACTTGGAAGGGGATGATATATTTAGATGTGTTAGTTCTGCGATGTCAGCTAATATATTGGGTTTTATTACAATGTTTGAGACATACTCTATATTTATCTCCTTCAATAAAAATCAGATTGTAGCTCAGTAGTTTATGACAGAAATATGAATTAGTATTAATTAGTAGGAATTAAGAAATGTCTGTAATATCCCAAAGAATCTATATGATGGTACACTTTTAGTGGTCACAGAGTAAATGTCAATGGATGAATTCCATATATTCAACTATGATCTTAGTAAATACATTAAAAAGATATGGGCAAAGAGAATCTCTTATTTTGAGAAAATCCAAATGTCAAAAAATGTTGTTGTTGAAACAAGTGACAAAAAAAAAGTTTTTCTCTTAGTTAACTTCAGTTTCCAGAAGTATGAATTCAGTGGTAATTTAGTAGACTGGATACCTAGAATCACAGTTCAAAGAACCATCTTACATTCTTTGATGACACAGTCTTATCTCTGTACTCCTATAGAGGCCAATTTCTGTTCCATCTAACTACTAAAAGTGTCCACATTATTTTTTGTTCTAGTACTTCACTGTATACATTATTTCTGAAAATAAATGAGTCATCAGTGGGGGCTTTACAGTTATGACTGAAGATAATAAGAAAAAGATATTTACATACTAATTTATTCTAAGGCAATAAAAATTTTAAATACAAGTCAAGGATATCTTTTTTTTACTTTGGTACTCTCTATAATCTAGCATGCTACTTGGCATATAATGGATGCTTGATGGGTTTACACATACACTACAAAGTAAATTTTGAACTTCCCAGGGTTTTGAACAAGCCCACTGTCATTTGAATGTTTAAAATAAGCAGTCTTATTATTTTAAGACTATTATTAGCTGTTATTATAGCTAAGTCTTTAAGTCTTTAACACTGAGACATGGGAAGCCCTTACAAGATGCTCTGTATTTATTCAAAGTGGCATTATTTCCTACTCTTCCCTTAGATACTAGTCATCTGGCACCTGAGAAGCAGATGAGTTCTAACTATAGTATATGTCCAACTATCCTGACATGAATTTTTTAGTGTGTTTTAGGTTTAGTATCAATATTTCATGGGAAAAGAAGATTCCTAGAACTCTCAATTTTGGTCATTAACTTCATACCTCTCTTTGCAAGCTATAAACACGGTATAGGAGAAAAAGCATGGGATTTGGAGTCTGGATTCTGTTCCAGCTCTGCCACTTACCAGCCATGTGACTTGGGGCAAGTTCAGTTTCCTCATCTGTAAAATGGGGATACATTATCTCATTTAATACTCACAATAACCCCTGTAATGTATGTCAAAGTGTCTAGCACAGTGCCTGGCACATGGTAGGCATTCAGCAAATGTTAGTTCCCTTCCTCTTCCCTTCCTTAAGTTCTGAAAGACAATGTTCCAAATTATGCTTATGCTGTATATTAGTTAAAAGGCACATAACATCCATAAATATATTTTCCCCTGGAGTTTCCCTTCTAACAAACCTGGGTAATAGAATGATTGAAATGTATGGCTCTTATTCCTTATTTTGTCCAGAAATATGCCTATTAAAAATTGTTATGCTGTATTATATTCCTTTAGAAAATAAGTTATTAAAAGATAATATAAAATGTCCTTTTCAATGTTTATAATCATTTAGAATGGAACCTCAAAGGTGGAGAAACACAAATAACCAAATGGTGCAAGCTCATCAGACTGGTAATAAGACAATGAAAAGCCTCACAAGTCAAAGAGGTGTTTGTTTCTTCCTAACAAAGACAGTAATAAGAAATTCAGCCAAATGCCTATCCTGATAGCTTTCAAAATGGAACAACTTTTCTGCATCCCAAATGGTGGTGATCTTGCTTGTGTATATATCTTATCGAGATCTCTGCAGTACTGAGCACATTAACTGGATAACAACATTCTTATAAATGGAGCTTCCTACCTTCATGTGTCACTTTGCTAGGTGTCCCTAATCCCAACTATACCTAAGGAACAAGCAATAGAGGTAAGTTTGAAGTCATACTTATAAAGCGGGGGACTTTTTCTGTAGCTCCAAGAAGCTACTGATGTCTTCACTTTTCTCATTTGGTTCGCTCCTCTCCTACCACCACACCAGTGTTCCCAATGTGCAAATCAGTTGTGTCCTTGCCTGGTGTCTCACACTGTCAGAGACTGTCCCTTCTCCACTGCTCTACTTTTCCCAGGAAAATTAAACCCTATATAAACATGACTGTTTAAACATTGAACATTTTCAAATTTGTTACAATAACTATGACACATAGACCACAAAGAATTAAGCCATTAAATATTTTTACTTTAAGGTACATAGAGGGAACTTCCTGAATTGTTTAAGTGAAAATCTTGAGTCAAAAAAAGTTTACGTAGATAAGAAATTATAAATATTGAAATTAAAGGTTCTATATCATAGCAAATACACACTCTATTGTCCTATGAGAGTAATAATAAATACTCTAGAAAAAATCCACTTTGACTACTTAAAATGATGCTAACCTAATTTTGTATGTTTTATAACTAGCATGTAGTATTCTGTGGTAGGTAACTCATCTAACATTAACATTAACATTAACATCTAACATTAGGATTAATTTCTCAGGTGACCTTTGTGGAGCAATGTTCTGTGTGAATGTTCTGTGGAAACAGAACGAGACAAGGTCTGTTCTGGAAGTCTGAAGATCCAAACTGGTTCACCACTTGTTAGCTTTGTAAACTTGGAAGAGTTATTTACCACACTGATCCATGTTGTTATACAAAAAATGAATATAATAGTATCTGCTCGGAGTGCATCAGTAAGAATACATGGAAAATGCTTCTCCTTTTGGGTATTTAAATATAGTTTCTTCAGTGAGGCCTACCTTAACCTATATTACCTGCTTCCTATAGGTCTCTCATGATCTGATAGTTTCTTTGATAGCACTGACCACATTTGTATTTGTATGTATACTGCAACATTGTTATTTTTTTATTTTAATGCTTACATAAATGCAAAGTATAATTATTTTATTAGGTGATATAGTCATATAGGCAAATAAAACCAGGCAGAGTTTTACAATCATCCCAAATTATATTTCACTGAAATTTTTTCAAAAATAGTGGGAAAATAGCACAATAGAAATGTCAGTAAACCCTCCATACGCATTTGGAGTTTAATTAAAACTTAAGGTAGATAAATGACTTGGGTTTTTTTTTCCCACTTACAACATAATTATAACTTGCTTTGCTACCAACTTTAAGCTGTTACACCTAATCCAAACCATTCTTTATGTGAAAATTCCCAAACAAAAACCTTTTCGAGTACCCTCCTTTCACAAGGTGAAATGTATTCTTATTCTCATGCAGCAAATATTAACTAAGATATTATTTTCCAAATATGAATAAGTTGGAACGTTTGTTTCTAACAGTTCAGAAATCCAGGCTGAATACAACATATTAGAATTTTTTAGACTCAGAGACTAAAACATATGGAATTAGGCTCTTAACATAATCAGCTTATGAATAAAGCCAAAAACTATTTCTAACAAAAAATTAGACTATACCCAAAAGAATCAATAATACAATTCTATAAACCTTAGATATTCGCTTTCTGCCTTTGATTCTATGATCCTGTAAGTAAATACTCCTAGGGGCTCCTGGGTGACTCAGTCGGTTAAGTGTCCAACTTCAGCTCAGGTCAGGATCCATGAGTTGGGAGTTCATGGGTTCGAGCCCCGCATCGGGCTCTGTGCTGACAGCTCAGAGCCTGGAGCCTGCTTCAGATTCTGTGTCTCCCTCTCTCTCTGCTCCTCCTCTGCTTGTGCTCTCTCTTTCTCTCTCAATTTTAAACATTAAAAACTCTTCCCAGACCAGTCATTGTTAGGAACCTGATTTTGGTCTACATCAGTTTTTCAAACTACAAGTTGTAGCCCATTAGTAAGCTATAAAATCAATTTCATGGGCCAAGAATAGCAATCAAAAAAAAAAAAAAATAGAAAAGTACAAGTACATCATCTTTACTATATGTAAAGATAAGCATTATTTTTAAAATTTGTTTTATGTACACACACACACACACACACACACACACACACACACACACAGGTCTACTGCATCATGATATAAAATGTGGGCCATGGTAAAAAAAGTGCATAAGCCAAGTATCTTAGATCAGTTCATTTGGTTCACCAATCCACACAAGTAGCCCAAAATGATATAATCCAAAGGTGGGTCCTAAAGCTGCTCTACTATTCTTTCAAAAAAGTCTCTTAAACCCTATGCTCTTTGGGCTCTTCAAAAAAAAAAAAAAAAAAAAAAAAGTTTCTCATTTTTAAACAGCATTTCAAAATAGAATTGGTTCTGTGAAAACTAATCAGATTCTAAAAATAATGATTTCCAAAACTAAATGAGGTCTTGTGAAAAAAGTTTGACATTTTTTAGTTTTAACATTTGGAAATTTTTAATTTGGAAAAACTAACTCATGTTTAACCATTATGAAAAAAACTGTGAAAAGAAGTCCATTCAAGGATGGTGTATGCTCATTTTGTCACATAAATGTATAAAAATGTTCACTTATTTACAAACAATGGTTAAAAATCTATGCAAATTTTTACCTTTAACTTTCATCTTTAAATATATTCTGTGTATTTTCAAATCTTTTATATTTTACTTTTCTCTCATGGTTAGACATGAGAATTGGAATTAAAAGTTAGTAAGAAAGATATAAACCAATTAAAATTTTTAGCAAATAAACATATGCGCAAAATGCCTTTTGCTTCTAGCATATGACATGCAGTATTTGAGATTAAGTCCATCTATATCTTACAATAAATTTGTTATTTGAGAACTTCTGTAATCTATAGCTTCTCTAAAATTTGATAAAAAATCCTGAGAAAAATAATAGTGCCTCAAGATAATTTTCAAAACGCTTTAATACCGGTTTTAGCTGCTCAAAACAATGGAATGTTCTCATCTAGGAAGAGAACCGAGACCCACTAATTCTGAAAAACTAAACCGTGGTGAAGCTGTTCATAATCATCCATTCCACAGGAATTCAAGTGCAAATTCAGAACAGAGTTAGAAATGAGACATCCCTGAATAAACAACAATGCAACCACATACAGGATATTAGTAACTAAGTCAGAATCATTACCTGTACTTAAGAAAAGCGAACCACGGAAGGATTTCGGATCACAACTTTAAAGCACTGTGATGGGGTGGGAAACAATTTAAGCCCAGCACTTCCCTGACTGAGCACTAGAGGGCACTCTGACTAGCAAGTGCCGGGAGCGACCAAAGGGTACGGAAATCCTCGAGCTCCTGAGCCCACCTCTCCCCGGGCACGTGCCGGGCGGCCTGAGCAGGAGGCTCAGCCTTCCCACGTCCGTCCACAGCGGGACAGACGGCTGCGGAGTTCTGCTCAGCCAAGCATTACAGGTTTCACAAAGCGTTCCCCCTCGTTAAGCAGATACTTACCTCAAGATCAAGAGAAATGTTAAAGTAAGGCTTACGAGAAAAGCTATTCAGTCTAAGAGAGATCTTGGAGATAGTGGCAGCGGCGAGCTAGTTAACAGCTCTAAATCTGTCAGCAGCACTTGACAAAGCAGAAAGGAACTGACTAAATCACAGCATGACTCGGGGCTGACGTCAATGTGCAGCTCGCTTGGAGTTTAACTTTTCCACTTCCCTGCGGAACACGATTCCAGGAAATGTAGTGACGTCAGCCCTTTGAACTCGATTAGCTGAGGTACAGACCATTTTAAATACAGGAGGAAAGAAACAAGTAGGCACACAAACACCCCTAACACGATGGGTTTTCCTATTCTGTTTTGGAGCAACGTTTGTACTCAACAATGAAATCGGAAGCTTAATTTTTTACAAGTTGAACACTACGTATGTTTAACTTGTAGCTGCATTGGATTTGCAACAGGTTGCAGATGAAGTAACAGTTTATTTTAGTAAAGCAGTATGTGGAAGACGAGAGACAGGATTACTGCCTTGGTCAAACAAACGATATGCTGAGCAAAGAAGCACTTACGCTAAGATGCTTTAACAGAGTGTGTTGAATACATACAGATACATATTAAAGGAAACTTCTTACCCCTCAGCTAATAGAAAATTAGCACTTTTTGAAACACTGAGGGTCCTCATTTTTCTAAACTTCAAAAAAAATCAGAATTAATTTAAATCTCTCTTTAAAATCCTTACCTGTTTCATCTCCAGTTACAGCCATGATGGGCTTCTGCATACAGAACTGTCTTGCCTCCCCTATCACAGGTCCACATACAGTGTTCCAAACTAGCAAGCATGTGCAGGATAAGTAGGAGTAACTGACATCACAATGACATCATTAGCCTATCACTGCCATCAATTTGCTTTGTCACAGAGGAGCTCAATGAAACCAAACCCCTATAAAAAACCTTCCTGTAATAAACCATATTAATGTTTTTGTTTCTTATTTTTACATAGAAATCTGTGGTGGCTCTGGCAAAAACAAAACAAAACAAAACAAAACAAAACCCAACTCATTAGCATTAAGTTCCAAGATTGTTTCTTACGGAGCAACTAACTTCTTTATTATTGTTCTATCCAAGGTTTCTAGAAAAACAACGAGGGTATAAACTACATTTTTCGTAACTTAGGAGAAAAAACATGGAGATTAAAAACAACAAAAACCTGATAATCAGCCCAGAAAAACATTGTGAAATACAGAAATGTATTTCTTAGACACTTCTAAATTCATCAAGAAAGAAATATCCATCCACCTTCGTTCACTTAACAGTTTTATTCGCTGTACTATTGCTACAGCACCATAAAATCAAGCTGTTCCTAAGGTGACACAGAATTTGCTAATTTCACTTAAAAGGAGTAAATACATTTAAAAAATTCACTGTGCCAAATGTAAGAACTATTATGTAGCATTCTTCCATAAATATTAGTTTGAACCACAGGAATTTGCTATTTGATCTTTTTGACCCACAAAAACAGCAACTTCATGAGGCTCAATTATTTTATTAAGTTAAAATCCCGTGAAAAGAATTCGGGGATTTAAAAAAAATTCATAAATAAATCACAATTACTACTCATAATTTTTCTTAAAAAAATTTTTTAATGTTTATTTATTCTTGAGAGAGAGACAGAGAGAGATAGAGTGTGAGTGGGGGAGGGTCAGAAACAGAGGGAGACACAGAATCCAAAGCAGGCTCCAGGCTCCAAGCTGTCAGCACAGAGCCTGATGCGGGGCTCGAACTCACAAGCTGCGAGATCATGACCTGAGCCAAAGTCGAACGCTGAACCAACTGAGCCACCCAGGTGCCCCTCATAATTTTTCTTTTAATGCCAAATGTTATTTGGATCACTTAATGAATGTTCAGTGCATGAAGAGCTAGATCATTACAGGAGATTTAACAGTGGCAAGGTTAGACAAAAAATTAGGTCTTGGTCCATATAACAGACCATAGTCTGGGAAAAGAAATGATTTGCATGTCTACTACACAAAAATAAGTGACACGGCACTCAGGCCTTTTATCTTCACCAGTGGGTTGAATAAAACCCATTCACTTACATGATTAGAATTCAACCTAACCTTATGCCAACGAAAGGGCATTCCACCACATTTTTGCCTTATTCAACTAAGCACTTTTTAATAAAGGCAGGACTTTATACTCAGATGGAGGTGGAATTTCTGGGAGTATTCAAGATTCTACTAATTCTCCAAAGCACATGAACTGAAGACATGTAGTTAAGTAAGAAAGTCTAGAGATCAACCCAGACATTGATCCCAATCAGAGGCTCCATGACAGACTCTTTTCCATTCCAGTCCTACCTAAGGGTTTGGGTTCAAGGGTACTGGTCAATTTTATTACCAATTTCAGAAATTTCAAATTGACTTTAATCTATTTTCTTTAAATTGGCACTTAGGTGTTCAATAAATATTAGTATTAAAAAAGGTGAAGGAAAGAAAGGAAAGAAGGAAGTTCGCTGTTTGGTTGATTACTGCTGTTAGTGAAGTTTTAATACATTCCATGGACCAGATAAACTCAGTTAACCAGCACATAGAACTAATAACATTTTCACAGAAGAAGAGAATTTCACGTTCATTTAATAAATAGTTATTAAACATTTATCATATGCCAGGGACTGTGCTAGGTACTAAGGATCCCTATCGAAACAGAAGTTACTGTCTAAGCATGTCTCACATAGTCTAAGAAGGTACAGTAGGAACTGACCGCACGTTACCTGAAGCAGATCTGCAGGATCGGGCAAGGCTTCCTAGAGGACATACTGTCTAAGATGAAGCCCAAATACTGCAAATGATGGGCATAAGTGTTACTGTCAGGGCAATGGCTAAGTGTGAAGCCCTGGAAAGATGAGAGAGCATGGCACAGCACGGAAAATTAAAGAAAACCAGCACACAGCTGCATTACAAAAGAGGGAGAAGTCTAGTAAAGGAAGCAAGGCCTAGATCAAGCAGCAATTTGGGTGTTAAAGATTTTGGACTTTGTCTAACAAGAAACAGGCAATCACTGAAGAATTCTGAACAGGAGACTGACATGATTAGATTTGAATTTTAGAAATACCACTCTGAACTGCAGAAGTGAGAGTAAAATAGAAAAAAGAAAAGGTTGAAGGCAGAGACTTTTGTTTTTAAGGATTATTAGTAGCTCCCAGAATTACTGAGAGGGATGAAGAAAGGGAGCCTGAACTTTCAGGAACGATTCTCAAAAAAACTGGGCCAACAAGGGATCTGCCACCTCTAGCATGATTAGGAAAATCAGGAAGCTACTCCACAACTACCAGCTTCAGTGCAGCCACCTGGCAGAGGGAATGACAGGTCAGAGGGGACGGTAGCCGGAAGTAGAATGAGGACAGAGTGGAGAGGGGTGGAGAGATGTGTGGTTTGGCTGGGAGGAAGAAGGGATGACACACGGGTTTCTAGCCTGAAGCAACAGGCTGGGCAGTAGTTCATTGCTGAAATAGGGTAAACCAAAAGAGAACTGGGGTGGGGAAAATGGATGTGGTTTTGGTCTTAAAAAGTCAAGAGATGTGTGTGGAACCTCTAAGTAGCCAGCTGGAGTCAGGGGCATGGTCACATTGAACTGAAGCCATGGTCAGGCAGAGTGCTCAAGTCAGATGAAAGAGGGCCCAGGATTCAATCTTGACTAACACCACTAACACTGAAGAGATGAGCAGCAGAAGACTGGACCAACCAAGGAGACTGAAAGAGATGTAGAAGAAAGAGAAGAAAAAATGGTAAGAATGCAGTATCAGGAAAGTGAAGGAAGCAGAAGTCAACCGTGTTAAATACTGCTGAGGGATCAATCTAGAAAAGGTCTGAGAACTCACAAATTGCTGTGACCTTCCAAAGGAATGACAGGATGTAAGGTGATAGAGAGGAACATGAGAATGCCCACTGACCTGTATTGAACATAGAAGTGGAACTCCTACCCACCAGTATTTTAAAGAGAAGGGAGAAAAAGGAAAGGAAAGGGCAAAAAAGGAAAAGACAAAAAAGAAAACAAAAGGAATAAAGCCTGACAGGGAAGAAACAAACATCTTACTAGTATTTGATATAAACATTCACATACTATCAGAGATAGATTCACAAAGAATATGCACGTTACTAGAGGTAATTTTCAGTTTGGCAAGATTAATAAATAAAAAAAACTTTTTAAAAAGTTAGTGATATTTACCTACACCAGCAACTACTGAAGAATGTATCATTCATACTAGCAACAAAAACCATAAAGCATTTAGGAACTAACTTAACAAAGAATATGGAAGACTTCCATTCAGAAAATTTTCAACTGTTAAAAAAAGTTAAAATAAGATCTACATAAATGAGACATTCTGTGCTTTGGAATAGGTCAGTTTAACATTATGAAGACCTCAGTTCTCCCTCACCCTTGTACGCTGTTGGTAGGAATGTAAATCAGTGCGGCACTATAGAAAACAGTATGGAAGTTCCTCAATAAGTTAAAAAAAGAACTACCCTATGATTCAGCAATTGTACTACTGGGTATTTACCCAAAGAAAACAAAAACACTAACTGGAAAAGATATATTCACTCCCATGTTCATTGCAGCATTATTTACAATAGCCAAGATATGAAAGCAACCTAAGTGTCCATTGATAGGTGAGTGGATAAAGAAAATGTAGTGTGTACACACACACACACACACACACACACACACACACTGGATTATTATTATACATAAGAGAAGGAAATCTTGCTATCTGTGACAACATGGGTGGAACTTGAAGGCAATAAGCTAGGTGAAGTCGGACAAAGGAAAGACACCGTATGATGGTACTTGCAAGTGGAATCTTCAACAACAACAACAACAACAACAAAAAACCCAGAACTCAGATACAGAGAACAGACTGGTGACTGCCAGAGATGGGGAGGGAGGTGCTGGCAGGAAGGGTGTAAAATGGGTGAAGGGGATCAAAAGGTACAAAAAAGTCCTGGGGATATAATGTACAGCATGGTGACTACGGTTAATAATACTATGTCGCCTATTTGAAAATTGCTAAGAGACTAAATCTTAACAGTTCTCATCACAAGAAAAAAGCAATTTGTAACTGTGGTGATGGATGTTAACTAGACTTACTTGTAATCACTTACTGTATTTTAAACAAATGTCAAACCAGTACAGTTGAAACTAATGATATATGTCAATTATATTTGAATTAAAAAAAAGACTTCAGTTTCCCCTATATTAATCTATAAGTTAAATGCAACCTCATTGCTGGTTTTATTATTGTACCATTATTTAGAAACTCAAATTTGTTCTAAATGCATATGGAAGAATAATGGGTCATACAAGCTAAATCAGCACTAATAGAATTTTTTTTTTTAAGATAAAAAAGGGAAACTTGTTCTGAGAACAAATCAGTATGGTACTGGCATACAGAAAAGGAGACCAATAGTACAAAATAGACAGTTCCGAAACAGATCTGAGAATACATGAGAACTTACTATGTAATTAACATTGCCCCACAAGTTAATGGGGAAAGGATAAACCATTAGTAGGAGAAAACTGGCTCCATATGTGGAGAAAAATGACAGTGAATTCCCACCTAATACCATACACAGAAGTGGACCTGGGGTGGACTAAGGACATAAATGTGAAAGGTAAAGCTATAAAGCTAATATAACTAATATAGAAAAATGTCTTTGGCTTACAGAAGAGAAGATTCCTTCAGTAAAACCCCAAAAGCACAAAACTCATTATTGTATGATCTATGCAAAACAGAAAACATTTTTAAAGCTCTCCTTATGTTAAAATATCAGGTTTACAGTAGATTTTCCACATAAAAAAAGATAAATTAGAAGAAATGATGACTTTTTATGATTATTTATTTAGACATAGAGGGTTCATGGGAATCAGGGGAAATAAAACAGATGATTTTGATTTTACAAAGTAAAGAAAACAAAATACTAGGGAAGTACTATGGATTTTTTTACTCCATATATGAACTCCTTCAGTTCTTCATATACTTTTATTATAGTCCACATTAACCTCCAAAACACCTAAGGGTAAAGCTAATTATCAAGAGACTCGTCAGTCAGAATCTGCTTTTTTTCCATACTTGCAAGACTTTCAAACCAAAAGAATGAATATTATCCCCCTTAAAATTAGTGCTACATCAAACATCTAAGCAAATGCCAAGAGGAATAGAGTTATTAAATTAAAATATAGGGTTTTTGCAAGTTGTATTAAACACATTATAGTTATTATGAGCACAAATGAATGATATTAAAACAATGTATAACTTGAATTTAACTGAAATCTTAGGTTACCCTGAAAGCTTAGGGCTACATCCCAACTATTTTATTTCACTACTTCCATATGAAATAGAGTGGATACCTGGAATGGTCTAGAGAAACAAATATCAGCATTTGTTTTGAAATGAGATGTCTAGAACTTAGACTTGAGTGTAACATCTGGGGAAAACCCCCAATTCAGTGCACCATGCACTGGATACTTAAATCTTCATAGACCAGGTAATAAAAATATGTATTAGGTATAATATTTATAACCCCCAGAGAAAGGATATTTAATTAATTAAAAAATTCTCTCATGTGTCCAAGTCCTTTTTCCCCATCATGCTACCCTGATTGGAACCTTTCTTTAGAGCCAGTAAAGCCTGCGAAAAAGTAAAAATCATATAATTTAGCTTGTTTAACGTACTAAAATATTCCCTCTTCAAGCCTTTTAAAGTGCCTCCCCCCACCCCAAATCTGCCTCCTGTATATTTCATAAAACTATAAAATCACCACTAAATGGTGTGATACAGTGTATTCTAAATGTATTAGATTAATAAAATGTACCTTGCACAACAACCTGGCTGCCTGGGACAAAGAACTGCTGTGTGCCATCAGCTGACTGTGTTGCATACTGTACAATTGTAGCACCTGGAGGAGGAGCTCCTGAATTTGTCATTGTTAATGCCTGTAGTCCCTGAACACCATCAGATCCTGGGTTAGAAATCTGGATTGTTCCACCTTGGGCTATAGCAACTTAACAGAAAGAGAAAAGAAATATTAGAGAATTTCAAGATTCATTTTTAATAATCCCGTATTGGAAGACTATACTGCGGGCGTATTAATTACCAACGCTCTTCATTCTCAAGTTACCCTTATTTCTCTATGCTGAATTGATAGGGAGGTCCTTCTTCATGGGAAAACACTCTGAAAAATCTCATCAACCCTTGAAGATATGTTATATTCAGAATTATTTGAAATACATAGAACCCACGGAGTTTCCCTCCTCCATGGTATCCAACCAACTAAATCATTTAAGAGGAAGAGTGGAGATGCAGACAGGGAGAAAGTTCAGCTTCTTGATTTTCTCCACTCTTCCAGATGTTTTTAGTTATAGATAAATAGCATTCTTCTAATATTTAAAACACGGTCAATGCAATTCTATCGAGCATCACAACTACAATGAATTTATACCTTCATTCAGCTAACTACTTTCTAACCTATCAAAAGAAAGTAGCTTTTAATGGAACCTATATTACTATATATTTTGGTTTTAAAACTTAAGTCTACAAAACTGCAACCTTTACCATTTTGACTATGTGATGAAATATAAAATATGAAATATAAAATGTTACATTGGAAAGGATCTTAAAAAATAACCACTGAAAGAATTTGTGCTACAATATTTATGTCTACCAAATGTCCTGAATAACTGCAGCTCATAGCAGCAGATAACGAGGTAGACTTCCTCTGAACACTGAGACCTGCCAGCCATGTTTAAAAGTTAACATATTAACCAAAAGTTTCCAAAGAATGGATCAAATGTTTTCTTTTTGAATTTTACTCTAATTCAATTCATTGCTAATTCAATTTCAATTCCCGTTAAAATATCCAAGACTTCAGTATAGTTTAACATAAATAGTATGACCCTATGTTTTAGTTTAAGTACCAGACATTAAGTAGAACCCTTCAAAAAAAAAAAAAAATCACATATAAATCAGCTCACTAGATTTACAATGAAGGTAACAATACATCAGAATAACACAAGGCCTATAGATCAATGCAAATGCCTTACAGGAATGTTACAGTAGTGGGGGAATGTATGTCAATATTTCCAACTTATTCTCTACCGTTTTTTTCCAGGATCTAAGCAAAGGCCCATTTAGGTGAAGACCTGATTGTATAAACCTGTCAGAACTACTGGAAAGAGTAACAATAAATCTTTAGTTCTAGGACCTAAATTAAGAGAAAGATGGGTTAATATTTTCAAAAGGTTTCAGCAAGATGCATTCTCTGTGTTTTTGTTCTTTGACAGGCCACCATTAGGATATAATTGACAAACAGTGAAGAATCAGTTATAGAATGTCAACAGTGCTGAGGCTGAGAAACTCACGTAATAGCCTTTTGTTCATCTGGCTCATGTAGAGCATTATGTTCTGTACACATTTTATTTTTTAAAGTTTATTTACTTTTGAGAGAAAGAGAGAGAGAAAGTGGGGGAGAGAAGCAGAGAAAGAGGGAGAGAGAATCCCAAGCAGGCTTCACACAGCACAAAGCCCAACATGGAGCTCAATCCAAAAAACTGTGAGATCACGACCTGAGCTGAAATCAAGCGTCATACGCTTAACCGACTGAGTTACCCAGGTGCCCCTCTGTACACATTTTAAAAATAAGATTTCAAGGGTCTCAGGGCTCACCCTTTATAATAAATAAAAGTGTTTGGAAGAAACCTAACTATGCCTACTTTCTTAAAAGAGAAGTAAGAAAAAGAGGAGGTATTGCTTCCTCAGATCTTCATGCCTGGATGTGAATGAATTTCATATGTTATCATATATTTGAATGTGTGTTTTCAGTTGACAGTTTAGTGTCAGAAGAAGAGGCACAAGCCGTGTATGCACAGTGTGGGAGAAGCACAAAGCTGAGTGTATTAACGATGAATGATGGCTATCATTTCGTGACAAACTGTATCATAAACAACTGAGCCATTCTTGAATCTAGAATTCAATAAAGTATGGCTTTACGTTCTAACTACAACTTAATTTTCAATGCCAATGCAATTAGCAAGCTTTGGGACTAGCCTTTTGTAAAAAAAATCTAAGGCGAGAGTAGTTGCTGCTGAGGGTAAGAACATGAAATAGATAACAAAGACCCTTACTTTTTTCTTTCCATATTTTCTTATTTTTTTCAATGTTTCCTCATAATTCCCATCAAAACTTCTTTGCTTTCACACAGTGAAAAGTTGATATATCAAGAATTTGTTCCTCTCAGCATTTTATTTTCTGGTCATTATATAATTAGATGTGGAAAATAAAGCTAAACACACATATGCATACAACCTAGCTCTAGGGGAGAACATTTCTACTGATAAGTCTTGTACTTTAACCTGGATTTTATTTTTTATACCAAAGGCCCTCTTGATTTTGGCATTATCAAATGGCAGAAGATCTTCCCATTCAAAATGTTACCTCTCATTTGACAATTAACAAGATTTCCCAATGCTTCAGGATACTAGAATTAGATTGTGTGTGTGTGTGTGTGTGTGTGTGTGTGTGTGTGTGTGTGTATTCAAGATTTGAAGAGCAAACTTTTAGGCTACAAAATATTCAAAGATAGCAAAATATGTGCTTTCAGTAAACACACATCAAGATACATAGCAGGAAAATTTATGATGAAATTAACTGAGTTTAGTCACACCTTTTGTTTTACTTATTTTTAAATTTTTTTTAATGTTCATTTATTTTTGAGACAGACAGAGAGACAGAGACAGAGAACAATCAGGGGAGAAGCAGAGGGAGAGGGAGACACAGAATCCGAAGCAGGCTCCAGGCTCTGAGCTGTCAGCAAGAGCCCAACGCAGGGCTCAAACCCACAAGCCACAAGACAATGACCTGAGCCAAAGTTGGACGCTCAACTGACTGAGCCACCCAGGAGACCCTACCTAATTATTTTTTTAAAACTTATGGAAATTTTCTAGCAAACATAGAAGTACAAAGAATTTTGTGTCATCTATTTTCCCTGCCCACTCATTCCCAAACTTTTTTTTTTTTCTGTTTTTGGTCTGGAGTATTTCAAAGCAAATCCCAGATACATCTGGTTAATCATTTTTAAATAAAATGATAGGCCCCTCTGAAGGCCATTAGTAACTAATGAAGTTAAAATACCTTTGTATTTCCTACTAATTTTACTTTGGGGACCTAGGCTTTATTAATGTTTTCTTATAATGACACATGCAACTGGGGCATAAAAGCTTGTATCTGTGGCCACACTGCTGATCACAATGAAGAGTTCACACTGGTCCACAAAGACTGATTGGGACTCAAGCATAATTAAAAGTGTTTTTATTTTAGATTATATGCATACTGATTTTCCTCTTTTAAGTCATCAAACATTAGTTTGATAAAATTATCTAAACTGAATTAAAATTGAACAGTTAGATTATATAATCAATTAAATTCTACTTCAATGTCTGTTATTAAGTGATTCAAGCCTGCTAGCATATTATTGGTAGTAGTAATGGTGGGTAAAGGGTAGTTGCCCTAGTTGCTGTGAGAGTTAGCTTTTTCTTTTTTTTTTTTTTTACTCCTAAAGTCTCAGGTAAGCTATACCCCATAATTAAGTAGCTCACTCTATACACAGGTTGAATGTTGAGCACACTGACCTTACATGAAGAGTATGTCTAGAATGTAATTCATTAGTGCACTAAATATTGCTCTACTAAGGTGGTTTTAGTGGTTATACAAATGTCTCTGTGTACATCCTTATACAGTCATGGTATTTGGTTTCAAGTCTGTGTTAACCCAAGTATGGTTTCCCCATCTCCAACTTACCATACATCACAGTAACCAGTATGATATATCAACTAGTCTAGGGATTAAATTCTTTAAAATTCCTGTATTTAAAAAATCTGTGACTTCTACTCATTGCCATTGAGCACTCCTCCCCTAGAGCTACTAATTTCATAGGAGTAAGGAAAAGATTATGTGTGGGATGAAAATTTGAGGATTTTGGTAAAAAAAATTTTTTTAATTTAAAAAAGTAGTACTTTCAAGTCTTCATAATAAATGAAGAAAAGAAAGATAAATAAGGGTGGAAAACTAAAAAAAAAAAAAAAGAGAGTTCAGACCCAAAAGAGGAATGAATAAAATTTACTTAAATTAAGATTTCATCTGGCTTCTTTCTACTTGATACTAACATCTTTTTTTTTTTTTAATTTTTTTTTCAACATTTATTTATTTTTGGGACAGAGAGAGACAGAGCATGAACGGGGGAGGGGCAGAGAGAGGGAGACACAGAATCGGAAACAGGCTCCAGGCTCTGAGCCTTCAGCCCAGAGCCTGACGCGGGGCTCGAACTCACGGACCGCGAGATCGTGACCTGGCTGAAGTCGGACGCTTAACCGACTGCGCCACCCAGGCGCCCCATACTAACATCTTTATAGTCCTAAACTTGTATGTAGGAGCCAATTCAAACACATAAACATGTAAATGTTTAATTATAACTTAAAACCATCTTTATTCCAAATTGCAAAAAAAAAAAAATGTAAATAAAACTTCACTGAATTAATTTTAAAAAAGAACAGCAGACCCTAAGTCAGTGAATTCTGACTTAAATTTAAAAAGTGATGGGGCGCCTGGGTGGCTCAGTCGGTTGAGCGTCCGACTTCGGCTCAGGTCATGATCTCATGGTCTGTGAGTTCGAGCCCCGCGTCGGGCTCTGTGCTGACAGCTCGGAGCCTGGAGCCTGTTTCAGATTCTGTGTCTCCCTCTCTCTCTGACCCTCCCCCATTCATGCTCTGTCTCTCTCTGTCTCAAAAATAAATAATAAAACATTAAAAAAAATTTTTAAATAAATAAATAAATAAAAAGTGAGCATAGAACAGAACCTGTGAGTACTTGTGCCTTGAAAGCCAAGAGGTGCATACAGCTAAAGAAAGACCAAAACAGCCTCATGCTATAACAATAGCAACACCAAGATTATAAGCAGATACCTTCCATGTTTGCTTTGAAAGCTATCTTGGGAGAATTTAAGCAAAGTCACTACTAAGAATTATAAATGCAACTGCATTTACTTTAGAATGTATGCACCTATCATGCAAATTCCTTTTATGAGGGAATGGAATTGGTGTTTACTCACAGGAGAGGTCTCCTGAGAATTCTAAATTCTTTTAAGCAGCCCAAAAAGTTCACATAGATCTCTTTTTATGATGGATTTTGGACTGAGCCACTTACCTTTAATGTGTAAGAATTCCAGTATGGATGAGTTAATACAGACACATTTGAATAAGGTTCGTCATAAAATAGAGTAGGAGCAAGCGGAGACAAGGGACATTTAGGCAAAAAAAAAAAAATCTTGGGTGATAGTCCTTAATTGGTAAGAGAAGAGGTCAGGTATAGCAGAGTAAGGGATTAGAAAACAAAAACCCAAAACAAACAAAAAAAACCTTTTTCATTAGAGAAAATTTAATGAATTAAGAAACTGCAAACTTAAATGTCTTTAGTTGCTTTTACTCAATATATGTGTATGACTCTCATTTAATGCAGATCTTAAATGTCTTAGGCACAAGTAACATTCTTTGCAGATTCTGAGATTATCTGAACTGCTATCTTTCAGAAATATTCTTTTGAGACATACAAGATTTTCTTTGGCCAGAATGACTTAATTGGCATACAACAAACCTATCACTAAGATCTGTACTTCCAGTAAAGATTTTGCAAGTGTAGCTCTTTTACGTGGTGTTGCAATAATGAATCCCTGCCTATTTAGTTATTTTTACTACTCCCTGGGAGTAGCCTATTCTAACTTTCACTTCTTAGTTTCTGTGATTAAAAAAATAAGTTGAGGGGCGCCTGGGTGGCGCAGTCGGTTAAGCGTCCGACTTCAGCCAGGTCATGATCTCGCGGTCCATGAGTTCGAGCTGATGGCTCAGAGCCTGAAGCCTGTTTCTGATTCTGTGTCTCCCTCTCTCTCTGCCCCTCCCCTGTTCATGCTCTGTCTCTCTCTGTCCCAAAAAAATAAATAAACGTTAAAAAAAAATTAAAAAAAAAATAAGTTGAAACAGTAAGGCCTACTTCTGTCATACAGCTAACTTTCAATTATTAAAAATATAACTGATTATATATGGGAAAGCCTGAGTACACTCATTTATATTTTATTTCTTCAACTTTGACACACAAAGTCCTTTAGTTCATTTCTTTTTGTTTTTAACCCCAACTACCTCATTATACCAAATTAAAAATAAGCAATCTAAAATAATAATCTTTGAGGGAGCCTGGGTGGTTCAGTTGGTTAAGCGACCAACTCTTGATTTCAGTTTAGGTCATGATCCCAGGGTCGTGGGATAAAGCCCCATGTCGGGCCCCACACTGGGTATGGAGCCTGCTTAAGATTTTCTCTTTTTCTCTCTCTTTCTCTCTGCCTCTCCCCTGCTCATGTGCCTGCTCTCTCTCTCTCTCTCTCTCTCTCTCTCAAAATAAATAAGCATTAAAAAAAATGATAATCTTTGAAAAAATAAACAAAGTTTGGGGGAAAGTCATCCACGAATAAAAGTTGAAGAAAGAATTAAACCTAAAAAAACCACATTTTACAGTAAAACCTTATAAAAGGGTCTCGAAAACAGATACCCAGAAGAATCTCCAAAAATTCTAGTAAAATAAACTCCTCCAGTCTAAAAACCAGTAATTGTTTCTATTTCTAGATATCCAGGAACAACATGAAAGCATTAATATCTGTTAAGTTATTCCTACTAAGAAATACGATTAATGAAAATGGATCTTGTCTATATGTAAATATACATTTACCCTCCAATTAAAGTAAATGTCTTCTAAAAACTTTAAATGTTAGTATTCACCTTTCAGAAGAAACATTTATAAACCTAAGCAAGTGTCGCTAAGTGTCTAACAGATGCATTTTGAACAAAGTTAGTGTCACTTTTCATGAACCAATAAAACTGGTAATTTTTACCTGCAGACAGCACATACAGAACAACCACAGCCTTTAGTTAAAATAACTACCAGGATCTAGTGTATGGGTCCAAATTAAAGAAACCTCAATAAAAGACAGTCCATGACTTGTAACGTGGCAAACAGATAAACGTCCGACTTCTAATCTTTTGACTTGCTATTCTCCTGACTTGACCACCCCACACCCACACTGACGTTTCACACAAAGCCCCTGCTGCAGGCACACACACTCCGAGCACAAGAAATAAAGGCTCTGTTGTTAGCTGGAGGGAAAAGTTTAATGACCATGTAGGAGACACTGCCATAGCTACCTTACAGCTCTGTTTTGTGTCAAAAGTAGCATGTCTGGCTTTCTCCCACTTTTACCTGTTATTTCCTTTTGCCCAGAGTTTGGCAATTTTGTATTATTATCAATTCAAAGACCCTGAGATGGAAAAATAAAGCTTCTCTCTCTGATCCAGTTAGTGAATGGCAGGACCCAGTGCCTCCTGCACATCATCTGTAGCCTCAAAATTCTCTCAACCCAATGTTTTCACAATTTCAGATTTTCAGCTAATAAACTAGGCAAAATAAACTACAGCACCCCCCTCTGTATCACTTGTAAAGAGATCACCACTTCTATAAACTCTGAAGCAGCACTGGGAAATGCCAGGAAATATTTAAGGTGACAGCATCTTAGATCGTTCCCCAAACTTTAAGATGTCTTAGCATTATTTTATCAGTAATTTCCAACCTTTTTCCTACCACATCACCAATAGAAGCTGATAGTATGTACACAGCCCACTGCTCAAGGCCAGATCTGAATAGCCAGGAGTCTCCAGCAGCTCCAAGCCCTGGTGGGCCACGCTTGGGGATGGAGGCATGAGGCGCTCACACTCCCGTACCTGTGTGCTACACTGCAGAGGCATACCAGTTGGCAAATTCTGACTTACAGTTCTAAAACTCCCACCATATATTCCCACTGGGCCAGCAAAAAGGCATTTAAATCAGAGAAGTAATACAAGAAAAATAACAGTTAAAACCTCAAGGTGTGACTCTTTACAGAGACAGTGGGGAGTTTCCTTTTCCTAACATTGACTTTGGACATGTCCACTCAGCACCCTATAGAGGCTGTGGACAAATTATACCCCAATTCTGCTAGGTATCATGGTACGAGCTACCTGAAGAACCACAATTACCAAGGGAGATTTAGTTTAATATTGCAAATCTGCCACCACCAAAAGAAAAACCTCTAAAAAAACTAGTGACTACATAAGATCTGTTCACATATTAAGGATTATAGTTTAACAGCCACATCTTAAGATTTGAGAATTTTTCTAGGTATTACTTTTTTTTAAAGGGAAAACAGAAGACATATGTAAAATCTTACCATCATATTTAAACCAACATAGTACTTATTACCACACATATTCCATTACCTAAGTAGCTATTTTAAAGATGGGGTTTTTTTTTCTGTCCTTTTTCTGGCTTTTCTTCCCCCTTTTTTCTTTTCTTCCTAGCTCTTGTTTTTTTACTAAAGCATTTTTATGTATATCAAATGTACTTGATTTGGGAAAAAATTAGTGCTTTAATTAGAGCAAAAAGCACAGAATTAACAGCCCATTAAAATGCACAAGACTAAATGTGAATGTATCTGTTTATTTACAGCTTTTGATGTTTAAAATTTCAAATAAAATGATCTGTCCAATGGCTGCAGTTTTTAAAAATAAATCATTTTTCCATTCTCTTCTAGAAAAAGCTGCAGCACAAATTAACAAAGAGTAGTGAAAACATAATTACATTTAAAACATAATTTAGAAAACATTATGTACCTCTTTTAGATTAGGAAGCATAATATGTAATTGTTGGTAACAAAAGCCAACAAGAATGAAATACAGACATTTATAGCTTATGTTCACATGCATCTTATAAAGACAACAAAAAACAGGTAAGTTTTAAACTTTTACTAGACATGAATATAAACATATAAATAGGCAAACCCTCCCTTTATTTTCACCCAAAAGTTTTCTTCTATATTCAGTCAAAAATTTTTGACTTTTCAAAAGTATACGACAGCTGTCAGTACAAATCTCTTACTTCTTTAACATTTACTTTTCATTCTATGATACATAGTTTGGATATTATGATGCATTTTAAAATGGAACAGTTTAATGCTGAACCCAAGTTGCTTCAATGTAACTAGAGAAGACTTAAAGCTAGCACTGTACCATATCGAATGCAGCATACATACTGTATTGCCCCGTGCTAGTCTGATATATGCTAGTCGGTACTGCCATGGTAGCGATGTTAGGTGGCGTTCTTTCTTCCTCTGATTTTTCTTCTTCAATCTTGGGAACACCAGGCACATCAGAGGAAAGTTCATTCAGTATTTTTCTAAAACATAATTAAACAGAAATAATTAAGGTATTTGAATGAGATTTAAAACAAAAAAGCTATAATGGACGAACTGCTTTGATATAAAATTATTCTCCTTTTTTGGAAAAAGTATCATTACAGGGGCGCCTGAGTGGCTCAGTCGGTTGAACGTCCGACTTCAGTTCAGGCCATGATCTCGCGGTTTGTGGGTTTGAGCCCTGCATCGGACTCTGTGCTGACAGCTCAGAGCCTGGAGCCTGCTTTGATTCTATGTCTCCCTCTCTCTCCGCCCCTCCCCTGCTTGCACTCTCTCTCTAAAATAAATAAACATTAAAAAAAAATTTGTTTTAAGTATCATTACAGTAGGAGACTTACCTATAAGAGGGTCTTCGTGAAAGGATTTCTCTACGTTTATGAGAATCAATTACACCTTCTGAATCTGCAGACTCATCTGTCTCTGCAATCGTTGCTACCTATAATACAAAAGTTTCTGAAATGCATCATAAAATATATGACCTCCTTCAATCAAAAAATGGTGCTGAAGGGTCTGTGTGTGCAGTACTAAACCAGCTGCTGGCAAAGCATCCAGCAACAGAACACACAGAACCTACACTAAAGCAGCTCACACCTGGTATTAGGAAAAGGAGCACAGACATACACATTTCAATTGTAGAGCAGGTATGTGTGGAAAGGAATGGGACAGATAATAAATAGTACAGAAATGCAAATGAAAGTCGTTGGAATGGCAGGTGAGGCTTCACAGGAAAGGACTAAATATAAGATACATAAGACCTAAGATCTCAACCTTGAACATACTCTTACAAATCCAGCGGGGGATTGAGAGGCAAAATAAAGCATCTCTACCTCACTTCCCTCTTCACAATACCACAGCTGACTTGAGCTAGGTCTTCAGGTTAGACATTAGACAGGTTCAAAGAAGCAAATAAAAAAGTAAAGGGGCGCCTGAGCAGCTCAACTGGTTGAGCATCCGACTCTTGGTTTCATTCAGGTCAGGTCATAATCTCACAGTTCATGGGTTCAAGCCCTGCATTGGGCTCTTCACTGACAGTGTGGGGCCTGAGTGGAATTCTGTCTCTCTCTGCGCCTCCCCTGCTCACTCGCTCTCTCTCTCTGAGTAAATAAACATTAAAAAAAAGAAATACTAAAAAAAATAAAGAAGCCTGATTAAAGTTAGGATTTATATATCAAGAAGGTTGGGGCTTGATGGTGGTAACTCCTGAAAGTCAAAATAAGGAATTTCTCCTTAAAAGAAAGGTCAGAGTTTCATTTTTCAAGTCACATGATAATAACATGATTATAAGGAAAGGGTGAAAACTAAAATAATGAATCTCTACAACATGACAGTTCTCAATATATTTAGCCATTATAATTCAGGGCATAGGGTAGTTCTGAGTTTATAAAACTCACTTTCCTTATTGTTATAATTATATGAAAATTTGATTTGGGCAAAATCAAAAGAACTTATTAACATGTCAACAATATGAGCAGGAATATATACTTCCCAAGGCACACTGATGTACATCTATGTTCACCTACACATACAATCTTATACATCTCTGGTCATAGGCACTCCACACATAAGCACACATACCAATAGAACTTAGAAAAAATGTTGTTGCAATCAACAATCATGTATCACCACCAAACATTTACCACATTATACTGGGCTTTCACACATCTCTCATATAATTATAACTAACCCCTTATGTGAGGTAGGATACTATTTTAACCATTTTAGAAAGGTGAAGCCGAAGTTCATGTACAGACATTAAGTGACTTGACCACTGTTCAACAAGTAGGAATTCTAAGACAAGATCCACTGGCACTTACCTCTACCAAGACAATTAAATCATCCACATAACAAAATCCAAAAAAGCTTACTGAATATAAGGTAATACTTTCTTCCAACAGCAGCCAAGTTAAAACTAGAGTAGAAATACCTGCACCCCAACAGAAGTCATAATTCAAAAAGGAGAGTGGAAAGACTTTCTTGTTTTATAATTACAGTCAGAAAGATTCAGAAAGTCTTGGAATCAAGAGTCATTATGGAAAAGAACAAAAAAAAAAACTGCTAAGAATGACTCTTACTCTTTTGAAAAGATACCTGTGTAGGAAAGATAGCTAAGCTTTTAATGAATGTGGATTTATTACTTCAAATATAATTTTGCAAACTGTTTCATTATTCTGCAATAAGCTGTACTCAAATATGCAAGGGACGAGATTAAGTATGCATATCTATGTTTTCCTCAAGATCTTTCTGTCATCAACTATGTTCAAGTAAATTTCAACATTTAAAGGATAATTACTGAAGTAAAAAAGGAACAGAAATAAATTCAATAACCAAAAATTACACTGTTAACTGCAATTAAAATAAAAACTTGGGGCACCTGGGTGGCTCAGTCATTTGAGCATCCAACTTTGGTTCAGGTCGTAACCTCATGGTTTGTGAGTTTCGAGCCCCTAATTGGACTCTGTGCTGACAGCTCAGAGCCTGGAGCCTGCTTCAGATTCTGTGTCTCCCTCTCTCTCTGCCCCTCCCCCATTCACATTATCTCTCTAAAAAATAAATAAACTTAAAAACATTTTTTTAAATAAAAACTTTAAAAATGCATACTTAATTTATATCTATTGATGCAAAAAATGTTTTAGGTTCAAGAAATGTTAAGGATTCGTGACCAACTTTGATAATAATAAATAATAAAATAGATCTCCAGATCATAACCACAATAATCCTGCCTACAAAAACCAAGGTTTCATCTGAGAGGGGTTCGTGATGTAGAAGTCTAACACCAAGGTGACAATAATATCCTATGTTTCCTACAAATTACACATATTAAAGATAAACTTAAATTTCCTCCTACCTACTAATGTGAGTATTCATGAAAACAGCCAATACTATAATCTTTACTGTGTTTATCAGACATCTTTGCCAAAGAATCCTCAAAATATTTTTAAGCACCACTGGAGAGCTTTGCCAAATAAATCTGTGCCTGAGTACAGAGCAACAACTCAAAGAATTACTCATCTGACAATTACTCATTCTGCAAATTGAGAGCTAACAACCAAACTGCAAATCTTTGGTCAAATCTATGTATCTCACAGGGCACAACACACTCCACATAGGAAAGGGAAATTCCTCCAAACTTCTAATAAAAAGATTTGAGCATAAAAGCTACACAAAGAGAAAAAAAGATGGTAAATGAATTCGTAAAAGGGAAAAAAAAAAAAAAAACTGAAGAAAGTCAAAGACCAATCATCCAGGAAGGAAGCTAACCTGAACAGTTTGTATTTGTGGTGACTGAATAACCGATGGCTGTGGTGTCTGAATTACTCCCTGGACATGCACAGTTTGGCCCGAAGGTAACTGCACTAGAGTTACAGCTGGGGAGCCTCTTCCGGTGCCTGATCCAGCTACAGAAACCTGCAAAAACGATCATCATTGAGGATTAAGGCTGGATCATTTTCTGTTCTTTTTTTTTTTGTTTTTTTTTTTTTTTGAAGAAATACCAATCACTATTAGGACTGGCCAATTCTTCCTTTCTTTCTTCTGCTTCTAAGAAACGATGAGTGTGCTGGGGTACTTACCATTAGGAGGCGGTTACTGTGCTGAACAGTCATTCTCTGATGTGATAGATATTAAAGAACCCATGCTCCTCACTTTCAGTTCCCATGCTTCGCTGGCGAAGAATGTTCCAAGCGCAAAGTTCTAAAGCAGTTAAACTACCTCACTACAACATCAAGACTACCAACAGTGAATCCTTATTTTGGCCAGAGTATAAACTACCTAACTTCCTAAGAGAAACTGGAGACAGAACTTAAATGTGGTGAATTATTTTTTAATAAATGAAACGTTTGCCCCATTCTAGTATTACTCCAGATGCAAGTTAATGCCTTGTCTCTATGCTAATGGAAGTTACTGTTATCCCCCCATAATCACAAAAAAGGCACAGGACAGAGGAATTCCAAGACCCCTCATGCTCTTAGTGTGTGTGATCCAGAGAAAGTACATGCCTTGGAGCTGGTATGGCCCTCTTACAGATTCCCTCCCTGCTAGCTCGAGCATCTAGAGAAGAGGGCCAGAACCATCATTCAGCTTGCACAGAGTACAGCCATCTCCCAGCACCCCTGAGTGCTTTCAACAGAGACCTGTACCAGCAAAACACAATACCTCCACTCCCCTGGATTTAAAACCTGCTAAGTTTCCTACTGAGTAAACAACCCAATCCTATAGGCCAATGTAATCTTAGAAACTTTGCCTCCTTTTACTGTTTCACTACTCATTATAACCTACTCAAGAACCAAAGACTTTGGATATGAAATAAGTGAAATAAGCTACCAGCTTCTATCATGAATGGTAGTAGAACCACAAGATCTAAAACAAACTTTGAAGGAAGTCTCTGTGTAGTGCCTCACATTAAGAAACACCAATCTACTTTCCAATCTACTTATACTTTAAAGCAATTACTAAAAACTGGGTTTATAACAAATAATAAGATTTATTTACAAGATCATTTCCTTAGAAAGCAAACTTCTTCGGTAACCTGGAAGTAAAAATCGTTCATCCATGCAAGAGAACCTATGTGATGAGTATTGTACTGGGTGCACTAGGGTATAAAGTAGAATTGACAAAACTAACACCTAAGAAACAATAGCATGCCAAACAGTATAGAACTAATTGCTCCATTGTACAGGTCATGAAAGTCAAGGAGTACAGAATAGAAAGATCAGCATGGGCCTGAACAGTAAGTAGAGGCTTTGTGTAGAAGCCACAACTTGAGCCAGGCCCTGATATGAGCTTGCATAACCAACAGAACAGGGCAGAGACACCCAAAATGTAGCCCACAGAGCAAATTCAGCCCACCTGCCCCTGCAGTATTATTGCCTACGTTAGATTTTTGGGGAAAGAAAAAGATCATGCCATAATAGAATCGATAAATTTAATAACTAGAAGTTAAAAAAAAAAAAAAGGGGGGAGGATTTGTTTTACAAATGACAAACCAGCACAAAAGACAAAGCTGTATAATAATAAAAGGGCATCCACCCCTTTGTGGACCAATTACCAAAAGGTATTCTTTTCACCACACAAATAATTCTCAAACTTTTTAGTCTCTCAGGACACCTTTATACTCTTAAAAATTACTGATGACTCAAAAAGCTTTTGTTTATGTGATTTATATCCAGTAGGGTGCTGTCAACATCTGTCAATCAGTTTTTGGGAAAGGAGAACCTTGATTTGAAAGGTTTGCTGATTTCCATAATGTAAAAACTCCTACTGTGGCAGATTTCAAGTTACCAATGGATGACACTGAACATAAAGTTGGAAAAAGATGCACATAATTGGCTCTCACAAGTCAGCTCCAGCATACCATTGGTTATGTGCATTGATATTTATCATATTAGAAATGAAAACTGAAACATTTTTACATTTTAAAAATAACAATTCGGGGTGCCTGGGTGGCGCAGTTGGTTAAGCGTCCGACTTCAGCCAGGTCACGATCTCGCGGTCTGTGAGTTCGAGCCCCGCGTCGGGCTCTGGGCTGATGGCTCAGAGCCTGGAGCCTGTTTCCAATTCTGTGTCTCCCTCTCTCTCTGCCCCTCCCCTGTTCATGCTCTGTCTCTCTCTGTCCCAAAAATAAATAAACGTTGAAAAAATAAAATCATCTGGAAAAAAAAAATAACAATTCCATTACATGCTAACATAAATAGCATTTTATTAAAAATAACTACATTTCCAAAACAAAATATTAGTGACAAGAGTATCAATGCTTTACTTTTTTGTAAATTCTTTTAATGTCTGGTTTAATTTAAATCAGCTAAATTCTCATACCTACTTCTGCACTGAATCTGTTGCAATATGTTATTTTAGTCAATACCTGAAGAAAATTTGGACCTCACAGACATATCATTGGAAAACGAAGAGTAATATAATAGCTTTTTCAAAATATGTGGATAGTGTTCTTTGTTACTACACCAAAACTCAACAGGTGGTTGCTTCACGTAAAGATTAGTTGCAATGTGGAATCTGGAACCATATCAGTTACATCCACTGACCAGTCTTATACTTTGAATGGATCCCATGCATTATTCTGTAACACCATGCAGTAGTTATCTGGAAAATATTGGCTCACTCAGTTAAGCAGATCTCCCAAATGCGGCCACATTTCATGATACTTTATCAGAAAATCTCATTCATTAAAATCAACATAAATCTCATCAGAATACTATAAATACTGAAAAACTATCAAGTTCACAATGGTAGATGCAGGACTTCCAAAATTCAAACTGCTTAAAAAGCTTAAATTTTTTCATTGACAATAAACACTGTCAATTGTTTTCCTTGAAGTGACAAGCTTACTTCATTTGCTTTTAAGAAAATGTTTTCCAAATGCTCAAGTTTGAATAGCATAGTTTGGCTATTGGCCATTCTTTTAAGAAAACTGATGTCCTATGGGAAAAAAACCCAGCTAGTTCATCTCGCCACTCAATTACTCAAGTGTTTTTCTTCAAGAACACCATCAGTTTTTACTACACAGAAATGCTTTCAGTAAACATACCGATTTCCTAACACAGAATATTAAAATAACATGTACTCAAGGGTCAAGGTTTGATACAATGGGTAATATTTATTGCTTCACCAGGGTATTTTTAAGTGAAACTGGTATTTTTTTGAAAACTGCAAGAGAATGTCCATGAAGAACACAATGACTACTGGTATAGTTTGATGCCTCTGACTTGATTCATGCTAAGGCGCCAACAGCTTTACCCCTACCCTCTTCTATTTTTACACCCATCAGTGCAAGTATCAATACAGAGAAAAAGGAAAAAAAGCCTTAGCATTATTATGAAAATACTTTAGTCCTCCTAAGCCTCCTGAAAGTCTCCTGGAGTCTCTCCTAGGGTTGTGCACACCACACTTTGAAAACTGCTGCTGTATCCCAATGTAGCTCTTAGGCCCTGGCTCACAGCGTAAAGAACTGAGCAACGCAGCAGGCTGTGATATCAACTACACCACAGCAGCACAGCCGGAACCAATATATCCAGTAACCCTGATAGAGAGTTCAGATGTCAGCCTGAGTAAAATATAATATGAATTATACCCCAGGGTACTATAAGTATTACAGACTGGACCTGCAGATTGAGATGGCAGATCAGTTTTCTCAAAAGAATGGCCAATAGCCAAACAAATTATGCTATTCAAACTTGAGCTTTTGGAAAACATTTTCTTAAAAGCAAATGAAGTGAGCTTGTCACTTCAAGAAAAACAACTGACAGTGTTTATGGTCAGTGATAAAATTCAAGCTTTTAAGCAGAAGTTTTAAATTTTGGAAATCCAGCTTCAAAGACGTTAGATATTTTGAAGAATGAACAACTCAAGAAAGATTCATACAGGTTTGATAAATATAAATCATGTTCTAAGTTGCTTTACTTACCTTTCAAGTATAATTTTCAAGATTTTAAATTATTAAATAATCACTCTATCAAAGTGGCTTAGTGTCAAGAATACCTGCTGTGGAAAGGGAGCTAATACAAACTGTATTCCTAGAATTCTGGAGATGAGTTATAGGAATTCTATAACTACAGTGAAACTTCTCTATGTCCAAACTCTGGGCAGTGCAAAAGCTCACGGGTCAGCTCTTTTGTTAAACTGCTGAAATACACGTAGAGAACCAGCAGAAATGACATACCCTAGAGTTAGAATTAAGATATATCTTTGGGGAAAAAAAACAAAAACAAAAGCAGAAAAACCCCTTAGATCTAGAGACATTATATATTCAGACATTCTATTCCCATTGATTTTACCAAAACTGATGTGACTAGTATTAGTCCTATCACTGAACTGGTAGAGTTATAGGCTAAACCACTGTTATTCATTAAAAAACAAAACAAAACCTCATGTGGCTCCCTACATTTACATCTTAGTATTATCATTATATTATACTGATCACATGGGCCACAAGTGGAATATACAGCATCTTGAAGTGGTGTATTGTACACAGGTGGCATAGAACGAACACTGGCAATGATTCAAGAACATGCATGGAAGTTCTAAAGCCAAAAGTGGGTAAATAAAGAAGCATCTTTTTGTTTTGTGTCAGGTGGTAGATTCAGTTTTAGGTAGGCCAGGTTGAAAGCAATGGTAGGGCAACGAAGTGAAAATGCTAATAAGAAGGAGAACTGTGTGACTGATGCCTTAGAGCCAAAAAAAACAAAGATCTGAGCAACACTAAGAGCAATCTATTAAAAGTATTATAATTATTTTATTCATAATGTGCAAACAGAATTCTAAAGAAGCTCTGGAAAAAGAAGAGAATTAATAGTCTTTCCTAAAAAGACATTGGTAAAGGGACATAAACTTTAGTTCATCTGAACTAAAATATGCATACTGCAGGTAGAAATAGAGAAATATTTCTTATAAATGTCAACTACTCATTCCAAGGCTAAATACACACAAAAAATCTCACAGAAACAAGTCATACTTATGAATTAACTCATTCTTTTATTCTCTTGACAAATACTTATTGGGAGCCTGCCATGTGGACCAGTCTAGACAGTGGAGATAGTGAAAAAGTTTCTGCTCTCCCAGATCAGGACAGAAAACAGATGAAGAGACAAATGTATCATTTTGGGGGTGTTAAATTCTTCAAAGAAAAATGAAGCGGAGTAAGAGATCAGAGAGTGACAGGCAGGGGTAGTGTGGAAGGAGGCTAATCAAAATATACCTGTTGTGGAAAGCTTCTCAGAGGAGGGAACAGTTGCTTTTATAAAAAGCTTAAATGAAGAGAGGGAGAAGGCCATAGGAAGATCTATGAGTATATTCATCACATTCCAACAGTCATGTAGACAGCTCCTCAAAAACCAAAAAAATAAAATGGGTATATTTTATATTTCATATTTATATCTCTTTTTATGAGGCTCAAAAAGTGTGTAGAATGAACTCATAGTAGACATAATTTACCTTTTCTTCCAGATCCCCTGAATAATCCTCTTCTATTGGATGCCTGAAACATAGATTATGCTGATGCCACCACATCCACCACCAACCCCACTAGACAGTAGTTGATCTGAAGTTAAACTGATGCAACCGACAGCCTTACTTGGCTTTGCAATAATAATTTAAAAATCCTTATAACGACACTTGTAACTGGGAAAACCTCACAATGTTGCAACACAGCACTTGATTAGCACCTAGTGGACTACCTCCAATCCGTAGCCAGGTTCCCTTATGATGGGGTTTATGATGTCACAGTGCAGCTGCAAATGTCACAGACCTATTGGGCCTGCATTCAAGACAGTTAATAAAGGGTGGGAAAAAATGTGAATTCACATCATAGCAGATCTCACTGTCACTTCTGCTCCTGAGAAATCAAAAACATTACCTATTTTAAGGACTACAATTAAAATCTACTAATACTCTAAGCAAGAAGATGGGAAACTATCTTGATTTCTGTGTATTAAAACAAGATTCTTAAAAGAGTCTGTTTCTTCTATGAGAAAAAAAGTGTTTACAGAATATTTCACATATTTTAAGGTTGGAATCAGGGAGATAATATTATAAAAGTGAACACCTGAATAAGATGCAAAATATTTCATTTTATTTTTTTTAAAGTTATTCTTGGGGCACTTGGGTGGCTCAGCTGGTTGAGAGCCCAACTTCGGCTCAGGTCATGATCTCACAACTCATGAGTTCAATTCCCGTGACGGGCTCTGTGCTGACAGCTCAGAGCCTGGAGCCTGCTTCAGATTCTGTGTCTCCCTCTCTCTCTCTCTGCCCCTCCCCCACTCACTCTGTGTGTGTGTGTGTGTGTGTGTGTGTGTGTGTGTGTATCTCAAAAATAAATAAAAACATTAAAAAAATAAAAAGTTGTTCTTAATTTTACTAAATGAAGAAAACACAAAATGGAAAATATAGACTTTGTCTCATTTTTAGTGTCCTTCTTTCCTACAGAGTTTCTTTTCTTTTCTATTTTTAAGTGTGGCTAACAGACTGCAAAATTCAACACAGTTAAATTTTACTTAATTTTACCTTGGGAATTTCAAATATTTACTGATAACACACTTAGTACATAAGACTCAGATTTTTATATCTACTATGTTAAAATTCTAAAGAGAACTCCATGGGAATGCTGTTGTCTCACATGCTTTTATTGTGTGGGGGGCATAAACAGATACTATATGAAATCTATAATCTGAATACTATAAGAAGGGGGAAGTGGGTCACAGTTTCTGGTACTGTAAATATAAATGGCCGAATATTAAGTCTCTTTAAAAAAATTCTCCTCTTGGGGTTCCTGGATGGCCTAGTCAGTTAAGCATCTGACTCTTTGGTTTTGGCTCAGGTCATAATCTCATGGGTTTGTGGGATCAAGCCCTACATTGGGCTCTGCACTGACAGCACAGAGCCAGCTTGGGATTCTCTCTCCCTCTCTCTGCATCTTGCTCGTGCTCTTCTCAAAACAAATAAAAAATGAAATAAAATAAAAATAAACACTAAAATTTTTTTTAAATTCTCCTCTTGAAAGCAAAGCAAATATTGGAATCAAGTCATTCTCGATTACACATACATCAAATAAGAAGGGAAGATCATTTGAGCACAAATTAAAATTAGGGGTTCTTCAGCCTTTGAAAAACAATGTTCTAGCTGATTTGTTTTTCCTACCTGATCCTTATAGTATCTTGAACTTCCTATTTGTAACAGTTGGAACATCATTTTTTTATGCTAACCAATATGAGATGTGCTTCATTAATCATACTATATTTTAAAAGCACTATGAAAATGAGTATTATCTTAAAGAAGTCATAATTCTTTTAACTTGAGAACTTTTAAAAATCAATTTTATATTTGGTTTCAGTAAGACTGAAACTAAAACTGATTATAATTACATATTTGCCAGATGCAAATAAGCACACCTAATGAAGCTGCAGTGAAATCCTGAGCCCAAAATGGCATTTACCGAGCAGATATAAGAATCATAAATATTGAAACTACTCTTAACAATAATACAGATCATTTCTAATAACGAATAAGAAATGTATATGCCAAAAGCCAGAAACCACAGAACGAATGTTGAAAACCACTTATTAGCCAAACTTCAGGTTAATCTTTATTTCTGAGCAAAAAACTCTTTGTAAGAATGTCTGTAAAGCAAATTGCAATTCACTTGAATTATTTTATTTTGTTTCTTCAAGCAATAACTTGGTGTAAGTTCCTAAAGAGTACTGAACTGGCAAAAAACAAACAAAAACAAAAGCAAATACAAAACCCCGTAAAAAAAGTAGTAACAGGGGCACCTAGCTGGCTCGGTTGGAAGAATGTGTGATTCCTGCTGTAAGTTTGAGGTTCACATTAGGTGTAGAGATTACTTCAAAAATAAACTTCTTTAAAAAATAGTAATAATAAACAAAATGTGGTGTAAATACACACACACACACACACACACACACACACACACACACACACACACACACACACAGAAAGGAATATTATTCAGCCTTTAAACGGAAAAAAATCCTATCACATACTATGACACGGATGAACCTGGAGGACATAATGCTATGTGAAATAAGCCATTCACAAAAAGACAAATACTGATCCATCCACTTACACGAAGTATCTAAAAGTAGTTAAATTCATAAAAACAGAAGGTAGAGTGGTGGTTACCAGGGGTGAAAGCAGGGGTAAAAGAAAGTTTGCATTTAATGGGTACAGACCTTTGGATTTACAAGATGAAAATACTCTGGAGATCTGTTTCACAACAATGTGAATATTCTTAACACCACTAAACTGTACATTTAAACTTGTTAAGACTGCAGATTCATGTATTTTTTTACCAAACACAAAATAAATAACTATGGCCCCATATTTGGTGGATATAGTAACTAACTAGCTTCTTGGCAGGAAAGCATTCAATAAATTGATTGTACCAAAGGCAATGGGACTGATTTCTTCATCATCTTATAAAATATAATTCTAAAACTCTGGGTGCTCTTGGCCCAGAGTTATGGTTCAACACTTAAAATGGGTACTGGCGCTAGATATAACATGGAAATAATTAATAATACATCAAAATGGGTAAAATTTAAATTTTCTATGCTCTTCACACACCCCAGATGAAAAGCTGAGTTGGAATCTAAATATGTAACTATCCTGGGGTGTCGGTGGCTCAGTCATTTAAGAGTCTGATTCTTGGTTTCAGCTCAGGTCATGGTCTCACGGTTCCTGAGATCAAGTGCCGCATTGGGCTCTGTGCTGAAAGCGTGGAACCTGCATGGGATTCTCTCTGCCTCTCCCTCTTTGCCCCTCACCTGATCACATGCTCTCTCTCTCTCTCTCTCTCAAAATGAATAAACTTAAAAAAATGGAACTATCTTAATCTGCCACTGAACAATGAAGGAATAACAGTATACAGTCTATATGTAATAGATACTGCATAGTACTGCGTGTGTGTGTGTATATAGACACACATATAGTTCTATACAGCAACTATACATAACATGTATTTATTATATTCCATTATTATGGAATTTCCAAGGTACTGTCCGGTTCAAAACAGAGTACCCTATGTATTACAAGTAGACTGCTGAATGAAATCTAAAACCAGATTGCCTGGGTTCTAATTTTGGCTCTGCCTCTAACTAGCTGTGTGAACTATGAAAAGTTATTCAGTCTCTCTATAACTTATTTTCCACAAGTGCTAAGAATGAAAGAAGTACCTTTCTACAGAGTTGTTATGAGAACAGAGCCCAAGTGCCTGGCATATACTGAGCATGCAGTAAATACTCACTTTTGTTATTTTTATTATTGTTGCATTTCATTTAAATAATTTAGTCACGAATTTAGAGGTTAATTAATTTATATGTATTAATCCTCTGATTTGCAAAGGTTAAAATACTTTTTAAGTCCTCCTCAAAATTCAGGTGGGAAGTTAACAAAATTCAAAATCCAAATCAGTGACAGAATATGACTGGACCAAATTGCATCCTTAAATTTTTTCAGTTTCAGTCCAAAGGTCAGAGTACATACACAGGCAAGTCAAAGAATTTTGCTCCTAAAAAAAGCATTATAATGAAACTTGGTCTTAACATGAACTCTAAAGTCTAGTAATAAATCATAATTTAGGTTTTTAGAGCCAAAATGGCATAAAGAAATTCTTGCAATGTTTTTAAATCCCTAAAAGAAATCCAAAATATAAAAATTTAGGAGCATAGGGTGCCTGGGTGGCTCAGTCGGTCAAGCATCTGACTTCAGCTTAGGTCATGATCTCATGGTTTGTGGGTTCAAGCCCCGCGTCAGGCTCTGTGGTGACAGCTCAGAGCCTGGACCCTACTTTGGATTCTGTGTCTCCCTCTCTCTCTGCTCCTCCCCCACTCACGCTCTATCTCTCTCAAAAATAAACATTAAAAAAAATTTTTTTTAGGGGCGCCTGGGTGGCGCAGTCGGTTGAGCGTCCGACTTCAGCCAGGTCACGATCTCGCGGTCCGTGAGTTCGAGCCCTGCGTCAGGCTCTGGGCTGGTGGCTCAGAGCCTGGAGCCTGTTTCCGATTCTGTGTTTCCCTCTCTCTCTGCCCCTCCCCCGTTCATGCTCTGTCTCTCTCTGTCCGAAAAATAAATAAATGTTGAAAAAAAAAAATTAAAAAAAAAAAAAATAAAAAAAATTTTTTTTAATTTAGGAGCATGAAACATACCAATTAAAGAAAGTTCATGGCATCATAGCAGAATGTTGCTTATAAAACAACTATAAATTATCTTTCCTTTTCTATACCCTCTGGAGGCCTATTTGAGCATAGTCAGTAGATTTATATTACTTTTGAATGAATTTCTAATACAATGTATTTTTAAACCAGTATAAGCCACTTCGTCTTAAAGCCTAATGGCAACCACTGGCCTAACTGCTACCACCCTAACCATCTGAGGCAGGTTGGTGTAATGATAAAAGCAAACAGGTGCCAAGCACTGTACTTGCACTTCACACACCGCATCTCCTTTACCTTAATCTATGAAATTAGTATTCTTATGTTTTTAAGAAATGAAGATCAAAGAATTCAGTCTTAAGTATTAACTTAAAACTATATATAAACATTAAGAAAATAATTTTGTGTCTTTAGTGTTACAAAATAGTACGAAAAATACTTCACTACTTTTAAGTAAACAGCTACATTTAATTCAAACTGTGCATATATGTATTCATGAGAGTTCTTTTTCCTTACACCAAGTGCAAAGTAGTAAACAAGTCTTTAAAAAAAGTAAAACTAAAAAGTTCTAAGGACCTGGGAGACCAACTTACACTAGCAATACCTATCAGTGTATTAACATATCTGATTATCAAATATATACCCATTATCTTTTTTTTTTTTTAAAAAGGTATTATCTGCCAAAGTAGAGGTCTACTGCTGTATAGAACATACCTATTAAAGGTAAGTTTTTTTTTCCTGAACTATTTCTGTTTGCTTCATCTTCATTTGATATTGTGTCTACTTAATACATTCACTACCATAAGCAGGCTTTTCTCTCCAATGCCATTTTGGAGAACCATGAGAGATTTCGCTGTCAGGCTTATAAAACTCACATTTCTGAAGAGCACTATTAAGCTGCCATCACAATTAATCAATGAAGTGAAAATTTCCAAAATCCTCTGTGTTTTGTAGTTCTTATAACAAATCTAATTCCTTTAACAGTTTGGAGTTTACAAAGGTCGTAGCAACGTTAAAAATTAAAGTCAGACAAACTAAATAACCTCTGAATCTTATTCAAAGAAACCACAAAAATTAACATTCCCTTTTTTCAAATTTCAATGTCTACTTTTTGTTGTTTTTTTCATTATTGTCATAAAGTTAGAATAAAATTTACCATTTAACCATCTTAAGTTTATAATTCAGCAGTAAGTTATATTGACACTGTCGTGAAACATTCATTCAGAACATTTTCATCTGGCAAATCTGAAAGTCTGTACCTCTTAAACGTCAGCTTACCTATAAACCATTCCCTGAGCCTACTCTTTCACTAGAAAACAATCACAGAGAAAAGGGTAAAAAGAATAACTATGTTTACACTCGGTTCTTTTTCCATTACTGCTAGTGACAAACCACATGTTTTACTAAAGCTGAGAACTTGGAACATGAAACAAAAGGTATCCAAACCTCATAGAAAATCATTACAAATGAGGGAAAATCTTTAACAATCTCTCCAGCACTAAAACTAATTTGTATGTATTTCTTTCTGATTATAATAAGTATAAAAACTAAATCTTTTTCTGCAATTTGCCTCTGATTGCTTTAAACCTGCTTAAAGCACCTTTAAACATCAAATTTTATTCAAAGTTTTATCACTAAGATGCAAATGTAGAGTGCATCCTACAACTAAAAACTAACGTTTAAAGAAATGTACTTAGCTATTATATACAAAATTACAAAATATGAGTACAGATATAGAAATATAACGTTCTTGTTCAAACTGAACAAGTTCACAAATTACTCTCATTTATGTCCCTCAAACCTTGAATTACCTTCATGAATGAGTTATATTTCAAAACTGTATTTTCTTGAATTAGTTGACTAAAGAATATCATACAATGCAGATTTCACATTTACTGAAAAAAATTCAGTTTTACTTTTTCCTCCAACTTTTGTTCATTTTTGAGATCATTCTAAGTGAATAAAACATTACATAAACAGTTAAATTAAGGCAATGAAAAAGAGCCAGATGAAGGAATACATAAAAATAAGGAGCAATAGAAAATTAATACTGAAATGAAAATTTTTACCTCAAAATTTAGAGGAATATTTTTCTCCTTCAGGAAGAATCCCTCAAGTAACGGAATTAGTAAATTGAAGTCGGAAAACCAAGATTCAACTAAACACTAAGCTTAAACTAGATTTAGTTAGCTAACAGTAAATATACTAAATAAACTAAACACAATGCAGCCGATCATTAGCATACAAATAGGAAGCTGCTGACCCATTATCAAGAGCAAATGTTGCTTTTATTTTGTCTCATTTTGTGATAGCCAAACACACCCTTCCTGGTCCTACTTAGGACCAAGAAGGTGGATTTTTGGCACAGCTAGCCAAAGCAATGAGAAATGTCATCGTAATTGTCCACCAGATTGAAACAGAAAACATAAAACTCATACATTAAAATGTGTCTTTTGTTAAATCATTCCTGCTTCAACCCCTCGCTGCATGCCAGGCCTGCTTTCTTCTTCTTTTTAAAAAAAAAATTTTTTTTTTTTTAATGTTTATCTTTTGAGAGAGAGACAGAGCACGAGCAGGGGATGGGCCGAGAGAGAGGGAAACACAGAATTTGAAGCAGGCTCCAGGCTCTGACCTGTCAGTGCTCACGAACTGCAAGATCATGACCTGAGCCAAAGTGGACGCCTAACTGCTAACTGACTGAGCCACCCAGATGCCCCTGGGCCTGCTTTATTCTGAGGTGCTTCTTTAAATACTGTTTGCATTTAGAACAGACAGGAAAAGAAAGGAGATCAGCAGAGCATATGATCCTTGAACAGTCCCTAGTGGTTTTCTCTGCTGCCTATAGTCTCCTTGTTTCCAAAAATACACAGGTCCAAAGGAAAGATTAAATTTTATATTGGAACAAATTCTCTTGAGGCAATATAATGACCCTGATTATCTCCAGAGCTTTGAGCTCCATGACCCCTGTGATTCTGCTCCTTTCATCTTTGCTGAAAGCTTGAGAACTGGTCATTTATAAAGAAGAGGTATTTCAGAGAAGAGGTGCCAAACTCAGGCCCACAGACTTCATCAGCCGCTCTAAGGAATGAGGCTCCAGAAAGCTAGTTTTAAAGCACATCCTTTCCAGTGGCTCCATGTGGATTATTACCTCACCTACCCACATCTTCATGGTGGCATTAACAATCCCCAAGAGGCTTACAACAAGTAAAGTTCAGGGTGTCCTCAATCTTGCTTTCAGAGTAGGGTACACATTTGTGAGATAAATGGGAAATGTGAATAAGAAGTACATACTATGTCAAGGAATTATGCTTGATTTTATTAGGTATGACTGTGACATTTGTTACAGTAAAAAAAGTCCATAATCTTTTATAAGTTGTATACTCAGAAGTAGGAGTAAAATGACATGATGTCTGAAATTTGCAGAGTTGCTTAAAATACTTCAACAAAAAAAGAAGACAGATGAGACTATAAAATCTTAGTAACTGTTTATATATACATACATATAAATTTATAGTAGCATTGTTCTAGTCTTGTATATGTTTGAAATCTTACATTATAAAAGAAAGTTTAACTTCCCATTATCCATTTAAAGATTATATATATTATTTCCAGAGGATGTGTGACTATTTTAAAACTAATTGTATATACAGTAATATATACATATGTATATACTTACGCACACACGCGTGCGCGCGCACACACACACACACACATATATATATATGTGTATATACACATATATATATATATGTGTATATACACATATATAGTAATTTTGCTTTTCATCATTTTGGCTTTTGGACAGGGTTTTTTCCTGGTTTGGTTATCTAAAATAAACTCTCCAGGGATGCCTGGGTGGCCCAGCTGGGTTAGGTGTCCGACTCCAGCTCAGGTCATGATCTCACGGTTCGTGAGTTCAAGCCAAGTAGGGGTCTGAGCTGACAGTGCAGAGCCTGTTTCAGATCCTCTCTTCCTCTGCCCCTCCCCTGCACGTGTGTGCTCTCTCTTGCGCGCTCTCTCTCTCTAAATAAATAAATAAAATTTAAAAAAAAAATAATAAAGTAAAATAAAATAAACTCTCCAATTTATTACCAAGAGTTTTTCCAAGGGAAGAGGGGAATGGAATCTAGTCTTACATGGCAACACATACACTTAATGAAGAAGAAAGCAGCTTCAATTAAAAATACATCAACATGAAAAATAACTCAGGCAAGAAGAAAGCCAACTCACAATTTAACCTCCAGGATTTGCCACCCCAGGGTCTGTTTATGGAAACTCCTGCTTTCCAGCTCTTTGACATTATCACCACTGTGACTTCTATATACTTTTGAAGACACACAGAAGGAAAAGACTCCACTTATATCTGGGAAGTTATAAAACAGAAAAACTGGAAACTTAAAACTCTAGCCTCCCTTTGTACACACAGAGGCCTGAGGGCACAGAGCAAGCTCAAGCTGTCAGATCTTCATGAATGTGATGGTTTTTGGAGTACCCTTGATTTGGTTTTTGGAGTACCCGTGATTAGCAGAAGCTTTGGAAAAGCCAGGGTACTCAAAACTACTATTAACAAATGATCAGATGCAAAGGATCAAACTGATCAAATCTTTTGGTCCTTTTGTTCCTATACTAGTTAATGGTAATTTGACCATGTAAAAATGAAATTAAGTGTTACAAATTCCTCTCTATACAAAATAGTCCTCTAATCTGAAAAAATGAAACAGGTGGCAAGTATACATTGATATCAGGAATTATTCAGAAGAGTAGTCACTTTTAGTATGCATTATAGGTTTAAAAAAGAGTTCAACCTGATTTCCTAATACTTATATAGTATTGCATAATAATGAATACCTCATAAATGAACAGCTTCAGGCATCACAAGAATATAAATTGGTAATCATGTTTAGAAAATTTTGACTACTAAGAACTGTGTCCTAATTCTTCAAAAAATCAAGATCCATGCATGGCACAGAGAATAACTCTTAGTTAACAAAAATAATCAATGATTCGACACAAGGGTTATCTTAATCTCTCAACATGCTTAATGTGTGTAAGATAAAAACCATAGTTTATTTTTTGATCCAATCTTTAAGACACATAGAAAATAAAATACTAGAGCAAGTTCATGTACTTGCTATTCAGATTTAATAAATACCAACATTTGATTAGTTGAGACAGTTAAAAAAGCAAGCATTATAAATGTAAGCCACAGGCTTTTCCTAGGTCTGATTCAGCCTTCTCACACGTGTCTCTCTCTTTCCATTTTCCTCAAAACACTCAACTTTCCCATAACCCTGTTCTAACTTTCTCATACCCCTGTTCTCATTCCTTTGTCTCACAGATCCATCTTTCTCTATAATTACACAGAAAAATTTCTTGAAGAATCTATACTCCCAATTTCTACCTCCTCTACCTCTTATTCATTTTCTAATCTACTAAAATCTAGTTTCTGTTCGCTGGACTCTTATTTAATTCTAAGACCTCATAAATTCAAGGTTATTTTTCAGACTTCATATTACTTGAACTCTTTACCAACTTCTGAACTGACGCTCACAGAGCTGGGTGTCACCCAGGCTGAAGGTCCTCAGAATTGCAAATTATCAGTTTTAGACAATGGAGAGCTATTGTTTTGACTGTGCAGGCCCACAAGAGGGAGGGGGAGGCTCTGTGAGGGTAAGTGAGCCAGTACCTAAGAGGAGGGCGGTGGAGGCAAAAGGAAGATTTGCTTTCAAATACTGCTTCAGCAAAGAAGGGCAGAATTACAGATCAGGAATCATAGTGATAAAAGCTCTAGAGGATCACAAATTTATGAAAAAATATATGTGTACTGTATTCTATTTACACGGATCATAAGACTAAAAGATATATACCAAAATGTTAACAATGATTAAATTTCTGGATGTCAAGATTATGGACAGTTTTTATTTTCTTCTTTATAATAATACATATTTTGTTAATTCTCTACAATGAACATACATTTTGTTAATAAGAAAAAGGCTGCCCCCCCTTTTAAATAGCAAAAGGTCTGCATGCCTGTGTCAGGGTAATAAAGAAGGGGTGTTGCCAGGGAGATGCAGTTCCACAGAACACTTGTGAGAAAACCCCCAGGGGGTGAGTGGGTGTTAGAAGTTTGAAGGAGGAAGGAAAAGCAGGCTGGGTGCTTGGGGTCCTGTCCTGGGGATGAAGGACCTCACAAGAACCAGTCTGGCCTGAAACAACCCAGGAAGTACCTGGTGTTCCCCCTGGACCTCCAGTCAGCCATCTGGGTCCTTTCTATCCTCCCTTCAAGATCCTATGAAAATCTCACCACTCCACCATATCCCATAATACCATGATTCTACATAAATGGTGTCCTCTCTACCCGTTGGTTGACTTCCAATCCAACCTCCACATAGTCCACACAGCTACTAGTGTTCTAAACATAGTGAACATGGAAATATTTCAAGAATATTTAGAATCCAGGATACTCTACACTCTCAAATGTACATGACCTCTGCATACCTTTACCAACTCAGCATCCTAGCCCTGATGCTGGGCTCCAATTAGCTTCTACACCTGTCACCATGCACTCTCTGGCTTTGTGCCTCTGCACACACTCTTTCCTGGCCTACCATATGCTTCCCTATCCTTGTCCGCATGGCAGACTCCTACATCAAACCCTTTACATCTAGCTCAAAAGTAAGAATCCTCTGCAAAGTACTCCCAGTTAGCAGCTGCTCCTCTCCTCTGTCAGCCTTACATAAAGTTTTATGGCACTTCTCACACTATTGGAATTATCATTCAAACACCTGTCTTCCCCACTAAACCATGAGATATTTAAGGCCAGAAACTACACCTCCCCATGCATCTAGCAAAATACCTACACACTGTAGGTACTCAATAAATATTTGATGAGCTAAATAAACAAATGTGTTTGTTTTTACTACATATTTTTATACATATCTCAGAAATAAATTTTAGGAGCTGAAAACCAGGCACTAACTCATACTGGTAGTCTCTAAATGAGACCAATTCAAAGATCTAGCTAAAAAGAAAGTAAAGATCAAAGCAAATATATACCAGGCAAATGGGAAGATTTCTGCAGTATTTCTACCCGAGAATATAAGACTATACCAACTTGGAATTACCAACCTTCTCAAACAGTAACTTGAGGATTACGTATCGTGGACAGGTTTTTGTTTTTCCTTTTGGATAAGTGGTGGTGGTGGAGGGAGCACAGCAAAGTGTCTGTTACAAGGCAAAAGTAATTAAAATACGTATCTTCTCTTTGAAATAAAATCAGCAAGAATGGCTGATAACCAGGGAACAGAGGAAACTTAAGGTCAACTTCAAGAAAATAGAATCTGCACATACTTCTTATTTCCATATAGTTTAACTTTCATCAGTGCCTACCTACTGCCTACATTAAATTTACCTGAGCTAAGGTAGGGATTGAATTTTGACCAGTCTGGGTCTGCATATCCGCAGATTCTCTCTCTGCCACAGAATCTGTTACACTTCCATCCTGCTGAGATTCAATTGTTTCCATGGTCATTTGTCTGAAAAGACAATAAAAAGGAAGAAGTATTAAGGCCCTTTCTGAAAGATTTCTCTGCTTTTACCTGGCCTTCTGATATTCATTTCTGTCATCCAACTGTTCTGCCTTACTTTTTAAGAAATAGGTTCAGTGGCAGTCTTAACTCTCCAAACTAACTCTGCTCACCGGACACAAACATTACCAAGGGAGCCCTGCAAAATGTTTTATGGGAATTCATTTATTAAAAAAATTTTTTTAACCTTATAAGAATGTCTCCTTGATAATTATTTTAAGCCCTCTAGTATAAATGAGTGAAAAAAGTAGGTTTTCTATTTTACAGTGAGTATAAATATTCTAGGACTCTCAAGGCCTAATATACCTGCTTGATAATATATACTATCAAAGAATTTCCCCATTGTCTAAATTAAATGCATTATAATATAAAGATGTGTCTAGCTTTGCCAGCACTAAGTTTCTGATAAGCCCCTCAAACTGAATCACACAGGGTTGACCACATGTTCTGCAACTGCCCAGTTCTTTAAAAAAGAGAATCCAATTTTTTCAGGAAAAACTTTTGACATAATTTTGTCTGTGATTTCAATTTAAGTTAATGATTTCTATATTTCTATATTTTATCCTGCTAGAAGAAATTACAAAATACAAACAGAATAAATTAAACAAAATCAAATTTTACAAACTTATAGGAACTATGTTGCCTACTCATGCATCTTTTCAACTGTCAATGATACAATGTGTTTTTCTCAGTTTGGTAGTCTAAATACATAGTCCATAAGTATGCGAGCCACTTAGAACTTTGAATTAAAATGTACAGATCTTTCTTCCAGAGGTAGTTACAGATCCTACAGATCTTTCATCTATGTCTTGCACTCAATTATCTTCTTTTGTATTTCAATAGTCACTACCTGAATCCAAGCCTTCCATCCTCAAACCTAGGAGTTACTCCTCACTACTGAAAAGCATTTCAATACTTAACAACTGATCATGACAATTTAGAGCAATTATAAAAGATAAAAATCTACAGTCTACTATAAAAAAATGTCTTTCCCTCAACACTCCCCAATTCCCCTTATCTCTCATTATTTTCCAGAATAGTCTAGCTAAGGATAGATCATCACCCTGTATAAACTGACAATTCTTAAGGCTCTGCTTTTGCTTATGTGAACAGTTCCCAAAAAGAATACCTCAGAACATTAGTTCTGCAGGATATGAAAAGGTATTATCATTAAAAGAGGGTAAGGGATGGGGTGCCTGGGTGGTTCAGTCAGTTAAGCGTTCAACTCTTGATCTCGGCTCAGGTCATGATCTCGTGGTCATGAGAATGAGCCCAGCATGCCCTGTGTTGACAGCATGGAGCCAGCTTGGGACTTTCTCTCTGCCCTTCCCCATCTTGCTCTTGTGTGCACTCTCTCTCTCTCTCTCAAAATAAATAAACTTTTTTTTAAAAAAAGAGAGGGTAGGGGCGCCTGGGTGGCGCAGTCGGTTAAGCGTCCGACTTCAGCCAGGTCACGATCTCGCGGTCCGGGAGTTCGAGCCCCGCGTCGGGCTCTGGGCTGATGGCTCAGAGCCTGGAGCCTGTTTCCGATTCTGTGTCTCCCTCTCTCTCTGCCCCTCCCCCGTTCATGCTCTGTCTCTCTCTGTCGCAAAAATAAATAAATGTTGAAAAAAAAATTTAAAAAAAAAAAAAAAAAGAGAGGGTAATGGAACACTTAATGAAAAAGTTGTAAGTATCCAGGGTTAAAAGGTTTTCTTTGCTGAACTTCTAAGAAGCCTGAATATGCTAGTGTGCTTTCAGAAGGTGAAGGGTGCAATAGGCAGCATTTTCCAAAAGTATCTGCCCACCAAAGACTTTTTCCACCTGGTAGGTCCCAGAAGTGGTGTTTTGAAAACAACTTGAGAAATGCTGTCTTATGCTATTTCTTACACCTTTTAAAGCTCTCTTAAGGCTCCGCCAAGAACTTGAGTCTCAACTCAAACACTATATATGCTAGAAGGCCTTCTCCAATAAACTATTCATTTTAGAAACATTTAGTTAGCTCCATCTACATGACAGGTCCTGAAAATACAAAAGTGGGTAAATCACAGTCCGTGCCCTGAAGGGATTTATTCATTAGTGGGTCCCTGGACAACCCTTATCAGAAGTAACTAATGTACTTGTTTTGGGGTGGGGGGTGAGAAGCAGATTCCCAGGCTCAACCCCAAATCTACTGAATCAAAATTTCTGGGACATCCAATTTTTTTAAATCCAAGAGATTCTGATGTATATTAAAATTTAGGAAAAACTTAGCTTATTGGTCAATTCTATCAGGTAGACCCACAAAAGGGGAACACAAGTAAAGTAACTTTTTTTTAATGTTTATTTTTATTTTATTTTCAAGACAGAGAGAGAGAGACAGAGTGAGAGTGGGGGAGGGGCAGAAACAGAGGGAAACACAGATTCTGAAGCAGGCCCCAGGCTCCGAGCTGTCAGGACAGAGCCTGATGTGGGGCTCAGCTCAAACACACAAACCACAAGATGATGATCTAAGCCAAAGTCAGACGCTTAACCAACTGAGCCACCCAGGAGCCCCAAAGTAACTTCTTAAATTGTGTCAAGGATGTTATGCATAAAATGCTTTGGGAAATATAGGAAGTAAGGATTATACCTGCCTGAGGATAGGGCCATATGAGTTGTGTATTAAACAATAAGAAGAATTTAACCAGGTAGAAGAGGAAAGGAGAACTATGAGAGGAAGTAAAGTATGGAGCATAGTTAGAAAACACAATAGCAGGGGAGCCTGGGTGGTGCAGTCGGTTAAGCATCCGACTTCAGCCAGGTCATGATCTCGCGGTCCTTGAGTTCGAGCCCCGCGTCGGGCTCTGGGCTGATGGCTCAGAGCCTGGAGCCTGTTTCCGATTCTGTGTCTCCCTCTCTCTCTGCCCCTCCCCCGTTCATGCTCTGTCTCTCTCTGTCCCAAAAATAAATAAACATTGAAAAAAAAATTTAAAAAAAATAAAATACCTATAGCACTAATATTATAAAAAATAAATAAATAAATAAATAAATAAATAAATAAATAAATAAAAAATAAAAATTAAAAAAAAAAAAGAAAACACAATAGCTGATGGTGGTAGAGAATCTGGCTGCTAAGGAAGCCTACTTAGATTCAGTGAGGAAGAGGCAACACAAGACTGTAGAAGTAGGGCTAGAAAAGGTTGAACGGAACCAGAGAAAGAATAGCTTTTAATGATCTAGAGAGAAAAAAAATTTCCACCTCACTCATATGCCTCCTCTACTCTAGGTCCTTTAGTGTATTTTGTCCATCTATATAGTATAATGTTTCAACTATTTGATATCTACATAGAATTCAGTAAACAAGTCAACAATAAGCCAAAGTTTCTTGTTAACAGGCAAAACAAATGGCCTAAGATCCATACACTAAAACTTATAAAACAAAGAGAACTTCTCACAGGTTCATACTTTAAACTCATTGATTTTTATTTCAAAACAATTCTCAATCATCTAGTTTCTAAAAATACTAGATATAAGAAGTGACAGCTGACAATGGCAGGGATGAAGGGGGAATGATACAGAACATAATAAGCAGATCTAGAATTCCAAGTGTGTGGCAATTGGGTCCATACAGCATAAAGTCGCCAAGTTCTTTACATTCAAGAAATTGAAAAATGTAGGAGTTAAAATTCAATAATGGTAAGTATCATAACTATCCTGAGTCATCAACTAAAGGTTAATATACTCAGTCTACTTTAAGGAAAGAGATACACATAATAGAATGCAGGAAGACTCTCATCATAAAAAGCTCTATTGGGGGCACCTGGGTTGCTCAGTCGGTTAATCACCTGTCTCTTGATTTTAGCTCAGGTCATGACTCATGGTTCCTAAGTTTGAGCCCCACATTGGGCTCTGTGCTGACTCCACAGAGCTTGCTTGGGATTCTCTCTCTCCATCTCTCTCTGCCCCTCCCGTGCTCGCGCGCTCTCTCTCTCTCTCTCTCTCTCTCTCTCTCTCAAAAAATAAACATTTAAGGAAAAAAAAAAAACTTTAATGCTTAAAAGGTCACCTGAAACTAGGACTCATTTTTTGAGATATAATAAAAGACTTCGTAAGTTATTAAGCATTTTAATTGTTTTACACATGAACGTGTTTTTACATACATTATCTCAATCACCTTACTTGGACCATTTTTCTCCTGGGTATTTCCCACAGTTCAATCCTTTGCCCTTTTCCTTTTTTCAATCTACATACTATGGCTCCTTCAGTCCTGTATGCAGATGACTCCCAAGTCTGTATTTGTGCACACTCCCCTCCTATGATGCACCTCAATCTACAGTTTTCACATACCTGTCCCTTCCCTAATATTCCTTTTTTTAGTCAAGAGTATTCAAGCACCAAAGCTACAGGTTACAAACGTGTGTCTACATGTGAGTCAGTACCAGATCAGCTACAAAAACCCACAGAGCTAAATATCAGCCAAATCAGGATGCCATGGTGAGCTGAGCCTCCCAGTAAAGAAAGGCAGAAATGGGAGGTCAGCAGCCACCCCTGTTCATCTTCCCCGCCACATGTGGTGTCATCCATTATAACTTCCTTTCCCAACACTGGACCAAGCTGCTGAGTTGCTGCTCCTCACAACTGCTGCTGTCCATTCTAAAGATGACATATCACACTTGGCCTCCCTGTAAGCCATGACTAAACCATGATGCCCCTTCCTCCATGCCAGAATCATATCCATTAATACTTCACATTCCTATTTCCCCAGTCACCATCAAAGATGTAAGCTCCTCCCATACTCCACTGTCCCTCTCATAAATAGTGCTTCCTTTCCCTCCGTATTTCAGTTGCTTATTCCTACTCCTATTCTTCCAAGCCCTTGCAATGTGCTATCTGGAACTCCCAACACTCCCTTCGGTCCTCTCAAGAGGGACCAGCTTGTCTTCCCACACCTAATCAGGATTAGAATGTTGACCTGGTATCATCTTTGTTGCCCACTATTTCTCAGCTGTTCCTCCTCTGTCTTTGTAGAAATCCCTGTTCTGTTGAGGCCCAAGGATATTAGGTGTACCATCTTATATTCATCCATATGATAATCATCTTCTCTACATCCAGGATGTAAAGTGAAGACTTTAGCACTTGACTTAAGAGCTTTCCTCTCCACTACTCTATGTTCAACACTCAAAGGAAGGACCCCTGCCTCACCCTGATGCTTTAGTGCAAGATTTTCTCTACTCCACTTCAGCCATCTACTTAGCTGGTCTTACAATGGACCTAGACCATGTCCCAAACTATTCCACCTATGAAATGATTCTGACATCCCACCCTAACTACAACATTCTATTCTCCCAGGTGATACCCACCCTTGATTACTCCCATCACACCTGTTGTTCCACCACACTGAGATCTCCAGACCACTTTCTCCCTTTCCATCAGCTGCCCCCTTTCTTCATATCTCATCCTACTCAGCTTAGAATCCATGGTTTCTCATTTCAATTACTGTCTCCCAATACTCTAAATTCTCTTGTCCCTTTTCTTTTTGTTGTATCTGCCTAGTAAATACCAATTTCAGATAAAACCAATTCAATCTCCTCTATGACTCTATGAACAATACTGAATAAAATTATAAAACAATATTATTAAGGCTATTGAATTCATGGTTTTTAACCTCAAATGGGAAGCAATCTTACTGTTTCCCTAGTGAACTTACTTTCCCATTCTGTACAACTCTTTCAAATGTTTCTCCCTCTTCTCAAATCCCTGAGCTCACCTACACTCAATGTAAGACCTTGCTTCCTGTTTCAGATGAGTACTCCCTCAATATCCTGGTACCATATCAAAAACCACTTACCTGTATACCCACTATTTTACCTTGCCTCCTGCCTCCCCACTCTTAAACTCTTGTATCTATCCTCTGGATCTCTAGGCACTATAGTATCAACTATCCTCTCCCCTCTCCAATGGTTTCCTCCTATCAAGATTTAAACCTATTCAAATCTCTTCAATCTCAAACACACACACACACTGAACCAGAAGTTCTTTTCTAACTATTCCCTTGAATGTCTCTTCTTCCTCTCACTGCTAAACTAAAGAATTACCAACACTATGTCCATTTCTTTCTTTCTTTTTTTAAAGTTTATATATTTTTTTGAGAAAGACAGACACAGTGTGAACAGGGGAGGAATAGAAAGAAAGGGAGAGAGAGAATCCCAAGCAGGCTTCACATTGTCAGCACAGAGCCTAATGTGGAGCTTGAACCCACAGAACTGTGAGATCATGACCTGAGCCGAAACCAAGAGTCAGCTGTTTGAGCCACACAAGCGCCCCAACACTATCCCATTTCTTTACCTCTCACCTGTTCCTACACAACCCTAAACTGACTTCTGCTTCACTAAACTTCTCTAGTGAAGGTAACCAATCTCTGTCACTAAATCTAATGTTCATTTTAAGTCCTATCTGGTTTGATCCCTCAACAGTATTCCAAACTGTTGATATCCTCCTTCTTAAACTCTATCTTGATGTCATTATACTGCATTTTCTGCTCTCATCAGATTCTCTGACAATTCCACAAGCTCCTTTGCTAATTAATTCCTCCCCTTACTCAATGTTAACCTTCACACTGCATGTCTTCAGGAATCTGTTTTGCCTTCTCACCTCACTCTCAAATCTCCCTCTGGGTATTGTCATCCATTTTTCTAGATTCAAACACCAAGCTTCAGGGTTATCACTCTCAAATCTAGATCTCCAGCCCAGAGGTCTCTCTTTAATTCCAAAATCATATATTCGAATGCCTAACATCTCCAAATAGGTGCCCTACAGGTACCTCAAACTCACTGGATCCAAAACTAACTTCCTCTTATTCCTCCACAAATATGTTCCTTTTCTGAGTTTCTTACCTCAGAAAATGGGGCCTCACCATCCATCCAATTGCTCAGTTGAAAAGCTGGGTGTCATCTGTGAGACTCTCTTTCATTCCCTACAGTGTTATTACCAAGTGTGATGACTGTACCTACTAACGAACAAGTTAATCCCTTTCTCCACCACCACTCAATCTCCCTACTCCAACCCCTGCTAACAGTTCCCTTTCTCAAGCATACATTTCTGCTTAAAATACTACTCTGCTTAAACGTCTTTAGTAGCTCCCTATTGACTGTAGGATAAAATTGAAAGTTCTTATGATAATCATAACCACAACTATTAGTTGGTGCCTACCATGCGGTAAAATCATGCTAGTTTTAATCCTTAACAACTTTATAAGACCTGTATAGTTAGTTCTTCTTTTAGAGATAAAAAGCAAATATAAGGAAGTTAAGAATCTGATCTTACCATCAAAGTTTTGGGTGGCGTAGCCAGGTTCTAAACTAAGGTCTTTTTCCAAAGTCCATACTCTCAATTACCAAACCAAACCAAACTGCCATTCAATCTCTTTCACAATGCAACTCCATTTCACTTTTATGGCCTGATTTCCAGTCACTCTATTCTTTCCCACATTCTCTATTCCAGCCTCCTCATAAGCCATTTCTTTCAAGTAAACATCCTATTCCCCCAGTTCTAATCTTTGCTATCTGTTCTTCCCTTTTCCTGAAATACCCTTCATCCATTCTTTGTCCAATAGGCAAATTCTTACTAGTTTTTCAAGGCCTGGCTGAAGGGCACCATCTTTCAAAAGCCTATTCTAACAGCCGTGGACAGAATTAGTTGTTCTTTTCTGAGTTCCCAAAGGATTTTATGCAGTACTTCCATTATAGCACTTGTCTAGCATAGAATACATTTGTTCACAAAGTACTAACACTAGTGTAAGAAGCTCAAGGACAGGGATTACATTTTATACTTCAATGTATTCCTAGTGCCTACTACAGAATCTACCATAATTGTTAAATAAACTAATCAACTTTTGGGAAGACTATGCAACTGTCAGATGTCACTAAAATGATAAAAGTACAGTTTAGAGAGATCAAGTGACTTTCTATAGGGTACATAATACGTAGCATGACAGAGAGTGAACAAGAAGTCTTATGATTATGACTCTAGGGTTCCTTCCACATTTAGTGTTCTGGGCATTCCAGTTTAGGCAACATTTTATAATAAAGATGTGCTTTTGAGTATGCTGCAACTGTTGTTATAATCTTCATCCAGACATGCTTTGTTTTTACACTGGCATATAGGGGATCTAATTTTATACCATTTGTATTCTTCAGGAATGCCTAGTATAATGCCCAGTACAGATCATTCAGTAAAAGTTTGATACTAAAATCAATTTATTTGAGGGGCACCTGGCTGGCTCAGTCAAAAAAGCATGCAACGCTTGGTCTCAGGGCCATGAGTTTGAGCCCCACACTAAGTGCAGAGATTACTTTAAAAATAAAAAATAAAAGCATATTAAAAAATAAAATAAAATCTATTTATTTGAAGGTAAAAATCATTTACAGGAGAGTAAACCCAGCACTATCAATTTAAAATACATACTTTATCATTTTCAAGCAATTTTATTCTACTGTCAATATCCAACTGTTTTCTAGTACAACTCTTCTCCTAAACCCACTAAAAACCAACCCCAGGACTCAGGGAAGAAGAGTCAACTAAGAGTTAAATGTTGAATATGGGTCAAGCACTATACTAAGCATTTTCAAACAGTATCCCAGCAGGAGATACAGGACCCAGAACTCAGTATAAATGATGTACACAAAATCCTAACACCTGTAAATCAGCCTCACTAGTCCAAACATAATTCATCTATAAAGTATAAGAGAGGGGTGCCTGGGTGGCTCAGTCGGTTAAGCGTCCGACTTCGGTTCAGCTCATGATCTCATGGTTCATGAGTTTGCTTTGTACTGACAGCTCAGAGCCTGGAACCTGCTTCACATTCTGTGTCTCCCTCTCTGCCTCTAACCCACTTGCGCTCTCTCTCTCTCTCTCTCTCTCTCTCTCTCTCTCTGTCAAAAAGAAAGATTAAAAAAAAATTTTTTTAAATAAAGTGTAAGAGAAAAATCCATTATAATCCTTCATTGTTCATTATGTATTTTATAGTTAAAATTGAAGAGAGGTATCATAAGGTATGTTCCCTAAAATCTCATTTTCTATCAATATTAAACATAGTTGCACTATAGTTAATAATCTATAAATTAATTAAGCAATATTTTAATCTTTTAAATTTTTTTAATGTTTTTATTTATTTTTGAGACAGAGAGAGACAGATCATGAGCAGGGGAGGGGCAGAGAGAGAGGGAGGCACAGAATCCAAAGCAGGCTCCAGGCTCTGAGCTGTCAGCACAGAGCCCTACGCGGGGCTCAAACTCATGGACTGTGAGATCATGACCCGAGCTGAAGTCGGACGCCCAACTGACTGAGCCACCCAGGTGCCCCAAGCAATATTTTAATCTTAAATAATAATCCTTATTAGAGAGAAAGACCAATTAGTAATTATAAATTATACAATATTTAAAAATAAGACATAGAAGATAATAAAAAACTAAAAAAACAAAAGTCCATTAAGCACTATAAACTAATAGCAAGCAAAATACTGGCAAGTAGTTGGTTCCACAATTCTAAAAAACAGATAAGGATTGTTAAAATGGGCATATTTGAATTTATAAATGATTAATAGTAGTAACATATACTTTTTTTATGAAGGTTAAATTTCTTCTGAAATGCAAACCATTTTCTTCTTTGATAGAAAAATAAATGTTACCCCAATATGCTCTGAATATATCAGGATTCAGTTTAATAAAATGTTAATATAGCTATGTCTTAAAATAATAAGATCCATCCATTAGCACAACTTTCAAAGACTTCTAGGCTGAACTACTTTCAGAGGGAGAGACCTGTATTTGTTTACTTACTCTGTTATTTTCCAGAACTTTAATAGAACTACATCACACTGCAATAACTTCTGAAGTACAGCAGTAGAGTACTATTTGTACAGTACAACACAATAGGTAGACAACCTATTATATACCTTCTAGAAATGAAAACGAAGGCATATATTCATAAAATTATATTTATAATTATAGAAATACCGAGGCAATTAATGACCAGGGTTATTTAGGATCCTTTTGTATCAAGAACATATAAAACATTTAGTAGAAGGAAAAATCAGAAGAAAAAGGAAAAACATTTTAAAGGGATGCTATCATGGTACTTATGAAAGTGTTTTTAAAAGAAAACAAAGAGAAAAGGAAATATAGGTCAAATATACCTAAATGAAAAATAAGACAAAGGCAGTTGCCTAATTAAAGTGTTTGATTAACTAATAAACTTCTAAAAGCTTAGTTGTATTCCATTTGCAAAGACAAACTACACTGCAGAACAACTATATTTCCACTTGTAAAATTTTAAAAATAGAATCCAGCTGCAAAAGGAAAAAGTATTAGTTCTATCTATTCTTTGTGAAGAGTTTTACATAAAATGTCATAGAAAATGTATTTTCTTTTTAAAGCTAGATCCAACAAATGAACCAGAAGGTCTCTGAAAGCAGCCAAAAGAAAACTTGAAAAACTCTATATGGATTTTGTAAAAATATGGTAGAGACTTTGTTTTGTTTTACGTTAGGTATAAGCATAGCTTAAAGGCAAGGAAAAAAACTAAGACTCTGTCCACATCCTTATACATGGTCTCCTTTCTAAATGAAAAGGGCAGCATGCAAAAAAAAGCTGAATGTAAAAGGTTCGCTGCTCCCCCCATTGCCTAGCACAGTACAGGGTAGAAGATGAATGAATGTCTTAATTGAATGGCTGACCACTTTGGGTACACACTACCATTCTCTATTAGTATAATATACACATATACACATACATATACATTTATGGATGCATGTTAACATATATACATTATTCACTTATCCATTATTTTAACTTTTACCTAAGCAAAATTTTCAAAAGAACAAAAAACATATATCCACCTACCTTAGATTTGTCTTAATATATTTTTTCCTGCCACATTTGCTCATTATTAAGACATTTGTAATCAATGCTTTGTTCCTTCCCCGTTTTCTTCTTTATTTATCCTGCAGAAAAATTATGATGTTGAATTGGGAGATCATAACATTTTATTTTTTAAAAAAAGTCTCTCAAAACGATAACAGAATACCCGTGAATATCCTAATTTCTATAAAACTGAAAAAAAAGAATAGAAAGCTGAAAACAAGTGTGTATTTTTTTTTCAATCTCACTTCTATGCAATTTTGTTCTAGGAAAAAAATTTAAAACATAAATCATGAGCTATTTATCAGGTTATTTTCTACCAAAGAGAAAGTAGTGTTGTCTAAATCATTTAATACATGCTACATATAGTTCATGGAATCAGCTATATTTTAATAATCACTTAATAAATGGAGTGAATTTATCATTTACTTAAATTTCATTCCACTGCAACAAATTTGTCAACCATTTTTTATTTACCTTAAATTTAACACTGGCTTTTTTTTTTTAAGTTTATTTATTTTGAGAGAGTGAGAGAGCACGCACATGCGCTCATGAGCCGGATAGAGGGAGAAAGAGAGAATCCCAAGCAGGCTATACACTGTCAGCATAGAGCCCAATGAGGTGCTCTATCTCATGAACTGTGAGATCATGACCTGAGTGGAAATCAAGAGTCAGACACAACCAACTGAGCCACCCAGATGCCCGTCAAAATTGGCTTTTGTCAAAGAATTTTAACTCTAAGTAAAATATTACCAGTTCCTTTAAAATCTCCTCCACTAGCCTTCAATCCATTTAAAAAGTTGTTTTAGACACTCTACCAATTAAAACCCATTTTTTGTTACTAATATCCTTTAAAAATATGAAGTAAAACTGGCAAAGAAAAAGACAAAGGAATTGGGAGCGCTTATTTTAGAAGTGGAAAAGACAAATGTCCACAGCCCTAAGTATCTTCTAGGCATCTTCAACAGCAATGGTTGTGCTTAGCTACAGACATACTGCTTTCAGGGTTCCCTCCTAAGTGGCCCCCTCTAAAATGGTGTCCTTTTAAAACTGAGTGGGCAGGTTGGCCTAAGGGCACTAGGGCAATGGTTATGGCTACCATCTGTCCCCCATCTCCCAGCATAGGGACAACAGGAGATGGTCATTTGAACCAGGCTGCTTACAACATGAACAAAAAGCGAGGATGGCGCTGTCCTTTGGATTAAATCTTATTCTGCTATACTCTACTGTCGTTTTACATGGGGACATCTTAACCTTCCATAAAAATTGTGTAACCTAAAGGCAGGGACCATTTATTTATTAAACAGTGATTGGCACCCATGATATGCCAGACCATTCAAATGATAAAATGTCCCCACTCTCCAGGAGATTGCATTTTAATGAGGGAGACAGACATTTAAACAAAGAATACTAATAACATTATTTGAATAATAAAGAGAGAGAGAAGTAAACTACTAATTTCTATCTTTCTCTTGGAAATACCATTTTCTTTGTTTAATTTCTGACTTAGTAATAAATTCTTATGGTTCAGAATTCAAAAAGTAGCAAAAGGTATTCACTAAAGTCCAGGAACAGCCACCCACTTGCTCTTCCCAGGGGCAATCAGCATTGAATAAAGTACAAGCTTCGGCCACCACAGATATCAAGAGAAAATGAGAAAATGACTAGTCTCGTACCCAAATAATGACCATCAGATGAAACTGATTCTGACTCAGGCTTATCAAAGAATGATTTCTTCACAACTACTGTCTAAGAAATCATCATAGATTGACTGCCTGCTTGCCAAATCTAAAAGGATGCTTTCTAGTCCCTATCTTTATATTCCTACAGTGTTTCCTACTCCACAAATTTTGTCCTCCTTGAACTCTTTAGGACATCGTGTTCATGCTTTTCTTCCAAATTATCCAGCCCTTTGTCCTCAGTCTTCTTTGGCCACTCTGTAAAGGCTGGTATTCCCAGGCTTCCCATCATAAAATTCTCCCCCCCACACTCCCTAGGCTTACTTCATCCTTACTTGATAGATCTCAGATTTCATATCCAGCTTACACTTTTCTCTCCTGAGCTCCAATCCATATGTACCTGCCTTTAGATATATCTCTTAATGGTTTGCTCACAGATCCTCAAGCCCCAAATGTTCAAATCTTTCCTCTTGCTGTACTCTTATCTTAGTGACTGACATCAACACTGCCTCAGCCACCCCAGCTACCCAATCTGGGAGTCCTCCAACATGGCCTAGTAGCAACAATGTGTGGTATAAAAACACACTATTAACAGTCAACCTGAGTTCTATTGCTTATTAGCTATATGAGCTCAGACAATTAGAAACTTCTCCAAGGGGGCGCCTGGGTGGCGCAGTCGGTTCAGCGTCCGACTTCAGCCAGGTCAGGATCTCGCAGTCCGTGCGTTCGAGCCCCGCGTTGGGCTCTGGGCTGATGGCTCAGAGCCTGGAGCCTGTTTCCGATTCTGTGTCTCCCTCTCTCTCTGCCCCTCCCCCGTTCATCCTCTGTCTCTCTCTGTCGCAAAAATAAATAAATGTTGAAAAAAAAAATTTAAAAAAAAAAAAAAAAAAAAGAAACTTCTCCAAGCATTCTTTCCTGTCAAATGGAGATCTTGTTGTGAGGAGAAAATGTAAATAATAAACACAAATGTCTAACTGTGCTTGGAATATAAGCAAGGACCATTACCTTAATGGGCCTCAATAAATATGTCTCCTGTATCTTGACTCTGCTGTATTCTCTGTCCTCACTGCCACTCCTTTAGTTCTGAAACTTATTATTTGACATGATTAAAGCAATAACTGCCTCCCTATAAAGCAATTCATCTCTCCCTATAATAACTTCACTAAACCTCTCCCTCACCCCTCTTAATCCACTCCACTAGACCACAACACTCTACTCAAAATGCAAATCCAAACATGCTATTTATTTCCTTATTCAAAATCCTCCAATAGACCCCTTGCCTTAATAAATAGCCAAAGTTCAGGGCCCCTGGGTGGCTCAGTTGGTTAAGTGTCCAACTTCAGCTCAGGTCATGATCTCACAGCTCGTGAGTTCGAGCCCGACGTTGGGCTCTGTGCTGACAGCTCAGAGCCTAGAGCCTGTTTCAGATTCTATGTCTCCCTCTCTCTCTCTGCCCCTCCCCTGCTTACACTCTGTCTCTCTCTCTCAAAAATCAATGAACATTAAAAAAATTAAAATATATATATGTATATATATAGCCAAAGTTCTGACATTATAATTTGAGGTATTTGGTAGAGGCTTCATAAAGTTTGTTGCAAAAGCATTCAGATTTTAAAGTATACCAAACCTTTCCATTACATCAATTTTCCAAGTCCAAAATTACCTTGTGGGGATTTGTAAACCAGGTGATCCCATTTTACTAAAGCATAAACTATGCATACTTTGAAAAACTTAGCTGTATACTATTGATCTCATCCAAAATCTGGTTTTAATGTCCTAGAACATGCTATCCTTGGGTAGACAAGGATTGACTTAGCATCCCCTGCTCCCACATACCCAAACACCTGAATGGTTTTGAGCACAAATATCCGAATGTGTTCTCATACTGAGCTTAATATGATAAATATTCTACTTAGCCTAAAACATACCACTTGAATTCATCATATTTCATGATATAGTCTGAGGTTATCATTTTTAAGCTGATCTCCTTATGCCTAAAAGTCACAAAGGGTACTGATGAAATGTCCTGTATACTACCAATTTTCTACAAAAATAATTTTAAGGTCCTATCTGCTAAAGAAATTATCTCTTTTAGAGTAGAAAGCCCATCACAGATTAGTTTTTTATAGACAAATAAGAGCTTATATTAAGGGAGAAAATGAGTTAAAAAATCTTTGCCTATATGTGAATTTCTGTGCTGTATCTGGAGAAAAACCACTTACACTGATAAAAATTTCCTATCATATATTAGGTTTGAATACCAAAATAACATTTGACATTCACCTTACTCTTCATCAGTGTGTTGTTCTATTCATTCTCCAGCGTACAGATTCAATTAATTTCATTGCTTCAAATACCCCTTAATATAGAGCTCTCCAGAACAGGGATTTAAGATATGCTGATTAGAGAAAAACAGCATTATATTTACACTTACAAAATCTGAGTATCTACCATGCTGTGGTTAATTACATTCTATCTTGATTTAACTTTTTGGAAAAATCAGGTTTATGTAAGAATCAAACTTCTTGAGCAACTTTACTAGAATATAAAAGCTTACCTAACCAACTTCCTCCTCCCCAACCAACTCTCTGTTATTAGCCAATGTTCTCCATTTCTTCTATAAAACCTAAAACGTTGTAACGTCCACAAGTTATTCTCTAGTGTTCCCAAGCACTTCTCTTCCTAACAGCTGTGGAGTTAGTCATATTTATCACCAGACTTGATTATGCCAGCCATACTTACTATTGTAATTTTGATATTGTTAAATATCATGTTAGATTAAATTATTAAATAGATTTAAAAGATTTAAAAAGGAGAGCTGCTTCTATGAAAACTAAGTTGAATGCCTTGGAAAGACAATAAAGGCAAGTTCCTTTAAAAAAAAAGTCCTGCTTTTGGACTAGGGTCAAAATAAAAAGAAAAGAACATGGAATAAAAGGCAGTATACCCTCTTATGGAAGCAGAAAGAGAGACCACAGAAAAATACAATGTTTCTCTGGTTCTGGGATGAAGCAAGGTGTTACTTCCTTGGGAAAGTAGGAGATCTCCATAGGTTAGTCATGATTTAAATACGAACAGCAAGTAAGGTTTGAAAGATAAGGGAAGAAGAATAGAAGTGCATATAAAGCTGGTTCTTTTCAATCATGACGATTAAAAAGTTAGGGAAAGGTAGGGCTGGCTAGAAGCGAGAACTAATTCCAAAAAGCCAAATACCTTAAGTTGACACTGATGAACCTACGCTTGTTGTGCATTTTAGGTGAAGGAGAATCCAGGAAAAACAAAGTGGGATAGCAGTAACTAGACATTATACCACTTTTAAAGTTTTGTAATCATTGTGACACAAAGTTAAAATAACTTTCCAATAACATTCTTTACACTTTTGTGTAAAAACAGAAGTACCCAGGAACAGTACTTAGAAATAATTGAAACACTTGTAAATAATGTCTTTAATATTTTAAACATGAATCAAACAGAACATCAAGTGGTTTTTTAATACAGATTCAAGGCCACTCCAATTTAACTGCTTCAGAGAGCTACTGTCTAAGAAATCTTAACTCTATAAAATCACCAAATTTTATAGAGTGATATTTCAGTATCACTTTCTCAATTTACTCCCCACCGGGCACCTGCCTTTGGCTATTTGACAGTCAATGAACAGCAAAATTGGCTGCTGGGGAGGAAATGAAAAAATTCAAATAATCATCGCCTACCTCCATCTCTCCAAATACCACCCTCTTCACTACCACCAGTTCAGGGAAGGAAATAAAATTTAAAAATCTTCTGTGGGAGCTATTTGCTTGACTAGAGTCATTGCAGGGCTTTCTTGTTCAGCATCATATTACTGCACTTTAAATACATTTTAAATACTTATCTACATGAAATACAACTCCAGTGACTAGTAAATCTGGGAAAGAGTAGATAAGACACTTGAATTAGTTAAAACTTAGAGAAAGGAATTTCAACGTTATTATACTTAACTAGATAGGTCCTATTTTGTGTATATGAACAAAACTGCTACCTTTCAAAGTGCTGAAACATATTTAAATGTGTTAAATTTATTTTCTCCATCAGTATAAAGAAGAGCAAACGCATCCCAACTGTCCACATACAGTATATTGGTCTTTATGCATGATACAGTTTTCCAACACTTGAGCTAGAAGCTTTTATCATATCAATGCTAGGACACAAATTCCAGTTTAAAACATTTCTAAGCAAAAAAAAAAAAAAATCATTTTGGGCTATCAATGAAAAAAATTGAGGCTATTTGAGATTATGAGCAAAACTGTATGACATTTGACTTTGAGTTTGGATAGTCTAAATTTAAGTCTGCTGTGTTTAAAAACAAAGTTTTAATAAGGTAACTGAAAAAACTGCGTTCATTTTATGAAATTCTCAAAGTAAAATATCAGAATCACACGAGCTCCATTGTTAGAATTTCATATGGTTTTGGGGCACCCGGGTGGCTCAGTCATTTAAGCATCTGACTCCATCCAGCGCACGTCATGATCTAGCAGTTCATGAGTTCAAGCTCTTCGTTTGGCTCTGTGCTGACAGCTCAGAGCCTGGAGCCTGCTTCGGATTCTGTGTCTCCCTCTCTCTCTGCCTCTCCCCTGCTTGTGCTCTCTTTCTCAAAAAAAAAATAAATAAATAAAAATTTAAAAAATGAAAAAAAAAAAGAATTTCACATGATTTTGACATTTAATTGGTCTGGTTATCAGTGTTCAGAAAATATGCATGAAGATGCTTCCCACTTTGGGAGAGCTGTAATACTTCAAAACAGCCTCACAAAAGAGCTCCTAGCGAGGTTTCTCGGAGGCAAGTATCCGCCCTAACCAGTGAGTTATTCCAATAGACTTTAAGCAAAATTCCCACATAACTTCCTAGATTATGCTTTTCCTCAAAACTGTTTTACATTCACCTTGCTGACAATTTCCTCTAACACTCCTGGCAAGGTCAATCAAAAGATGTGCAAGATCGATATTTTACTTTTTAAACTTTGCTATAACTGAATTATACCAATAAGACTTAAGTTGTCTTCATAAGTAATATTCCACTTAGTGGGATAAAATCACACTTAGTGTTATCCTTGGGTTTTCCTCTTCACTCTCCCTTATTCTCTCCTGGATATCCTAAAGCATCAGAAAAAGAAAACCCATGTGTGAAAGGATTTACTCTTAAGAACAGTGCACTCTTTATTGCACAGTTCTCAGGATAGAAAGTATTTTAAATATATTACAATATCTTGTATAGTCTCTAAAAGGAAGCTAACAAAATGATTTAAAATGTTTCTTTCTACCTATGTGTACTGGATGAGAAACTTTCCCTGAAATCTTTACTTGTATAATCTATCTGTATTGATAATATTGAAACTGCATTCAATGTACAATAACTCTTCTCAAAGTTGACTTTTTAATACATATATGGAATCCATTAGTTCAACAGAAAATACTTAACAGAATTCAAAGATATTTCAGGCTTATTTCCTTAATGACCAATGTTGATTACATGTCAAAATATCAAAGGTTCAGCTGTTGAGTGTTAGGATTCTTCAGTTTTACTTAAAAAAATCTGTCTATATGGAAAAGGGCATTTGAGTGCTTTCCAACGGACTACCACTTCAACAATAAACCTGGCTCAATTTTCTGGCTCATTATTCACTTGGAGAGAATATCAAGTTGGAGAAAACAGATCAGAAATATATGTAATATACTAGTCAAGTTTCAGTCAGGATTCCTTATGTATGTTAATAACCTACTTTTCATGAAATGGCCAGAATTCTAAACAAGATTTCATATTTTGATCATGTAACGACTTGCCTCAGTAGGAAACTAAAGTGGTCCATGGAGTCTGGAGTTTGTTAAATTCATCAGTAGAAGCAAATTTTATTAACTTTCCAGGACAATGCAAAAACAAACACTGAAGAGCTCCTCTGTGTTTATACATTGAATAAAAATTTATTCATATACTCTTACAAGATAATGTACACAAACATCGGTATAATTACAACTTCACACTCACCAAAACGATACCAGGTTGACCAGCAAAGTCACTGGGAAAGCATCTGCTTACACTGATCTATTTACAGATTCATACCAAAAATGTTTGTGTAATTATTTTAATATGACAATGCTTTAAGTGTTCACTCATTCAAGATCAAACCCATTTCCATTTAAATATCTTTTTTAAAGTTGTATCTGGATCAGTAAGCAGTTCTTTAAACACTATTGTTTTAATACCTAGCTTTTATTGGCCAAAACACACTATTTGCAATTTGCCTTCCTTGGGAGAAAAAAATTCAAAGATTTAAAAACTGTGAAGGGAAAGCAGCTTGTTAACCAAAAATAGGACCAAGACCAGGAGAAAAATGTGGTATCCGAAGCGGGGCAGGGGAGGGAAGGGGGAGGGGAACCAGAGAACATGAATTATTAATGTAATCTAATACGATTTTCATACCGGACCTCTATCGCTGTGCATCTAGGTTTGTATTTCTCTAAAGGGAAGCTGGCTGCACTCTCATCAGCCCGCCAAATTAAGCTTGAAAAGGAAGACATTTTAAGATGTTACGTGGGTAAGAGGTACTGTTAAAAGGGGCTCTCTCAGTTTTAGTCACCTTCAGGCTGATCCTGTAAGTCAAAACTGCCGAAAATGTGATCGTAAGCTGACAGCTGCTCTGCTGAGCGCAGTGCAGGAAACGTCTCAGCGATTTCAAAGTTAGGGATCTAGCTAGCATACGTGTAATAGGCAGTAAGGTGAATAATGTGTCTATTCCCTCTTCCGCAAGTTCTGGGAATCTTACTAGGTGGTTCTAGAAAGGCAAACGTCGAAAGTACAGAACAAAACCTTAAATTTCTGTTCGCTGTCACGGATTTGTTCCTTCTCGGCTATCATAAAAGTCTTCGCACTATATCATCAGGTCTATCGTGTGTGAAGACCCAGTGACTCAACACTGCTCTCCCCGACTCTTGTTTCGGAGAAGAAAGGGGTTAACGCTAATTTATATCTAACCTGAGTACGTAAAATTGAGACAAAAGTGCTACTAATCGTCGGCTGTGAAAATAAAAACCAACGTCCTTACTTCTCGCTTCCTTTTCTTCTCAAAGAGGGAGGACCACACTCATTAGAGCAATAAGGCTTTTTCCGAAAGACTTGTCCAACTTGTACCAAGTTCAAAAGGAGTCAAGGATTGCTGAGAGAGCAGACCAGCCCCGCTGTCCTATCGGGAGAGCTCTGCTACTAACCCGAAGGCAGTCCGCGAGCGGAGCCGGAGACTGAGCGGCCGCCGCACCGCCGGGTGGCCCCGGAGCCGGCGCCCGTGGCCGGGCTGCTCCCGCCCTCCCCGCTCCCCCCGCTGGCTCCGGCGGCCCCGCTACCCCGCGCCCCCGACGCCCCCGACCCGGCGCCGCTCCGCCTCCTGCGTCCGCCTCCTGCGCCGCGTCGCCGGCTCCTAGGTCTGTGGGTCCCGGCCGACGCACCACTTACCCGCCGCGATGAGATTTACGTAGCGGACCTCGTCACTGATTACGGACGGGAGGAGGTGGAGACGGCGAGCCCGACCGCCGCTCAGGAGCAACCCGGCGCCGGCGCCGGCCCCACGTCGCCCCCACGTCAGCTCTGATGCGGCAGCCGCGGCCTCCCTGCCGAGCCGGGACCAAAAGTAGCGCAGCAGCCGACCGGACCGCGTCCTCGCGCCCCGCCCTCCCTTCCCCCACTCCACGACTGCTTCCCCGGGGACGCCCGGCGGAAAAATCCAAGCTCGAACTCTGCCCCCTGCTGGCCGCCAGCGGGAGTGCAGCGCTGACAATCCAACAATTAAATGGAACGGAGGGAGTGGGGAGGGGAATGAAGGGCCAGGGGGCGGGGCCTAAGTGGTAGTGCGGTAGGGAGGCGGGGCCTAAGGGTGGAGAGGAGGACTAGGTTGGGGGGGCGGGGCCGGAGGAGGAACTAGGCTGCCCCGGGAGGAAGACCCAGTCCAGGGCAGGGCCTGAGGGGTTGGAAGCCGGAAGCTGCCCCGCCGCGCGTGCGCCGGAAGCCTGGTTAATTACAAACTAAGCTAACGGCCGTGCTGGGTTCTCGGCTTCGAGGTCTCTTGTTCTCTGGGCTGCGGCCTAGAGCGTCTCCCATCCCAACCCAAGCTGAGGTACGCTGGCGTTGTGGGTCTTTACCGGCCAGAGGCGCTTCCTGCGGATTCCCGGGGCTGCTGAGCGGACACCTGGAGCGTCCCCACTCACACGCTCCTGCAGCGTCTGCCATTCTGAAAGACGCTTTTAGGTCCTGGACTTGAGCTTTCTGGGAAACCCAGCTGGCTTGTTCTCAGACTACTGCCGCCTCAACAGTGACTTTGTGCGTCAGTGTCGTGGAGAAACAGCGACAGTCCCCACTTGGAGATGTGACAGAGGAAAGGAAGGCTTTGGGTGACAAGCAAAAATCCCTGCCTTTAAAAAGAGGAGAGTTTAGTTTTCATCCAGTGGAAACCGAGGGCTTTCCAGTAAGAGGAACGTTGGTTGCTGACCCGTTATAAACTAGGAACCCACTTACGCATACTCAGAACGTACTGAATTGTAAGTCTGAGTAAGCCCTCAGAAATGGAGGCTTTGTAGCCTATAGATAAGTCTCTTTACATTAAGGAAAAACGAATTCAAACAATGATTACCACCCAACTTTATAGTACTCAGGAATGTGTCATGCCCAAAGCCAGTGTCAAGGACACCACTTGAAAAGTTGCTGAGAAAAAAAAAATCTGTCAACGTAGAGCAGGTAGAAAAGGGAAGCTTTGTGAAATATTACAATCCCCGTAGAGTGGGAGAAAATTCTGAACTGTCTTCACTGCCAGTTTTTGGCCAACCTGAACTACTTTCAGCTGTAATGCATACTAACAGAAATAAGAGGAAAACCTGGTAAGTTCACTTCCTCCTATTGATATAAGCAGAATTCTGAAGTTCCTCCTTGCAGTATAGTAGATAAAGCCCATCACCACCTGATAAATAGTAATTTCTTAAGGAACACTAGCGAGTTTACAAATTAAATTTACAAAACAACCAAGTCTGTAGTTAGACAAGGCTGGCACTGAATATTTATGCATCCATAATACAGCTCATTTTAGCTTGGGGGAGGGTCATTAGAAGGGAAGGAAATAAAAAAGGATTACCAAATCCTCAAAATCATACCATTCATTGTGGTCAAGGTTGACCAGTGCAAGATGAATGGATTTTTAGCTACAAGTGATTGAGGGGAAATTGTGATCATTCTTTCCCAGAACATTGTTCTCCACCTACTTGTTTGTTCCTAAATTTCTTTAACAAAGTACACATTCTAAAGGGCTTAAAATGGGGGTGCCTGGGTGGCTCAATCCCTTAAGCCTCTGACTTCAGCTCAGGTCATGATCTCATAGGCTCTTGAGTTCAAGCCCCACATCCCCGCATCCAGCTCTGTGCTGATAGCTCAGTGCATAGAGCATGCTTTGGATTCTGTGTCTGACTCCCCCCTGTGATCCTCCCCCACTCACACTGTCTGTCGGTCTGTCTCTCAATAAAATGAATAAAGGGCTTAAATGTAAGAATTAGTGGTAAAGCAACATACACTAAGATGTAAATGTCAAATCCTTCTTGAGAGTACCTGCTTTTGAGAACAGGAGAGTACCTGGGATCTGAAAAGAGAGGGCATGACATAGCAGTGGGGAAGGTACATGCAATTTCCTAGTGCTGCTATTTGAAATTACCACAAACTTACTTAAAACAACACATTTATTATCTAACAGTCCTATAGTACTCAGGAATGTGTCATGCACAAAGCCAGTGTCAAGGACACCACTTGAAAAGTTGCTGAGAGGGGTGCCTGGGTGGCTCAGTCGGTTAAGCATCCGACTTCGGCTCAGGTCACGATCTCACGGTATGTGAGTTTGAGTCCTGCGTCGGGCTCTGTGCTGACTGCTCAGAGCCTGGAGCCTGTTTCAGATTCTGTGTCTCCCTCTCTCTCTGACCCTCTCCCGTTCATGCTCTGTCTCTCTCTGTCTCAAAAATAAATAAATTTAAAAAAAAATTTTTTTAGAAAAGTTGCTGAGAAAAAAAAATAAACATCTCAATGGGCTAAAGTCAAGGGGTTGTGGGCTCCAGGGAAGAGTCCATGTCCTTGCATTTTTCATCTTCTAGAGACCACCCACATTCCCTGGGTCATGACTCCTTTTCTCCATCTTCAAAGCCAGCAACAACTGGTTCTTTCTCATGCTGCCATCTCTCTGATTCTCTTGCGTCCCAGTTCTCTTTGGTAGAACCACTGGGCCCACCCTGATGATCCAGGATAATCTTCCCGTATCAAAATCAGCTGATCAGCTGCTTAATTCTATCTGTAATACAGTTTAATTCTACCTGTAACTTTGCCATGTAATCTGACATGTTCATAGGTTAACAGTGATTACAATGTAGACATTTTTGGGGAGTAGGAGCATCATTCTGCCTACCCAAAGTGAAGGATTCTAAAAGAAGCTTGAGCTCTGAGACAAATCACCTGCCTCTCAGGGGTATCCCTTTCAAATAATTCAAACATTTCATTAGAAATGCCAAGAGCTGATTTTTCAGGGTTTTTTTTTGTTGTTGTTGTTGTTGTTTTGTTTTGTTTTTTACATAAGATAAAGATAGAAAAATTTTAATGGGATATCAGGGATAAAAAAGAGCAGGTTATGAAGACATAAGTTTTAAAACAGGAAGAATAATAGTACCTACTTCTTTGCATTGTTACAAAGATTAAATAAAGTATCTACCATAAAGTGTGTGCTCAATAAAAAAAAAAAAAACAGCCATTTTTATATTGGTCTAGTGTCTAAATGTTTGGGTTCCTCACCTAGGCAATATTTAATTCTCTGTTGAGGAGAAACAACTAGAGCAACTACTTTCCTGAGAAAGTACGGGCTGTCAGTCACACCCAAATACTCCCTCTTCCCCTGAAAATCTCTTAAATTATCCCTCCCTTTGTGAGTCAGGAGGAACACCTCCTTCCAAATACAGTTGTAAGATAAGTGTCATTTTTTTTTGATGTTTACTGTTTTGTTTTTTATTTTTTTATTTTAGAGAGAGAGGCAGTGATGGGGCATAGGGAGAGAGAGAGAATCTTAAGCAGGCTCCAAGCTCAGCACAGAGCTTGATCCAACAACCATGGGATCATGACCTGAGCTGAAATCAAGAGTTGGATGCTCAACTGACTGAGCCACCACACCACTCCAAAATAGGTGTCTTTTCTTTCCCATATTGTACCTTTATTCTCTCTCTTCCTCTTAGCTCCTTCTCCTCTCCCTGCAAATGTGTTCATATCTTGCCTCTACTTGAAAACTGTTGACACTGCTTTTCCCAGAAGGAAGACTACAGAGTTTCTAGCTCTAGGGTGCACGTTCACATAACATTTTTTTGCCCAGATGGTTGTTGATCCAGCTCTTGCCAATCCTCTCGCTATCAGAATTCTCAAGAATAGAAAGCACTTGCTATTTTCACTTCCTTACCACCTACTCATTTCTTATTTCCTGGCTGTCTGATTTTTGCCCTCTTTCTCCCTTCTTTCTGATTAGAGAATCTGAAACTTTTTTTTACATTTTTCATCCTCCTTGACCTCTTTTCCTAATTAATACTACCTTCTTAAGGTCTCCCCCCACCTCTGAATTTCCATGACATTTGACTCTCTTGGCTTCACTCACCTTTGTTTCTCTAAATGCAGATAGTTCTGAATTTTCTGCCCTTGATCATTTGCTTCTACATCATCCTCCTTATTTCATCATTCCCATTTCTGTTGGAAAGGAAATTCCCAAAGTTATACCTCAAGCTCCCAGCTTCTCTTCCTAGCACCAAATCATATTTCCATCTATCTGATAGAAGTTTCACTTACACTTACCTATGATCATTTCTAACTCAATAGATTCAAAACTATATCATCTTCCCTTTCCATTCTTGAACATTGTTTTTATTTCAACAATGTAGCAGCACTTTTCAGTTCCCGGTCATCCTGCCTTTAAATCATGGAGTCATTTTGGTCATTGTATACTCTTATCATTGAGGATCCATTTAGTTTATAATTTAAAGAGCCTGCTATGTTCTAGGTCCTATGCTAACGCCAATCCTATTGCTTTCATGTGTAGAAATTTGCATCCATCCTTTCCTTCTCATTCCCACTATGACCAGTGTGACTGAGGTCATCCTTGCCTCCAATATAGTTCTTCTTAAATATTTCTATCTGGTTCATTTTCCCAATACATGGCTCTTGTGATTTCTCTTCTTAAAAATCCTGAATGATTAAGAGGGACTGGGACTTAAGGAGTCAAAGGTGGAAAGCAGATTGAGTTCCTTTTGTTGGCCTCTTGAATTTTCTGCTACATGCATGCATTACATATTCTAAAAATATAAAATTTTAATTAAAGCAAAAAAGTCAGTGAGATCTTACTGGCTGAGTCCAAATATCTTAGTTTGGCATAAAGCCCTTGATGATCTGAGTCCAACTTAGGTATACAGGCCTATTCCATGTTAGTCCTTTGTGTTTTATACCACACTGCTTCTTAATACCTTGCTGCACATCAGAGTCATGTGAAAAACTTGTTGAAAAGATGTTCCTAGGCCATAGGCCCTACCTGTTGACTTACTGAGTCAGAATCCCCAAAAAAAGAACCTATAAATCCACTTCTTTTAAGATTTCCAGATGAGTCTAGTGTGCTGCAAGATTAAATGCTGGCAGCATTTTAGCCAAACCTTACTACTTACTGTTCCGTATAATTACCTTATATTTTCCAATCTTTTTGGGCTTTATTCACTCCATTTTCTCCTCAATTCTCTATATCTGCCGGTTAAAATCTTCTGCATACTGTAAGACCTAGCTTACATGCTATCTCCTTTACTGATCTTCTTAGAAATAAAATGTCTCCTCTTTGCTTGCGATAAATGATTGTTGTCAGGAAACAGGGGCCAGAATTCTGAGTTAAAATTCCAATTTTGATACTTTACTAGCTGTGCAAATGTTGGGCAAGTTCCTAAACTGCTCTGTGCTTCCATTTCCTCGCCTATGAAATGGAGATAGTATTAGTACCTGACTCATAGGTTGTTGTGAAGATTAATTCATGTAAGTATATAGAATTTTGTGCTTGGCCCAAAGTAAGCACTGAATAAATGTGAGTTATAATTAATACCTTATTACTTGTGCAAGTTCCTTCATTGACTTGTGTGGAATCTAAGCTCTAAATCCACCCCTTTGTTTTATAAATTAGAAAGTGGAGGGGCGCCTGGGTGGCTCAGTCGGTTAAGCATCCAGCTCTTGATTTCCGCTTCGGTCATGGTCTCGCGGTTTCATGAGTTCCAGACCTGTGTTGGGCTCTGCGCTGATGCTGACAGTGCAGAGGCTGCTTGAGATTGTCTGCTTCTCTCCGCCCCTCCCCCGCTCCCACTCGCTCTGTGTCTCTAAAAATAAATAAAAATAAATTTTAAATGTTTATTTATTTTTGAGGATTAGAAAGTAACAGAGTGTGAGCAGGGGAGGGGCAGAGAGAGAGAGGGAGACACAGAATCTAAAGCAGGCTCCATGCCCTGAGCTGTCAGCACAGAGCCCCACGCGAGGCTTGAACTCACGAACCATGAGATCATGACCTAAGCTGGTCAGATGTTTAACCAACTGAGTCACCCAGGCACCCTGATAAATAAATAAAACTTAAGGAAACTAAATTAGGAAGTGGAGGCTGAGTAGTTACAATACTTGCTTTGGCTAACCAATAGTAATATCGAGACTAGAATCCAGGATTTGTGACTTTTAACCCTGTGCTACTACTACTATACCACAAGATCTCAGAATTTTGCATTGTTTAAATGGCTACCCTCCTTTTTTGTTTATTAATTTACTGCAGGAGAGAATTAGAAAATGGATTCACTTGAAAGGTATTTACACAGGCCCTTTCTATTCAAGCTTTAGGATTTGAGACTCTAACAAATATAGTGTGTCCAGTTTAAAAATTTGAGAAAAGGAAAAGAAGTCAATGTAATATGCACTCGATTTATGATGTCTCCAATTTGCTGTTTGGGAAGAAATGTTTCCTGCTACAAGAAAGTTAACAGTCCTACTTCCAGCATAGGAAATATCCTTTTATATGTGGGGGTGTGTTCTTTTTTTTTTTTTTTTTTTTTGAGGATTATAAACTTAAACATCAATATCTACTGGCTGTGAACTCAGCAGAATACTTAGAACCATGGTAAAAGGATGAGTATTATAATACAAACTCAGGCCACTGAATTCTTTAAAACTAGGAGATTATTTGCAGTCATTAAACTGTCACGTATCATTTTTTAAATCATGAAAATCTACTTTCAAATGTTTTCTACATGTTTTTATTGACCACAAATTCAGTTGCCTGCCAAGATTTATTTTTTTCACATAGAATCACACTATAGCTAATGTCAGAGAGAACCATAAGGACTGGAAAACTAAGAAGCTTGTCTAAAACTGACCACTGTTCAACCTTGGAAACTGCAGAATTTGATAGAATTAGTTCTCCAAATATTTTTGATATAAAAATGATAGTAATTAGTGTTTCTTTTTTCTATTTTTAAGTACGTAAATGAGATGCCAGAAGAACACCAGCATAAGAGACATGAATGATGACCTTAGAGCATATGAACTGCTGAGTACTTTATTAATTATTTTAATTATTGAAAAGAAATTTGAAACTGGTCTCAGAAATAAATCCAACGTAAAATCCTTTAAAAGAATTGAGCCCCATGTTATGAGAGGATTAGAAAGTTACTGGATTGAAATAAAACAGCATCTCCCATGACAAAGAGGGCTCATTTCAACAACTGTTTCATCAGGACTAAATTCTGAAGACTAAATTCCATTACATTGAAATGGCAGCTATTGAAACTCAGATGTGTGCATGGCTGTCAGAAAAAGGAGAAATCAAGTAAGCCAAATTAAAAACAGATATCAAGAGCCAGCAAGAACTGAGTAAAAAAGCATCAGGATCAATTCAGATGGTGAAATGGGCTACTGATCAGATCAAAAGGAAGGGAAAAAAAGACTAGGCTAACAGGAATAGAAGGTGTCAGTGCTATGACTTGGGGTCACTGTTCTGGAAAATAAATCAGGTTATCAGCAAAAAGGTTTAGGGGTGGAAAGAAAGAATAAGAAAGGAAAAGTAACAGGGTAGAGACTGTTTATATATATACATATATATACACACACACATATACATATATACATGTATATATACATACACATATATACATACACATACATGTATATATACATATATATGTACATACACACACAGCCCTCTTCAAGCCTTTAAGAACTAGAGCATGGGAGAGGCCAGGCATTAAGAACAGAGAGATTGTTCTTACCAATACATCTCATATTGGAAAAGGGCTCTGTGCCACAATTTTTGCCAAAATTATGTCAAAAATTTTAGCCCCACTCTCAAGCCTACTTTTCCTTAGCTGTAGAAGAGGAATCATGATACTGATCCCATAAGGCATTTGTGAAGAATCAATTAATAAATATAAAGGCTTTAATATAGTACAAAGCTCAGTAACTATTCGCTATCATTATTTATATAGTCAGTTTATATCATATTCATAGTATGGTAGAAGACGTGGTAGAAACATTTTGAAATCATCTACTAAAGTTTAATCCTTAAGACATGTACAGTAGTTACATTTTGAACTTACAACATGTGAAAATGGTATCCAGAGGAATAACCAATTGTACACTGCACTTTAGCCTGACAAATAGTCTCTCCTTAACCAAACTTTACACAGGCTGCTCTGAGCAGCCTAAGCCTCATCCTTGACTTCTAAAGACTTGAACAAAACACAAGCAGACATAGTTTCTAACAGCTCAAGGTGTCAGCCCTAGAATGACTCTAGCCCCGTTTGAATTGCTTGTCCAAGAAAACTCAAAGCTGTCAAAAGAAATTATAGCTTGTTCTCTTGCCAACACCTAAAGAAAGGACTCCTGTCTCCCAATCTCTGTGGGAGGGTAAGAGATTCCATAAGTACCAGTTAACAAATCTAAATGGCTCAACTCTGCCTTGTCACTTTTTGTAACTGATCACTTCCCAGACTCTGTTGAGCTCCATTCTTCCCCCTCCCTATTCCCCCCTCCTCCCTTCTCCCTTTAAAGCACCCAATCACCTCTCTACAAATCCAAGTTGAGTTCAGTTCATGCTGGACTCTTTTCTCTATTGCAATAGTAGAGATATGATTAAAAACCTGTCTTTACCACTTTCACTAGTGTCCAGCTTTATCTTTGACAAGTCACAGGATGCTATTAAATATCCCTGGCTGACCTCACTACCTGTGACAGAGGAAGGGGGGTTCTGATCTTCCTTCCTTCTATTACTTTATTCATTGAAGAGATTTTTTTAACATCTGCCATACTCCCTTTCTTGGTGCCTTTAAGTGCTCGTGTAACTCAGGTTTTCTATAGGCTGCAAAACTCTCCTTTTGTCACTGGGATGCAGTGGCTTCCTCTTACACAGCCACACCTGTGCCCACTCCCCCATGTTCACACACTCACCCTTTAGTTTCTCCTTTCCTCTTTTGAACTCCTGCTCAATTGCTAAAGGAGGGGAAAAACCCCTTTCTTCTTACTTTCTCTGATTCTATTTCATTTAGGAACTAGAACACATTTAATCATGCTGTTTGGGCAAAAAAAAGTAGAGCTAGTAATACAACTATACCAAGGAAAAGAAAGTTTCAAGTTTTAAAGTAAAATTAGGCTAAAAAGGAGTCAATGCCCTCAGTCTGTAAAGAACTCTTTAATGTGCATAGAAGTTCTGTTTAGAACTTCCAGAAGCCTCCATTGATCACCCAAAGGTTTTTCTAATTAAATTATTCTCTATCTTCAGCATACAATATACATTCTAAAATTACTTCTACTTTATCTTTCTTCTATTGTTAATTATAAAGCAGAACTGTTGTTTATTTAAGGCATTGAGAAATATATATGGGGAACATACTTTATTCAAGGAGAACAGTCCATTGTAATTACAGTGTGGCTTAGATAGGCTTCATAGTACTATTATTTATACTATTTTTGCCATGGAAAAGTATGTTTCCTTCTAAACAGCTAATTTTCTATCAAACTTAAAATATAGTTCATCCGTAAATTGGATACATTTAGAGATCAATGAATTGATAATAAAACATTTGAACTAAATCCTGATTTGTATAGATCAATCAAGATGGGATGGCTTTTTGTTAATGTTCTCAGTTACTGATATATGCTGCCTCAGTCCTTTTGCACATGTGGTTCCCTGTGATTATAATGCTTTTCCCTTTCTTTTACCTCTTTAATTTTTTTTTAATATTTTTTTAATGTTTATTTTTGAGAGAGAGAGAGAGAGAGAAAGAGTGCAAGCTGGGGAGGGACAGAGAGAGAGGGAGACACAGAATCTGAAGCAGGCTCCAGGCTCTGAGCTGTCAGCACAGAGCCCGATGTGGGGCTCAAACTCACAAACCGCGAGTTCATGACCTGAGCCGAAGTCAGACCTTGACTGACTGAGGCACCCTGGTGCCCCTTATCTCTTTAATTTCTAATCATCCTTCAGAGCTTGCCTCATTCATGATTTCTTCTTCAGTGAAGCTTCCTTTTATTTGGCAGACTGGATTAAAACCCTTTAACCATTTATATGTTTTTATTTTACTTAGACATCTCCTTTGTAGTGTTTACTATAATTGTAATTAATAATGTCAACATGTAGTTAAAGCCTGTCTCCCCTGCCAGAATATAACTTCATGATGGCTCTGTCCCTATTCCTAGATTAGCCTTTAAAATAACCTATGGGAAGACATGACATTATGGGAATGCATTCAGTAGCTTCCAAAACAGTTGAATGCTCACAACAGACTTCTAAATACCTTTTCGTTTGGTTTCGTTTGACCTATCTAGTTCAGTGCCATATGCTAAAAATGTTTAATAACTGTTTTCTATAAGCTCAGAACTAAGATGCTGTTATTTATTTATTTTTTTCAACGTTTTTTATTTACTTTTGGGACAGAGAGAGACAGAGCATGAACGGGGGAGGGGCAGAGAGAGAAGGAGACACAGAATCGGAAACAGGCTCCAGGCTCTGAGCCATCAGCCCAGAGCCTGACGCAGGGCTCGAACTCACGGACCGCGAGATCGTGACCTGGCTGAAGTCAGACGCTTAACCGACTGCGCCACCCAGGCGCCCCTAAGATGCTGTTATTAAATGAGCCATGTGAAAACTGCACTGGAAATTAAGTATTAGCCAGTATGTCTCTATAAAATATAAAGGAAATGATGTCCATATTATCTGTATATAAAATGCCTTATTTTTAAGCATGTTTCATCAATAGCAAGTACTCTAGAATTTACCAAGTTCTTGGTCTTCATAAATTGACAACCTCTAATTTTGTAGGTTATAGTGCCATCATGTGGATATCATTTTCCTAAAATGAAATGTAACATTTTTTGTAATAGAAACTATTTTCATGGTTGGGAAACCCAGTCACCCACATTCAGGCATGACAACTGATAATTTAGCATTGATTTCTAAGACTGTGTATAGATTCACTTGAGATTTCTGAACCTGAGTTGTTAGTGTGAAGAATTTGGAAACATTCACATAGAGATAAAAAGAAACTTTCTGAATATAATAGTTTGAAGATTCATGCGGTCTCTACAGATGGCCAGGTTTTTTTTTTTAAACTTATGTTTATTATGAAGGATACAAATGAACAACCAGATGAAAAGATACATAGATCTGGAAGGATCCCAAGCACAGAAGCTTCTGTCCCTTGGAATTGGGGTGTGCCACTGTTCTGGTACATGGATATGTTCACTAACCTGGAAGCTCTCAGAATATAGTTTAGAGATTTTTATGGAGGCTGCATCAGATAGGCAATCTCTAGCCCCCAGAGGAGGGGGGTGGTTCTAAAAGTTCCACGTTTCTAATCATGGCCTGGTCTTTCTGATAACCAGCCTCCATCCTGAAGCTATCCAGGAGGCCACCAAGAGTTGCAACATTAGAACAAAAGATGCTCCTATCACTCAGGAAATCCAAAAGAGGTAGGAGCCCTATGTCAGGAACCAAGACCAAAGACCAAATGTTAAAACAAAAGATGCTCCTAACATCCCGATCGCTATGCAAATTACAAGAGTTTTAGGAGCTCTGTCAGGAACCCAGGGGCAGAAACCAAAAACATATTTCTAATTATGTTGCAATTAGCCATTCTATGGGTATGCAGAGATATCTTGCTGTTATTTTTATTTGCATTTCCCAAATGTCTAAAGATGTTGAGTTGAGCATTTTTATGTGCTTATTTTCCTTCTTTATATCTTCTTTGGTGAAGTATTTTTGCTCACTAACAAAATTTTTTTTTACTTTATTATTGAATTTTGGGAATTATTTACGCATTCTGATAAATGTCCTTACTCTATATGCATTCTGCAAGTATTTTCTCCCTTTCTCAGCTTGTTTATTACCCTACTAAAGCCTTTTGAAGAGGTTTTTAACTGCTGAAATGCAGTCTATCAATTTGTTATCTTATGGATCAAGCCTTTGGTATCATACATAAGAAATCTTCTCCTAGAAAGCAAAGATTTTTTCATATGTTTTCTTCAAGAAAGATAATAATTTCAGCTTTTACTGGTCAGTTTTCTTTCTTTCTTTATTTTCTTTATATCTGGTTAACTAGGTTATGAATAAGAAATCAGAAGCCAAAGTCTTTTTTGTTATGTTCTGAAAATAGTAAAAAACGGATGTTAATAAAAAGAATCAACAGAATCACTTCAGAATGGTTCAGAAGAGCAATTTAGTGTAAGGAAAAGCATTCCAGAAGAAAAACCCTCCTTGAAGATTTCTAGTAAATCTAAATGTGAATACGAAAATATTTGTGTAGAAGGCTAGCCACAGTGACTTTCACCGAGAGCTAAAAATTAGCAATGAATCCTCTCAATGTTAAACTGACATCCATCAGAGACTAAAACATGGTAAAAGTATATGGTTCAAGCAACTCTACAGTACAAATGTGGACCCACAGAAATATAGAGTTGGGAGGAACTTTAGAATTATTCTGCATTTAAGTTTTGTTTAGCAGTTTAACTCCTTTTTAAGATAAATAACTGAACTATTAAAAACAAGTACTCTGAAGCTGAGAGTACTTAGCTCCTCCAAGAAGAAAGATGTGGTTGGAAAGGTCGTTTGGCTTTTTCAATTAGAAAATTGTTTAACAAACACTGAATGTTATTTTGTGCAGGCACAGTGTAAAGGCAATAACAATGTAAACCTGCCCAGTGTTACGGAAAATAGGAATGTGCAAGGAGCTTTAGAAAATAGCAACTTTTAAGGGGTAGGTAGAAAAAACAAGAACTGCCAAAGACATTTGGAAGTGTGGCCTATGAGACAGGAGCAGAGCACAATGAGTACGGATTGGCTGGCCTGCACCTCTTCTCTCCCACCAGTAGCAGTGACTGGTGGAGAGGGATTGTCAGATACCCTGGAGGGTAGGTGATTGATGCCCAAAGTGGAGAAAACAGTGAATGCTTGAGCCAGATCACTATCCTAGAGACACCATTTCCCCAGTCCTAACCTCTTCTGGAGGAGCATGAACCAATATTTAGGCTTTTCTTCCTTTCCTTTGGATAGACATTACTAGCCAAGGCAGCTGATGATCCCAAAGAGTAAATATAAACAGAGGGGGAAAGCTTCTGAAACATATAAGAAGCAATATAACCAATTAAAGTAAAATGATTATTGAAACTACTTGTATCAGAGGAAGTCAAACTAATGGATCAAAGTGGAAAAGAATTTAAAATAAACTTCGGGGTGACTGAGTGGCTCAGTCAGTTAAATGTCCAACTTTTGATTTTAGCTCTGGTCATGATCTCACAGTTTCATGAGTTTGAGCCCCCTGTCAGGCTCTGCACTAATAGCACCAAGCGGGATTCTCTCTCTCCTCTCTCTCTCTCGCAAAAATAAATAAGTAAACATTTAAAATAAGCTTCATAAAAAGCTTCAGAGAAAGAAGGAAGAATTTTGGAAACACAATGCACAAACATTTGTAAGTTCGATTGGGTTGAAGAGCAGAACAGTATAGTTCCAAAGTTATTTCATGAACTGGATGGTCAGATCAAGGAAGGAATTATGAAGTGGAAAACAAAACAGGAAATATATGAAAGGTAGAAGTATAAATATTTTTCCTAATGAAAATCTCTCAATTGAGAGAAAAAAAAAAGCTACGGGAAGGTGGAGGAATTATTGTTGAGAATTTTCCAGAAATCCCAGAATAAATAAAATACATAAAATGAAATGCAGTTGTGGAATTCATGGTCACATATTTCTGTAAATTTTTTCTTTCACGCCTATGGTCTACACAGAATTAATATAATCCTCTAGTAATATACGACTTCACATATAACGTAAGGTCCTTGCAACAGTATATTCCCAATTCCTCCCTTCCATTCATTGTGCTATTGTTGTCATATATTTTTCTTTTACATATGCTCTAAATATACAAGACTTTGCAGTGTTTTTACTTTAACAGTTATCTTTTAGAGCAATTAAAATAAAAAATATTTTATCTGCATTTATCCATATCCATCATTCTTTATTTCTTTGTGTACATCTAAGTTTTTCAAAAAAATATTTTTAATGTTTACTTTTGAGAGACAAAGAAACAGAGTGTAAGTGGAGGAGGGGCAGAGAGAGAGGGACACACAGGATCTGAAGCAGGCTCCAGGCTCTGAGCTGTCAGCACAGAGCCTGATGAGGGGCTCAAACTCACAAACCATGAGATCATGACCTGAGTTGAAGTTGGACGTTTAACCGACTGAGCCACCCAGGCGCCCCTGTGTACATCCAAGTTTTAATCCATTATCATAATTTATCCTCTTGAAGAACTTCCTTTAGCATTTCTTGTGGAATAGATCTGATGGCAATGGAATCTCTGTTTTTTTGTTTGTTTGTTTTCTTTGTCTAAAGAAGTCTTAAATTCTGCTTCATTTTTGAAAGATATTTTTGCTAGGCATAGATTTCTAGGTTGATAGGTACCCCCCCCCCCATCCCCGCATTTTAAAGATGCTACTCCATTGTCCTCTGGCTTGCCTGGTTACTAACAAGAAGTCTGCTGTAATTCATGTCTTCATGTCATTCCCTCCTCTCCCCTGTGGTTGCCTTCAGGATGTTATCTTTGTCTTTTGTTTTTAGCAATTTGCATGTGATATACCACTGGTAGTGGTGGTGGTGGTGTGTGTATGTGTGTTTTAATTCATCTTGATTAGTGTCCTCTCAGTTTCATGGATCTTTGGTTTGGTGTCTACCATTAATTTTGGAAAATTCTTTTTTTTTTTTAATTTTTTTTTTCAACGTTTATTTATTTTTGGGACAGAGAGAGACAGAGCATGAACGGGCGAGGGGCAGAGAGAGAGGGAGACACAGAATCGGAAACAGGCTCCAGGCTCTGAGCCATCAGCCCAGAGCCTGACGCGGGGCTCGAACTCACGGACCGCGAGATCGTGACCTGGCTGAAGTCGGACGCTTAACCGACTGCGCCACCCAGGTGCCCCAATTTTGGAAAATTCTTAACTGTCCTTTGCTTGAATATTTCTTCTGCTGCCATATTCTCTTCTTTTTCTGGGGTTTGAATTATGCAGATGCTAGACTGCTTGATATCTCACAGCGCTTGGATTTTTCTGCCCTGTAATATTTTACTTTTATTTCTCTTGGTGTTTTAGTTTGGGTACTTTCTATTGATTATCTTCAGGTTCACTGATTCTTTTCTCAGCTATGTCAAGTCCACTAATGAGCATATTGAAACATTCTTCATGTCTGTTACTGTGCTTTTTGTTCTAACATTTTCCTTTTGATTCTTTCTTTCTAAAATTGCCCATATGATACTGCATGTTGTCCACCTTTTCCATCAGAGCCTTTAAATGTTAATCATAGTTATTTAAATTCACTGTCAGATAGCTCCAATATATGTGTCATATGTAATCTGGTTCTGATGATTGCTTTGTCTCTCAGGAATGTGTTTTCTTTGCCTTTTTGTATGACATGTAATATTTGATTGAAGACTGGACTTCTTGTGTTGGGCAGTAGAATAATTTCTATGCCTGGAAATGGGTACCTTTCCTCCTCCTAGGCCTTTAGTTGGAGAGGAGGCAGGAGGTTAATCTAGATAGGGCTTGAGCTGAGTTTAATTTTAAAATTTCTGTAGCTAGATTTTGTGTTTAGGGCTGGGTAGGGTTCCCGGAGTAATGTCTGTTCAACCCTGAGCTTTAGGTCTTGCTTTGTTCTATGTCTCAGAGATCTCTTTGCATACTCTTATACATCTGCAGTCATTCACCCAGCAGTATTTTGATGTTATTTTTTATTCCAAATTTGTTCACTTGGAGGGGAACAGTGCTGGGAGGGGGAGAGAGAAGTGGTTTGATCATACTCTCTCTCTTTTTCTGATTAAGCCTTAGTTTTCAAGCAGAATCTATGGATCCCTAGATCTCTGAGGCTGTGTTCTTCTCAATTCTCCTATCTCTCCACCAAGAGTGGGATTTTTCCCCCTGTTCCTTCCCTGCTGAAATTACTTTTCCTCAGCACCCTGGGTACAATAGTATGTGTTGCTCTTTATTTTAATGAAAGATTAAGACTTTCATTCCATAGTGAAGAATCACAGAATGAGCTGTCCTCTTCTAGATTGCACACCAATGGACACTTTATTAGGGCTCTTTCCAATCTTTCTTATAAGTGCTGGTAAGGTTTGTGGAGAAAGAGCCTATAAAAAGGTGTAGACACGGTCCATTTCTGCAGCCACTATGATTTTCATACTGTGCTGACAGCTCACATTCAGCCTTCATGAATTTCTCAATTATTTTAGCTGAACTTATCTTACCAGTGTCTGGTTGTGTCCATCCCAGTATGTTAGTGCTGATATATCTTCTCTTTCTGCAGACATTTGTATTTCCTTAGATTTTGGGCCAGTTGGTTGCTCTGTGACCTCAGCTGTCCGACAGCTTCAAATATAGTTGGGCATTTGAGGTTAGTTTACCTGATTTCCTTTTTTTTTTAATTAAAAAAATTTTTTTAATGTTTATATATTTTTGAGAGAGAGAGAGACAGAGCACAATCAGGGGAGGGGCAGAGAGAGAGGGAGACACAGATTCCAAAGCAGGCTCCAGGCTCTAAGCTGTCAGCACAGAGTCTGACCCAGGGTTTGAACTCATGAACCACGAGATCATGATCTGAGCTGAAGTCTGACACTTAACCAACTGAGCCACCCAGGCACCTCAGTTTGCCTCTTTTCTATTGCAGTGATGAGAGAAGTGCTCCTTCCAGCTCTCTATATCCCCAAAACAAACTGAAAGTCAACTCTGGGTAACTTTAAAATGTACAGATACCTGGCCTTGCTTAAGACTAATTGAGGTATAATATCTGTGCATGAATGCCAGAAACTAATATTTTTTTTTAACTCCTCAGATGATTCTTATGTTCACTCAAGTTTGAGACGCACTGGGAGAATGAATTGGAGAGATGTATTGGAGGTGGGAAACATTTAGAATTCTAGTAAGTATGGTGTCAGTTCATGGTGACTTGTCTTTCAATGGTGTCATTGGAAATGCAGATAAGTGGACTTACCAAAATCACTTTTATTACTGATGGATTGGAGAAATAAAGCTAGATGGAAATCTAAGGAAAATTTCTAGGTTTTTGATGGGTTTGAAGTCACATCAAGTAGGGGAAATTTATAGGAGCATCATGTTCGAGAGTAAGTATAACTCATTTTTGGACATGTTGATTTAAAATGCTTATGAAAAGGCAAGTGTCGAAGTAGACAATTTGATATACCAGTATGGAGGTAAAAAGAAAAAGAGAGATTGGCTGAAGATACATATTTGTGAGTTGTTAGCATAGAGATGGCAATAGAAGACACACAGTGTATTATGTTAGCCAGCCTTTGAGTAGTAAAGAAGACAATGTCATTATTCTACTAGAGCTAGCAGTATTGAAAGAAATGCCAAATATTCATTTATTTGGCCAGTCATAACACTTAGATAAATAATAGCACTTAAATTTACTGAGTAGTGCACATACTAAACACTGACATAGTGTTTTAGAATTCTTACAAGTCATATTCCTATATTATAAAAAAAAGAATAGTTTCAGATTGAAAGGGCTTGAAGAGTGCTAAACAAGAAGTAAGAGGAGACGTCACACCCAGACACATTATGGTGAAATTAAAGACCATCAGAATAGAAACAGCGGGTAAACTGGTGGTTGCCAGGGGCTTGGGGGGTAGGGGAAATGGGTGGTATGATGGTCAAAGGGTACAAACTTCCAGGTATAAGATGAATACGTTCTGGGGATTTAATGTACAATATGGGAATTACAGTTAAGAATGTTTTATTGCATACTTGGAAGTTTCTAAAAGGAGATCTTAAAAATTCTTAACACACACATACACACACACATACACACACACACATAAAGGTAACTGAAGTGATAGATGTATTAACTAACCTTATTGTGGTATACCATTTTGTAATACATTCCTCTATCAGTCACATTGTACACCTTAAACTTTACACAATGTTATGTGTTAATTATATTTCAATAAACCTTGAATAAATAAAGACTATAAAAAAAGTAGATATATGTATTTTCAGGTTATCTGTTTCTTCTTGAGTAAATTTTGGTAGTTTGTACTTTGTAAAGAATTTCTCTTTCATCTAAGTTGTCAAATTTATTAGCACAAAATTGTTCACAGTATTCTCATATTATCCTTTAATGTCTGTAGGATTTGTAATGTAGGCTCTTTCAAGCCTAATATTCATAATTTTTGTATTTTCCTTTTCCCTCTTTTTTTCTTTATCAATTTTATTGCCCTTTACAAAGAAATGGTATTTGGATTCATTGACGTCTCTCTGTTTTTGTTTTCTACTTCATTAATTTTTGCTCTTTTATTATTTTTTTCTTGTGCTTACTTTGGGTATAATTTGCCCTCTTTTTCTATTCCTTAAGGTGGAAACTTGAATCATTCATTGGTTTGAGACTTTTCTTGTTTTGTAGTGAAAGCATTAATGTCATAAATTTTCCTCTAAGTACTGCTTCAGCAGCATCTTACAAAGTTTTACACATTACATTTTCATTTTCATTAAGTTCAAGGTATTTCCTAATTTCTTTTTTGTTTTCTCCTTTCCCTTATGGGTTTATATTTTTAAAAAGTCCTGTTTGTGTTGGTGACAAATTCTCTTAGCTTTTATTTTTCTGAAAAAGTCTTTATTATGACTTCAGTTTTGAAAGATGTTTTTGCTGGATAAGGAGTTCTATATTGAATTTTTTTTCAATGCTTTAAAGATACCTCTCCATATTTTTCTCACTTTCATTGTTTCTGATGAGAATTATGTTTTAATTCTGTTTTTTCTATATAATGTATTATTGATGTGCCTTATAATGTTTTTCTTTATTCTGTTTGTGGTTCTTTGAACTTCTTGGATCTGTTTAGTTTTCATCAAATTTGGAAAATATTTTAGCTATTATTTCTTCAAAACTTTTTTTGCCACCTCCATGTTTCTAGACTCCAATTACACACATATAGACCATTTCATAGTATCCCACAGGTAACTGATGCTTTCTTCATCTTGTTTTCTCTTTGTGCTTCATTTTGGATAGTTTCTATTTGCTCTTTCTTCAAATTCACTGATCTTCTGCAATATCTGGTCTGCTTTTAATCCTATACAATGTATTTTTATTATTTCAGACCTATTTTCATTTGAAGAAGTTCTACTTGGGCTTTTAAAAAATATTTTTCTTTCTCTCTTCATCATGGTCATGTTTCCCTTTACCTTTGTGAATATGTATCTGTATATATATTCACATGTATCTGTAAAATCTGTTTTAAATAGTTTGTCTGCTAGATCCATTATATCTGTTATTTCTAGATTTGTTTCTATTGATTGATTTTTCTATTTTTCTCCTGATTATGGATATTTTCTTGTTTCTTTGCATGCTTCATAATTTTTTAAAATATTTTTTAAATTTTTATTTATTTTTAAGAGAGAGAGAGATAGAGCACGAGTGGGGAGAGGCAGAGAGAGAGAAAGACACAATCTGAAGCAGGCTCCAGGCTCTGAGCTGTCAGCACAGAGCCCGACACAGGGGTTCGCGGGGCTCGAACCCACGAACTGTGAGGTCGTGACCTGAGCCAAAGTCAGACGCTTAACCGACTGAGCCACCCAGGCGTCCCTGCATGCTTCATAATTTTTAATCAAATGATAGACATTGTGAATTTTGCATTGTTACTGGGTTTTGTTGAATTTCTTTAAATAGTTTATAGGTAAGTACTTGAAATCAGATCCTTTTGAAATTAAGATTAGTCAGTTAGGTGAAGAGCAGCCTTTAGTCTTGGATGATTTAATCCCATAATTAAGGCAATAATCTGTTGAAAATTCTATCTGACTTCCCTGTATAATGCAAGATCCTTGCACTGTGTCTTATGGGATCACAAATAATTTATTCCCAGCCCTGTGTAGGGTCTAGGAATTAATTTTGTCTACTATTTTACATAGGTCATTTCCTTGAACCCAGTTATATTCTTTTCCTGCATGCACAGCTCAAAATTCAGCCAGTCTCCTTCAGGTCTCAATCTGTCCCTACAGAGCTCTGTCCTCTGAACTACTCTGTCCTGCAAATTCTGGGGACTTTAGCCTCCCTGAACTCTCATATCTATCTCTTCAACTCAGCCAAAGATCCAGGCTTTGTCTGGGTTCTCCTCATCTGTGCTGCAGCCTGGAAGCTGCCTCCAGGCAGTAAGTAAACTGGTTCAATGTAGGGCTCACCATTTGTTCCCCCTTCCCTCAGGGATCACAGTCCTGCACTGCCTGTTATCCATTGTCTGAAAACTGCTGTTTTATGTGTTTTGTATGAGTTTCTTGTTTTAGGCAGGAGGATAAATACAATTCTAGTCTCTCCATCTTGGCTAAAAGCAGAGATCTAGCAGATGAGATTTCTGTAAATTTTTGTAAGATTGAATATATGGAAGAATGATAGCTAATAGTAGATAGAAGCTACAGAAGGGGATACCACTGAGAAGCAATTTGATTCACTGTGAGGAACTTCAAAGAGGTTCATGACAAGTAGGTACCAGGTATGTCATAATATGGGGGCTGAAAGTAGGATTCAGTTGAGAATTTATAGAGGCATCAGGTACACTTTTGGATTCCTCTTCACACAGAGATCCTTGTGCATTTGAGTGAATCAGTCCTCTCTGACTGCAGTCTCAATTTCTAGACAGGAGACTGGGAGTTTGTACTCTGCAGAAATTGAATCAGGCAACAAGAAAAGTTTTGTTGAGTAGTATGATACCTGAAACACTGATGATTCCCAAATGAATTAATATATATCTGTCCCTGGTCTTCAGACACACATGTGTAGCTTTCTATTTAACATCTCTATTTGAATGCCTAATAGGTATTTCAGATGTAACATGTTCAAAATAGAATTCTTGATTCTTGTTTTCTCTGCAGACTTGTCCCATCCTGATCATCTCAGTCTCAGCAAATGGCAACCCAGTTGCTCAGGCCAAAAACTTGATAATAATCCCTGAGTCCTTTCTTTCTCTCACTTAGAGTAGCAAACTCATTCATGCTACTTCTAACATCCAACCATTCCTCACTATTTCCTATGCTAAAAACCCTAATCCAAACCACTAGCATCTTTAGCTACAACACTGCAGTAGCATCCCAACTGGTCTCTATGTTTCCATTCTTTTTTTTTTTTTTTTAAGTGTATTCATTTATTTGGAGATGGGGGGGTGGGGTGGGGGAGAGTGGCAGAGAGAGAGGAAGAGAGCATTCCAAGCAGGCTCCACACTGTCAGCGCTGAGCCTGACACCGGGCTCAAACCCACAGATCATGAGATCATGACCTGAGCTGAAACCAAGAGCTGGTCACCTAACCTGAGCCATCCATGTGCCCCTTTGTTTTCATTTTGCCCTCTATTATGGACTGAATTGTGTCCCCCTCAAATTCATATGTTGAAGTCCCAACCCTAAAATATGTAATCATATTTGGAGATAAGGTCTTTAAATTAAAATGAGGCTATTAAGGTGAGGCCTTAATCCAATTCGACTGGTGTTCTTACAAGAAGAGGAAGAGATAGGGTGTGTGAGAGAGAGGGTGTATGCATAGAGGAATGAACACATGAAGAAGCAGCAAGCTCTCTGCAAGCCAAGGAGAGAGATCTGGAACAGACCCTTCTCTTCTGGCCCTCAGAGGAAACCAACACTGCTGATACTGTGATCTTGAATTCTAATTTCCGGAACTGTGGGGAAATAAATTTCTGTTGTTTAAGCCAACCCAACCTGTTGTATTTTTGTGTGGCAGCTCTAGAAAACACCAGTGGATTTTTAAAATATGGTAAACCCGATCACTGGACTAGATTGCCCATGCTTAAAAACTCCCAGTGACGGTGCGCCTGGGTGGCTCAGTCAGTTGAGTGTCCCACTTCAGCTCAGGTCATGATCTCACAGTTCGTGGGTTCGAGCCCTGCATTGGGCTCTGTGCCGTTAGCTCAGAGCCTGAAGCCTTCTTCGGATTCTGTGTCTCCCTCTCTGTCCCGCCCCCTCTCGCTCTGTCTCTGTCTCTGAAAAATGAATAAATGTTAAAAAAAAAAAAATTAAAAAAAAAAAACAAAAAAACTCCCAATGACTTCCCATGCTGTTAAAATGACATCTAAAATGGGGCACCTGGGTGGCTCAGTTGGTTAAGCATCAGACTTTGGATCAGGTCATGATCTCACAGTTTGTGAGTTCAAGCCCCACATCAGGATCTGCACTGACATTTTGGAGCCTGCTTCCCATTCTGTGTCTTTCTCTCTCTCTCTCTCTCTCTCTCTCTCTCTCTCTCTCTCTCTCTCTCTCTTTCTCTGTCTCTCAAAAATAAATAAATATTAGAAGAAATTTAAAAAATGACACCTAAACTTCTTACCATGGTTTATAAGCTCTTTTTCCTAGAAGATCTGGTATTTGTCTTCCTTTTCAGTTCATGCTGTAATGCTCTCTTATGTGTTCACTATGCTCTGATCATAGTGGCCATCTTTCTATTCCACAAACATACCAAACTCATCCATTCTTCAGGCTTTTTTCACTTGCTGTTCCCTCTGTCTGAAATCATGTTCTGCATATTATTTTGTGACTGGCCACTTCTTGCCAATTAAGCTCAGATGTCACCCCGTCAAAGAGGCCTTTCCCAATTGCCTTAGTTATTACCCCTATCACCTTATTCCACTACTATGTTTAATTTTCTTAAGAGTATTAATTACTAGATTAAATTATCTTTTTCATTTGTTTACCTAGTTTTTATCTTTCCCTTCTTGTTAGAATGTAAATTAATTGAGGCCAGGACTCTGTGAATGCTGTGCCCAACACCTAGAACATTGCATGGCACAGAATAGGCAATAATGATACAGTGAATCCATGAATGAAAGGATGGGTACATAAATGTATAATTCTTGTTGAAATGTTTAGTTTCTGAGGTTTTTTTTGTGTTTGTTCTTTTAAGTAGGCTTCACATCCAGTGCAGAGCCCAACACAGCTCATGACATGAGATCAAGATCTGAGCTGAGATAAAGAGTTGGATGCTTAACCAGCTGAGCTACCCATGACCCCTATTTTTTAACATTAGTTCAGTGAACACTGAATTCCTATGTGACAGCTAACATGTTATGAGGAGACTCAGGCAGTCCTTTGTAGAGGTCCATACAGACGACATGGAACTGAGGCCTCCTCCCAACAGTCACTGAGAAGGTGATGTTTTCCACCAGCAGCAATGCAAGTGAACTTGGATCCTCCAACTACAGTCAATCTTTCAGATGACTGCAGCCCAGGCCAATATCTTGACTGAAACCTCATGAGCAACCCTGAAATTCCCAACCTACAGAATCTGTGGAAAATAAATATTCTTTTAAGCTATTGTGTTTGGGGATAATTTGCTGCCCAGCAACAGATAACTAATATGTTCACAAATCTGGAAACTAGGATTCTTCCTTGATAACTTTCTTCTCCCTCAATTCCGATATCAAAGCCATCAAAATATCTCCCAAACCTTCCATTTTTCCCTGTCTTTCCCACCATGATCCCATTCTAAACTACTGTCAGTTCTCACTTAGGCAAATGCAATAGTCTCTTTCCTGGTCAGCCTGCATCCATTTTGGCCTCCCTTTAATTAATCTGTTCTCCACTCTGAGGTTAGCATGTTCTTTTCCAAACACATAAATCTCATGAATTCTTCAATTCCTCTAAAGAAATTACAATGAACTATGACAAATTCTAAAGCAGAGGTAATCTATGAGCAACAAACTTATTAAGAGTAGAAACAAGGTCTTGTACTTGTTTTATTAATAAATAATACATAACCTTGGTACAAAATTCAGTGACACTGAAGGGTTTGCAGTGAAGATACAACTCTTTCCCATCTTTGTGTCCCTAATTGTCTCCAGAGGTAACACTTACACACTAGACTTTATGCGTATCTGTTTATTGGCAATTATGGGAAGTGCTTGAAGTAACCTACCTTGTCTCTAAAGTTTTGGCCTTCACCCTGCTTTCAAACATATTGCCTATAATCTCTTTTTAGATTAAAATCACTCTACTTTCAAAACCAGGTAAGGGCAATGCAGACGTAATTTATCTTTTTCTTTATTGCCCAAAGGAGTTATAATGGTAACAGTAGATCTACACGTTTTGATTTAGCCTGCATCCCTCTAGCCCATTAATCCTTTATTTCAATATTCTTGAGGATATACTTTTCTCATCTTTCATAGCTATCTACATATAAAATACATTGTCCCATGCCAACATCTCATTTTTTTGTGTGTGAAGTTTTTTTTCTTATGGTGTTTATCGTGTTTGTTGATGTTGTTTACATTTTCACAGATTTTTTTTTTTTTTTTTTTTTTAAGGAGACTACCTTTTTCAGGAGCCAGGTTTGTGGCTTTCTTTTAAAGCTTGTGATTAGGGCTCCTAGGTGGCTTGCTTAGTCTGTTAAGTGTCCAGACTCTTGATTTTGGCTCAAGAGTTTGTGAAATCAAGCACAACCTCCACCTCCCATGTTGGATTCTCTTGGGATTCTCCCTCTACCTCATGGAGGGTAAGATGCCCCCCTCCATGCAAGTGCACACGCTCTTGCTCTCTCTCAAAATAAACTTTTAAAAAAAGAGGAAAAAAATAAAGCTTGTGACTAACATTAATTGTACTCTTTATTGTGTGTAATTATTTAATTATTTTGAACCTAAATCCAGGGCATCACATTTAATCTTTCCTAAATGTCACGCTATTTGTTTTAACCCATTTCTGGAGCCTGAATGTACCTTTAAGAATCTTGATTCTGTGTTGACCTATAAATTGAATTAATTTGACATTGATTTATTGAATGCCTAGTATTTGCACACTACTATGCTTTCCTAAAATTTCACCTATCTTTAACACAAAAACCAGAAAAGAGCCTGCAATCTCCCTTCCTCTGCCACACCAAGGTTCTAGGCAGCCAAAATAAACAGGAGTAGAAAACACTGAGGAAGTGAAGAGGGAGGAGAGAAAAGGGAAGGAGACCCGAAAATCAAGGGGTGAAACTCAATGGGAAAAGTAAAAAAATAGGGGTGGCTGGCTGGCTCAGTAAAGTATGTGACTCTTGATCTAGGGATCCTGAGTTTGAGCCCAGGTTGGCAGTAGTTTACTTAAAAAAAAAAAGAAAAGAAAAAAAAAGTAAAGAAGCATCTGGCGCCATCTTCTGGATTTGTGCATCCTTGGGGGTATGTGTGTGTGTAAATGTGTATGTGTGTATCATAGTACCATTCTTTTCTTGCAACTAATGGGCTGTATTTAAACTCTTCTAAATGTTGGAGACGGAAGTGGTTTACCATAAATCTAGTGAAGCAAGATTTGTTCCATTAGCAAATTTTAAGGAAATCCTTAAATTTCCTTTCAAGGCCCTTCTTGCGGCCCTAATATTTTTTAAAATTTACTTTTATTTTTAATGTTTATTTATTTTTGAGAGAGAGAGAGAGAGCCTGAGCAGGGGAAGGGCAGAGAGAGAGGGAGACACAGAACCTGAAGCAGGCTCCAGGCTCCGAGCTGTCAGCACAGAGTCCGATGGGGGGGCTTGAACTCACAAACTGCAAGATCATGACCTGAGCCAAAGTCGGACACTTAACTGACTGAGCCACCCAGGCACTCTGTGGCCCTAATATTTTTTATTTGTAACTTTATATTCTTTTTCTTAAAGAGGAGCCCTCAAGTCCTGGATTTGGTGATGTTTCATCTCATTGTGAAACTTTAAATACAGCTGGGGAAGGATGAGTAAGGGGCAGTATATGAGAACAATATTAGTCTAATCAGGCTGGAGAAAATCATACATTGAAATAAACATTATGCAGCAAGTAGATTTGGGGTGGAATATCCGGAAATCTCATTGGTTTCTGGCTTAGGTCATTTACAAAGACCCAACATATTAAACAATGAAAAAATATTAGCTTTTCATACTGATTTTTTTCTTTCCCTTTCCATTATTTAGTTTAGTTTTTATGGAATTTCAACAGTTTGGGCTGGAACTAACATTGAAGATCACCTAATTCAAGTTTCTTATTACTGACTCACAGACACTTAAGTGACTTGTGTGATGTTAGAGCTACAATTGGATCTCCTGTTTCTCGTGGTCTGTTATTACTACTCCCTTTAATTAGAAACCATTCCCCTCTGGTGTGCCAGAATTAGAGCAATGAACTGAGCACAAGCTGTGCTACTACCAATATCAAAAGCAGCTGCTCTCATTCTGGGCTTATCTGGCACATCTTCCCATTATGTTTTTGTCACTGGAGTAGACTGAATTGTGCAAAAGATTGGTTTGGAGTTGGAGTATTATAGGAGAAGTAGGAGTTGATTCAGAGGAAACAGGAGTGTTTGTGTGAGTGGTGACCGGGCTGTAAGAAGATCCAGCATGCCATTACCTGAGAGGGGTTGAAATCTTGGTCTCAGAGGTTCTACACTTGGAAATTAATAGGCACGAATCTATTGTGTTGGCACTTTCATTACTCAGCTCTTCATTCTAACTTGCAGAATAGCAGGGATAATTATTTACCCTAAAAATCAAATCAGTGACATTGATTAAATTAATCTGATAACATTAAAACAGTTTTTCATGTATGGCTAGTTTATGCTACTAATGAGGTCACAATTTGATCTTCATTTATACCAGTCAGTTCTGTGGTGAAAGCAACTGGTTCTGTAGCCACGGACTGCCTGTCCCACAATTGTATGCCACTGTTGCCAAAAGAGATGAGGTAAATGAATGTCTGTTGATGGCTTAATACCTATCATCTTTACTAGAAAAAAAAAGTCAAATTACGTGCTCAATTAGTCATTCTAAAATGCTCTTCTTGATATTGAAATAGTGACCCTTGGGGCATCTAGGTGGCTCCATTGGTTAAGCCTCAGACTCTTGATATAGGCTCAGGTCGTGATCTCTCAGTCGTGAGATAGAGCCCTGCATCGGGCTCTGTGCTGGGCACATGGAGCCTACTTGGGATTCTCTCTCTCTTTCTCTCTGCTCCTCCCCCGCTTGCACTCTCTCTCTCAAATAAATAAATAAACATTTAAAAAGAAAGAAAGGAAGGAAGGAAGGAAGGAAGGAAGGAAGGAAGGAAGGAAGGAAGGAAGGAAAAGAAAAATAGTGACCCAGCAATGGGCTTTGAGAATGGTGAAATAGATATTTTTAAATTCTGGTTATAATTCTCACAAAGTTCTCATCTCTGATGAAATTATGTCTTTTAGTCTTTCTAGACCTCAATTTTCTCTTTTGTAAAATGGGATAATAACACTTGTCCTGCCTATCTCAGAGATTGAAGGACAAAATTGGACAACATACTCATACTTTTCTTTATATATTAACTCATACTTCTTGTGTTCTTTGTAGCAGGGTGTGGAAATTTAACACTGAAAAAAAATTAGCATGGCTTCTTATTTTCCTTTCCTGCTTTGGGAGTTCTCCCGCCCATTTTTAGGGGATGGGAATTGGAGTAAAGTTGAAGGGAACATTTTCCTGAACGGAATGAAAAGGTACTAGTGATTTGAGTTTGATTTCCCAGAGGTTGGTCAGGAATTTTAGCAGGAAAATGGGAAAAAAATTAGGAGAAAAGAGTTAAAGAGGGTAGGGCTGGAGTTAATAGTCACAGGAAGCTATAGAAGAACATTTAATATTTGTGATACCCTCCCTATCAGGAAAATGACCTAGGCAGGTCTCCCAAGCCCAGAAGATGTCTAAACCTGGAAGTAAAAGATTGCTGTTGAGATACTGCTCAAGTACCTAGAAACTGTGGGATCAGAGTGTTGGTGGCTAACTGACTGCTAAGGTTATGAGCAGTCTTTTCTCTGCCAACATCATGTTCTTCCATGCACATACAGCCCAGCAATACCTCCCCCCACCCCACACAAATCTGTTAACCCAAAGAATTCCCCTTTATTAGCTTGATGGTATATGAACCTCTACTTCATTTCCAAGAAATAGACTCTTAACTCCAGAGAACAAACTGATGGTTACTAGAGGGGAGGTGGATGGGAATATGGGTAAAATAGGTGATGTGGATTAAGGAGTGCACTTGCTTTGATGAGCACTGGGTGTTTGTGGAAGTGTTGAATTGGTATGTTGTACACCTGAAACTAATATTCCACTGTATGTTAACTAACTGGAATTTAAATCAAAACTTTAAAAACAGAGACTATAGGGACCACTGGGTGGCTTAGTTGGTTGAACCACCAACTCTTGATTTCCACTCAGGTCATGATCTCACCTTTTTTGTGAGATCAAGCCCCACACCAGGTTCCACAGTGACAGCATGGAACCTGCTTAGGATTCTCTCTCCCTCTCTCTGCCCCTCCCACACTTGTTCTCTCTCTCAAAATAAATAAATAAATAAACCTCATATAAAAAAGAGACTGTATTTTCCCTATTGTATATTACCTGTGCTATGCATGGTTGATTACCCACAGATGAGATCATGAAGTATGGGCTCCTCATATCCTCTAGCTCTGTGAATGGCACTAGGATCACCATCAACAACCTAGAAACTTAAGCGTAATTATTTTTCATTTATGGATAAACTAAATGGGTATGAGTAATTATAGTTTGGGTGAGAAATTACAATTCTGGTAGTTATGGTGAAAATAAGTTTAACAAATTTTTAAAATGAAAGTCATTTTGAGGAAATTATGATCAGAGAATATGACCTATAATTTTTTTAATTCTACTTTTAAAAACATTCTAAATGTTCCTCTGTCAAGTAACACCAGTTTTGGGGTACCTGAGTGGCTCAGTCGGTTGGGTATCTGACTTTGGCTCAGGTCATGATCTCATGGTTCGTGGGTTTGAGCCCTGCATTGGGCTCTGTGCTGACAGCTCAGGGCCTGGAGCCTGCTTCAGATCCTGTGTCTCCCTCTCTCTCTGCCCTTCCCCTGTTCATGTGCTGTCTCTCTCTCTCAAAATTAAATAAACATTAAAAACATTTTTTTTTAAAAGTAACATCAGTTCTTGTAAATAGTCTAGGGCATCCAATATATATAAAGTTCTGTGTTTAAATGCTAAATTTAGTTCAGTTATTTTGTATTCCTGTATTGAAATATGATTTTAAAAAAAGTAAAAATCATGCCTTTCATGTAGGAACACCACATGCCAAAGACTTTAAAATTGTTGCTATTTATCTTCCCTTTTTTTTTTAAGCCCCTTTATTGAGGCTGACATGTAAAAACCTGCACATGTTTAATGTACTCAGCTCTACTTTGGGATTAATACACTCATGAAACTATCACCACCATCAAAGTTGTAAACATTTCCCTTACCTCCCCAAATTTCCTTACTTTCCCTTTATGATATGATGACATAGATAATGGTGATCATTTTAAGAACATTTCACATAAGATCTACCCTTTTAGCAAAATTTAAGTACACAATGCAGTATTGTTAGCTAAAGGAACTATGCAGAATAGCAGATCTCCAGATCTTATTTACCTAACAGAATGAAACTACGGGCCTTTTGACCTTCACCTCCTCATTTTCCCTACCCCCTGACCTTGAAAATCATCATTCTTGCCTCTGCTTGACTATTTTATTATGAGTTTGGGTATTTTATTTTATTTTATCTTATTTACTTTTTTAAAAGTAGGTTTCATGCCTAGCATGAAGCCCAACACAGGGCTTGAACTCACAACCATGAGATCAAGACCTGAGCTGAGATCAAGAGTTGAATGCTCAACCAACTGAGCCACCCAGGCGCCCCGTATTTTATTTTATTTTAAGTTTTATTTATTTAAGTAAACTCTACACCCAACATGGGAGTTGAGCTCACGACCCTGAGATCAAGAGTCTCACACTGTTCCGACTGAGCCAGCTGGGCACCCCAAGTTTGACTATTTTAGATTCCACATACTATAAGTGTTTAGATTCCACATACTGTAAGTGAGATCTTATTGTTCTCTGACTTCTTTCACTTAGCATGTTGTCCTCCAAGTCCATCATGTTGTCACAAATGGCAGGATTTCTTTCTTTTTAAAGTCTGAATAATATTCCATTGTATGTATACACTTTCTTTACCCATTCATCCATCAATGGACATTTAGGTTGTTTCCATATCTTGCCTGTTGTGAATAATGCTGTAGTGAACATGGGGGTGCAAGTATCTCTTCAAAATCCTGATTTCAGTTCATTTGTATAAATATCCAGAAGTGGGATTTCTACATCATATGGTAGCTCTATTGTTTATTTTTTGAGGTCCATACGGTTTTCCTTAGTGGCTATTCCAATTTACATTCCCACCAACAGTATGCTAGGGTTTCCTTTCCTCCACATCTTCACCAATGTCTTGGTATTTTCTGATTTTTTGGTAATGTGCATCCTAACAGGTGTGAAGTGATATCTCATCGTGGTTTTGATATGCATTTCCCTGATAATTAGTGATGTTGAGCACTTTTCATGTACTTTTTGGCCATTTGTATGTCTTCTTTGGAAAAATGGCTGTTCAAGTTATTTGACCATTTTTAAATTGGATTTTTTGGGGGGCTATTGAGTTGTAAAAGTTCCTTATATATATTGGTTATTACCCCTTATCATATATATGGTTTGAAAATATTGTCTCACATTTTATAGGTTGCTTTTTCATTTTGTCAATTGTTTCCTTTGATTTGCAGAAGCTTTTTAGTGTGATGTACTGTCACTCGTTTATTTTTGCTTTTGCTTCATGTGCTTTTGGTATTATATCCAAAAAAATCATTGCCAAGACCAATGTCAATGATTTTTCCCCTATGTTTTCTTCAAAATTTTTGTGGTTTAAATATTTAATCCATTTTGGATTGATTTTTATGTATGGTATAAGATATGAGTCTAATTTCATTCTTTTGCATGTGGATATCCAGTTTTCCCAGCACCATTTATTTAAGAGACAATCCTTTCCCCATTTTGTATTCTTTGTGTCCTTGTTGAAGATTAGTTGACCATATGTGCATGGGCTCTCTATAGTCTTCCACTGATCTCTGTGTGTTTTAATGCCAGTACCATACTGTTTGATTACCACACCTTTGTAAAATAGTTAGAAATCAAGAAGTGTGATACCTCCAGCTTTTTTCTTTCTCAAGATTTCTTTGGCCATTTGGGACCTCATATGTTTCCATATGGATTTTAGGATTGTCTTTCCTATTTTTATGAAAACTTCCATTGGAATTCTGATAGGAATTTTATTGAATCTGTAGATTGCTTTTGGTAGTATGGACATTTAACAATAAATATTGATTCTTTCAATCCATGAACAGAGAATATCTTTCCATTTATTTGTGTCTTCTTCATTTCTTTATTTTTTATTTTGTTATTTTTTTAAAATTGAAGTATAGTTGGCATACAATATTACATTAGTTTCACATGTACAATATAGTGATTTGATATTTATTTATATGATGAAATGGGCACCGTGATAACTCTACTTACCATTTGTTACCATACAAAGTTATTGCAATATTATTGATCATATTCCCTATGCTGTACTTTACAACCCTGTGACTTATTTATTTTATGACTATCAATTTTGAGCTTTTAATCCCCCTCACGTGTTTCACCCATCCCTCCACACACCTCCCCTCTGGAAACTACTGGTTTGTTCTTTGTTTATGGGTCTGTTTCTGTTTTGTTTGTTCCATTTTTTTAGATTCCATATATAAATGAAATCATGATATTTGCCTTTCTCTGTGTCATTTCACTTAACATATAGGTGCATCCATGTTGTTGTAAATGGCAAGATTTCATTCTTTTTATGGCTGAGTAACATTCCATTCCATATATATGTACCACATTTTTTTTATTGATTCATCTATTGATGAACACTTATGTTGCTTCCATATCTTGGTTATTATAAATAGTGTCGCAATGAACATAGGGATGCATATAGCTTTTAGAATTAGTGTTTTTGTTTTCTTTGTATAAATACTCAAAAGTGGATTTGCTGGATCATATGATATATTTATTTTCAAGTTTTTGAGGAATCTCCATACTGTGTTCCATAGTGGCTGCACCAATTTACAATCCCAACCAACAGTGCATGAGGTTTCCCTTTCTCTTCATCCTTGCCAATTTTTATTTCTTGGCTTTTTGATACTAGCGATTCTGACTTGTGTGAGGTGATACGTCATTGTGCCTTTGGTATGCACTTCCCTGGTGATTAGTAATGTTGAGCTCATCACCAGATGTATGAATTCTTTATATATTTTGGATATTAACCTCTCATCAGATATATAATTTGCAAATATCTTCCTGCACTCAGTAATATCTTCATGGCTTTTCATTCTGTTCTTGGTTTACTTTGCTGGGCAAAAGCTTTTTAGTTTGATATAGCCCCAAGTGTTTATTTTTGCTTTTGTTGCCCTTATCTAAGGAGACAGATCCAAAAAGTATTGCTAACACTGATGTTCAAAGAAGACTATGTTTTCTTTTTAGGCTTAAAATCTCACATTTAAGTTCTTTTTAAAAAAATATTTTAACATTTTATTTTATTTTTTGAGAGACAGAGACAAAATGCAAGCAGCGGAGGGGCAGAGAGAGGGAGATACAGAATCCAAAGCAGGCTCCAGGCTCTGAGCTGTCAGCACAGAGCCCGATGTGGGGCTTGAACCCAGGAATGCAAGATCATGACCTGAGCTGAAGTCAGATGCTTAACCAACTGAGCCACCCAAGCGCCCCTTAGGTCCTTAATCTATTTTGGTTTTGTTAATGGTGTATGAAAGTGATCCAGTTTTATTTTTTTGCTGATATCTGTAAAGTTTTCCCCAAGCCATTTATTTTTTTAATGTTTTATTTATTTTGAGAGAGAGAGCATGAATGGGGAGGGGCAGAGAAAAAATGGAGAGAGAGAATTCCAAGCAGTCTCCACACTGTTAGTACAGAGCCTGATGCAGGGCTAAGTCCCACGAATCCCACGAGGGATCCACAAATCCTCAGATATCATGACCTGAGCCAAAATCAAGAGTCAGATGCTTAGCTGACTGAGCCACTCAGGCGCCCCTTCCCAAAATCATTTATTAAAGAGATTCTCTTTTTGCCTAGTGTATGTTCTTGCTTCCTATGTTGTAGATTAATTGACCATGTGAGTGTGGGCTCATTTCTGGGCTCTTTATTCTGTTCTATTGTTCTATGTGTCTATTTTTGTGCCAGAACCATGCTGTTTTGATTACTATAGCTTTGTAGTATAGTTTGAAATCTCGGATTGTGATATCTCCATCTTTGTTCTTTCTCAAGATTGCTTTGACTATTCAAGGTTTTTTTGTTGTTCCATATAAGATTTAGGATTATTTCTCTATTTCTGTAAAAACTGCTATTGGTATTTTGATAGAGATTGCATTAAATCTGTAAATTTGTTTTGGGTAGTATGGAAATTTTAAGAATATTATTCTTCTGGGTCACCTGGCTGGCTCAGTCAGTAGAGCATGCAACTCCCGATCTCAGGGGTGTGAGTTGAAGCCCCATTTTGAGCATTGAGCTTACCTAAAAAAATAAAATTAAATACCTAAAAAAAATAATTATTAATTCATCCAATTTACGAGCATAGAATATCTTCAATTTCTTTCATCAGTGTTTTATAGATTTCAGAGTATAGGTCTTTTACCCCCTTGGTTAAGTTTATTCTTAGGTATTTTATTGTTTTTGGTGTAATTTTAAATGGGATTGTTTTCTTAATTTCCCTTTCTGCTGTTTCATTATTAGTATATAGAAATGCCACAGGCTTCTGTATATTGATTTTGTATCCTGCAACTTTACTGAGTTTGTATTAGTTCTAGTAGTTTTTTGGTGGAGTCTTTAGGGTTTTCTAAATATGGTATCATGTCATCTGCAAATAATGATAATTTAACTTCTTCCTTACCAACCTGGGTGCTTTTTATTTATTTTTCTTATCCAATTTCTTTGTCTAAGACTTCCAGTACCATGTTGAATAAAAGTGGTGAGAGTGGACACCTTTGTTTTGTTCCTGACCTTAGAGGAAAAGCTCTCATTTTTTCACCATTGGGTATGATGTTAGCTGTGGGTTTTTTATATATGACTTTTATTGCATTGAGGTATGATTCTTCTAAACCTATTTTGTTGAAGGTTTTATCATTAATTGGTGTACTTTGTCAGATGCTTTTTTCTGCATGTATTGAAATGATCATAGGATTTTTAAAGAAATTTTTTACGTTTTTCAAATTTATTTTAAGAGAAAGAAAGAGCATGAGTGGGGGAGGGGCAGAGAGAGAGAAAGAGAGAATCCCAAGCAGGCTCTATACTGTCAGTGCAGAGCCCAATGCAAGGCTCAATCTCACAAACCATGAGATCATGACGTGAGCCAAAATCAAGAGAGTTGTATGCTTAACGAACTGAGCCACCCAGGAGCTCCAAAATGATCATATGATTTTTATCCTTTCTTTTGTTGATATGATGTATCACAATGATTGGTTTGTGACTATTGAGCCATCCTTGCATCCTGGGAATGAATCCCACTTGATTGTGGTGACTGAATTTTTGAATATTGTTGGATTCTGTTTGCTAATACTTGATGATTTGTGAATCTATGTTCATCAGAGATATTGGCCTGTAGCTATTTTTTTTCATAGTGTCTTTATCTCACTTGGTAGCAGAGTAATGCTGGCCTCATAGAATGAATTTGGAAGCTTTCCCTCTTCTATTTTTTGGAATAGTTTGAGAAGTATAGGTATTAACTCTTCTTTAAATGTTTGGTAGAATTCACCTGTGAAGCCAACTGGTCCTGGACTTTTGTTTATTGGGAGGTTTTGATTCTTAATTCTATTTCATTGCTATTAATTGGTCTGTTCAAATTTTCTATTTCTTCCTAATTTCTGTTTCTTCCTATTTCTTCCCTGTTTGGGGAGATTATATGTTTCTAGGAATTTATCCATTTCTTTTAGGTTGTCCAATTTGTTGGCATATAATTTTTCATGATAATTCTCTTACACTCCTTTGTATTTCTCTGGTGTTGATTATTATTTCTCCTCTTTAATTTCTGATTTTATTTGAGTCCACTCTTCTTTCTTTCTTTCTTTCTTTCTTTCTTTCTTTCTTTCATTCAGGTAAGTATGTCTAAAGGTTTACCAATCTTGTTGATCTTTTCAAAGAATCAGCTCCTAATTTCATTGATTTATTCTATTGTTTTTTAGTTTCTAATTCATTTACTTCTGCTCTAATCTTTATTTTCTTCCTTCTACTGGTTTTGGGCTTTTTTTTTCTTTTTATACCTCCTTTAGGTGTAAGATTAGGTTGTTTATTTGAGATTTTTCTTGCTTCTTGAGGTAGGTCTGCATAGCTATAATCTTCCCTCTTAGAATGGCTTTTGCTACATCCTATAAATTTGGGACCATTGCATCTTCAGTTTTATATTTCTACATGTATTTTTTATTTCCTCTTTGATTTCTTGGTTGATCCATTTATTATTTAGCAACATGTTATTTAACCTCCATGTGTTTGTGGTCTTTCCAGATTTTTTTCTTGTGGTTGATAGCAGCGTGGTTGAAAAAGAAGCAGGATATGATTTCAAACTTTTTGTACTTGTTGAGACTTGTGAAATGGTTTTTTCTATTGATGTAAGGAAGAGAGGGAAGAGTGAAATCAATTGCATGTTTATGGTGCAAGAAGTATTCCAGTTGCTATAAGTTATTTACAAACTGGAGAGTATAAAATATTCAAAGATAATGAAAAGCAGATTCCCCCAAAAAACAGATAAGCAAGAAAGATGTGCTATAAACAAGATGTGCCTGATTTTCCTTTGAAACAAATTTTTTCCCTGTAATCTCTCATCTTGTGATCAAAACAATCTTAAAAGAAAAAAATATTGTTTATCACAAAATGAGAACAATTTCATTAGGTTTGGTCTGATTGTTGGTATAGATATAGCTCAAGTGTTATTTTACCAAATGGGCCTCCTTAAATTACTTAACTTTGTATCTACTTATTTTTATTCAGTATATATATCCAAATCTAAAAGCTGTATCTATGTTGTATTTATATTTATCTTTCCTTACATATTGATTATTTGTGCTTTATGTGTAATATAAATATTATATATACAAAGTTGTACCTTTTATCATTGTATAAGTTTTTTTTCTTGCTATTGTTTTACATACATATTATTTCATCCAGTAAGATGCACTATTTCACCCAAGAAGGATTGCCCTTTTACCGGAACAAAATGAGGTCCATAGAGTAAGTTCATTCTCTCATATCCTTTTCTTCCTTCTGCCCTCTGCTCCTCCTATTTTTCTTTTCATTCTATTTTTCAAGTCATATAACCCAGTCACCCACTGAAGGAAATCTGGGTTATTTCCAACTTGGAGCTATTACAAATAAATCTTCTTTGAACATTTATATACAGCTTCTTGTGTGAATTTAAGTCTTCATTTCCCTAATATAAATGCTGACAAGTGAAATTGCTAGGTTGCAGAGTAGTTGTATGTTCAGTTTTTTAAATGTTTATTTATTTATTTTTGAGAGAGAGAGAGGGAGAGAGAGAAAGAGGGACAGAGCATGAGTGGGGTAAGAACAGAGAGAGAGAGGGAGACAGCCCAAGCAGGGTCTGCACTGTCAGCACAGAGCCTGATGTGGGGCTCAAACTCACAAACTGTGAGATCATGACCTGAGCCAAAATCAAGAGTCTGACATTTAACGCACTGAGCCACATAGGTGTTCGTTTTTTAAAGAAACCTCCAAATTGTTTTCCAGAGTGACTGATTCCATTTTGTATTCCAATCAGTAATGTATGAATAATTGATCAAGTTTTTTTGCATTCTCACCAGCAGTTGGTATTATCACTATTTTTTATTTTAGTCATTCTAAAAGACATATAGTGATAGTGCATTGTGGTTTTAATTTGCATTTTCTTGAGAGCTAATGAGGTTGAACATTGTTTAGTGTGTTTATTTTTCATATGTATATCCTATTCAATGACATGTCCCTTCATATTTTGTCTATTTTCTATTTTAGAATTTTTGGTTTTCTATTGAGTTTTGAGAATTCTTTCTATATTCCAGGTGTGAGCACTGGTTTAGTACATTCGGGCTGCAATAACAAAGTACCACATACTGGGTATCTTATAAATAAGAGAAATTTATCTCTCACAGTTCTAGAGACTGGAAGTCTGAGCTCAGGGTGCCAGCATATTTAAATGAAGGCCCCCTGCTCTGTTGTAGACTTCTCATTGTATCCTTACATGGTAGAAGGGGTTAGGGACCTCCATGGAGCCTTTTTTATAAGGAACTAATCCCTATCATGATGATGGAAACTTCATGACTTAATTACCTCCCAATATCCCACTTACTAATACCATCTTCTGAGGTTAGGATTTTGACATATGAATTTTGGGAGGATACAAACATTCATACCATAGTAAACCCCTTGTCAGGTATATGGCATACAAGATCCCACCCTGTAGCTTGTCTTTTCATCCTCTTCACAGAATCTTATGCAGAATGTTTTTAACTTTGATAAAACCCATTTATCAATTGTTTCCTTTCATAGGACATGTTTTCATTGTCAAGTCTAAGAACTCTGTGACTAGCCCTACATCTTGAAGACTTTCTCCTCTGTTTCTTTCTAAAAGTTCAATAGTTTTAAGTCTGTTATTCAGTTTTGAGTTTAAAAAAAAATTTTTTTTAACGTTCGTTCATTTTTTAGAGACACAGAGAGGCAGAGCATGAGCAGGGGAAGGGCATAGAGAGAGGGAGACACAGGATCTGAAGCAGACTCCAGGCTCTGAGTTGTCAGCACAGAGCCTGATGCGGGGCTTGAACCCATTAATGCAAGATCATGACCTGAGCTAAAGTCAGATGCTTAACCGATTGAGCCACCCAGGCGCCCCTGAGTTAATTTTTATATAAGGTTTTTAACTTATATTTAAATTTTTTTTTTTTTTTTTTTTTTTTTTTTTTTTTTTTTTTGCCTGTAGTTGTCCAGTCACTTCAGTACCACTTGTTGAACTGGTCTGCTGAACTTTTTAATTGAAAAATTATTTTTAAGTTGTACTTGAATCCCTTTAAGTACTTTTGTTTGTTCATTTTTTTTTAATATTCAGATTTTTATCTGTCTTTTCCAGCACTTCAGTTTAATCATTATTAGAACTCCTTGTCCTGCCTGGCCTTTCTCCCTTTGGGAGCTATAGAATGACTATTCCTTTTCTTATTTTATCATTGAACTTCAGGTCTGCTTATCAAGGTATATTAATGAGCAGAAAGGCTATAGGAGGTGAAAGATGAATAAATGCTAGCCTGTTACAGTGTTCAGGCAGGCTAGCATTTTCTTGCCGGGAACTGTTCTCTTCCCCATTTCCCCTGTGTTCTTCTAGCCTCAGAGCCGGGGGGCAGGGAGATAAAAAATCTACTAAAAGAGTAGCCCTATTTTAGCATACTAATATTGGTATTCACCATGGAGTTCTGATCTCCTCACATGAGTCATCACTCCCAGTAAAGACCAACACCTCCCCCAGCTGCTTTTGATCCCAGGAACTATTTCGCGTGGGAGAAGGAAATAGGCTGGGGTTGGAAATGCAGGAGAAAGAAGGTCTATTTAGTTCCTGAGAATATGTGCTTCATGAAGAATCTTTGATCTTATTGTTTTTAACAGCTGCATAGTATTTCTCACATAAGAAATTCTGTGTTTCTAGTTTTGTTACTGAATTGCCTTTGCTGTGGTGTTACTCTGGGTCCAGTGTTTAACTAGAATAATCTAACATATATCCCTAATACTCAAATTTTAGTCTCTAATACTAGTCACTACTATAGGGAACCGGTATTCCTTGTAAAGTTTCTTGATTTCTTATCTCCATACAGGGAATTTTTAAATGGGCACAGAGCATCTTGTTGCCAGAATCAAAATTCTGGAGTACCAGTGAACAGACATAGGAACAAATAAGATCTCCCTGGCCAAACTGTAATAATTTGAGCACTCAAAGAATTATAATTATACTTTATTGGAATAATTTTAATCTATAAAAAGCTATGAATGCATAAAGATACTCTAAAGGAAAAGCATTAAAAGCAATGTTCCAGATCAACATGGTAGTGTAGGAGACCCTAGCCTCTGTCTCCCTATAAAGATAAAAAATTAAATAGCTATCCATGACCAAAAACAGCTCTGGGAGAGATGTGGAGTCCATTTAAAAACTCCAGAAACACTGTGGAACAAAAAACTGGAGAATTACTGCACAAAAGGGGAAGGAAAACATCTTCATTTTTCCTGCATCATTCCATTTTCCAAATGGGCATTACTCAGTGCCAAATAGGAACTCCCAAGCTAGAAATAGTTCCCTTCACTGGGAAAGGGAGAGCAGAGTGAGTAATCAGCTTCCCAGCCTTTCAAGCACTCCCCACCCCACCCCACCCCACCCCACCCCATAAAGGACCTGCTTTAGTTTTATCCCACTCAGAGACAGGCAAAGTTGAGACTTAGAGATGGCTAGGAACACAGAATAAAAACAGGAACTACCAATGTCAGTCTCTCATTGGGATTGACCTTGGTTCCCAGTGACCAGTACTACAGAGTACTCTAGCAGGTTTCACCACTGAAGAAACCAGTGACCAGCACAGCTGTCACAGGCATCCTCCAGATTTTACCAGTTTTCACCCCATAGGTATTCCCATTCCCAGATGCCAGGTGCCTGAGTCTCTTCTGGCTTCATAAACATCCTCTCCTCCACCCACACTACCCCCTTCCCTGTGCCTGCTGAAGTCCAGGCCTTTACGGCCAGCAAATGCAGGATGCCAACCTAGACCCTGACAGCTGTCCTCCACCAATGTGTGTACAGTCGAGGATAGCCCCTTTAGGTGTACACCCACATGCCAGTGGCCTGATGTCTGTCACTGGCCTCCACTGATGTGTGCAAGCACATGGCAAGATCTTGCAGCCAGGGAAGTACATGCTCACAGCCAAGACTCTCACAGCTGTTTGTGGGCCAGATTCAGCCCCATCTCCTATTACTGGCTGGCATTACTAGGGTCACCTGCAGCTATCCCATCCCTGCTGTGTGCCTGTATGCTCCTGCTTCAACCCACGTCACAGGCCTCCACTGCCATGCACCTGTGGAGAGACCATGGCACCACAGGAGTGCATGCACATAGCCTAGGCTCCTGCAGCTTCATGTGGGTACAGATCTGGCCCTGCCTCCTGCCATTGGCCTGTACAGTGAGGCTCACCTGCAGCTAGCTAGCCTGTCTAGTTATATACCTGCATGAGTCCAGACTAACTTCCAACTCCATTGCCTTGCACCTTTGGCAGGACCCATAAGCCATGGTAGTGCATGTTGACATCCAGCACCCCTACAGCCACCAGTGTACCCCACAGTTGGCCCTGGTTCTTGTTGCTTGCCCTGGTTCCCACCAACTAAATTTGTATATTCAACTGGCTCTTGTCACTATACAGACACCTACAGCTACCAAGGCTGAATCATAAAAAAATAGAAAATCAGAGCAGACCAATATTGTTATTGATACTGATTTAGTAACCAATATCCTCCCAAAAAAGAAAACCCCAGGACCAGATGGCTTGATGGGTAAATGATACCAAAGACTTTACGAAGAGTTAATACCAATTCTTCCTGGGGCACCTGGGTAGCTCAGATGGTTAAGTGTGCAACTCTTGATTGTGGCTCAGGTCATGATCTCACGGTTTGCAGGATGGAGCCTTACTTTGGGCTCCCTGCTGACAGCATGGAGCCTGGTTGGGATTCTTTCTCTCCCTCTATTGCTCTGCCCTTCCTCTGCTCATGCTCTCTCGTGCTCTCTCTCTCAAAATAAATAAATAAACTTCAAAAAATACCAATTCTTCTCAAGCTCTTCCAAAAAAATTGAAGAGAAGGGAATACTTTCAAACTCATTTTATGAGGCCAGAATTACTCTGATACTAAAGCCACACAAGGACACTGCAAGAAAAGAAAATTACAGGCCAACTTCCCAGATGAATGTATAGGCAAAAATCCTCAACAAAATACTAGCAAACCGAATTCAACAGTACTTTAAAAGGATCATACACCATAATCCAATGGGATTTATTATGAGGAGGGAAAGATGGTTCCACATATGCAAATCAATACATGTGATATACCATATTAATAGAAAAATAAAAGCCATATGACCATCTCAATAAATGCAGAAAAAAGCATTGAACAGAATTTAACATGCATTGGTGATAAAAACACTCAACAAATTGGATATAGAGGAATGCACTTCAACTTAATAAAGGCCATATATCACAAAGCCACAGCTAACCATCATACTAAATCGTGAAAGGTTGAAAGCTTTCTCTTTAAGGATCAGAAACAAGACAGGGGTGTCCACTCTCACCAGTCTTTTTCAACATAGTACTAGAGGTCCTAACCAGAGCAATTAGGCAAGAAGAAGAAAAAAAGGCATCCAAATCAGAAAGGAAGCAGTACAGTTGTCTCTGTTAGCTGATGATATGATACATATATACAAAATCTTCAAGCAACTACACCAAAATACTGTTAGATTTAATAAATGAATTCAGCAAAGTTTCAGATACAAAACCAACATACAAAAATCAGTTGCATTTTTATACATTAGGAATGAATTACCTGAAAAAAAAAAAAGAAAAGAAAAGAAAAGAAAAAGAAACCCATCCCTTTAAAAATAGCATAAAAAATACCAAATAACTAGGGCGCTTGGGTGACTCAGTTGATTAAGCATCCAACTTCAGCTCAACTTATGATCTCACAGTTCACTAGTTCGAGCCCCACGTCATGCTCTGTGCTGACAGCTCAGAGCCTAGAGCCTGCTTCGGATTCTGTGTCTCCCCCTTTCTCTGCCCCTCCCCAACTCGCATTCTGTCTCTCTCTTAAAAATAAATAAACATTAAAAAAAATTTTTTAAATACCAAATACTTAGGAATAATAAATCTAACCACAGAAGGAGAGATCTATACACTTTAAACTATAAGACATTTCTGAAAGTCATCGAAGTCACATAAATGGAAAAGTGTTCCATGTTTATTGATCACAAGAGTTAATATTATCAAAATGTCCATACTTCTCAAAGCCATCTACAAATCTGATGAAATTCCTATCAAAATTCCAATGGCATTTTTTTCAAAAATAGAAAAAACAATCCTAAAATCTATATGGAATCACAAAATACTATGAATAACCAAAGCATTCTTGAGAAAGAAAGCTAGGGGCATCAGACTTCTGGATTCCAAAATACATTACAAAGTGATAGTAATCAGAACAGCGTAGTACTGGCATAAAAGCAGACACAGAGACCAATGGAACAGAATCAAGATCCCAGAAATAAACCCATGCATATACTGCCAATTAATATTTGATAAGGGAACCAAGAATACTCAGTAGGAAAAAAGAGAGTCTCTTTAATAAGTGGTGCTGGGAAAACTGGATATCCACACGCAAAAGAATGAAATTGGACCTCTGTCTTACACCACTCACAAAAATTAACTCAAAATGGATTAAGAACTTAATTTAAAAGTGGAAACTAAACTTCTGGAAGAAAACATAAATGATAAGCTCCTGATATCAGTCTTGGCAATAATTTTTTTGGCTATGACACCAAAAGCATAAACAATAAAACAAAAATAAACAAGTGGGACTATATCAAACTGAATGGGTCTGCATAGCAAAAGAGACAATAAGCAAAATGAATAGGCAACCTGTGAAATGGGAGAAAATATTTGCAGATCATTTATTTGATAAAGGGTTAATATTCAAAATGTATAAAGAATTTCTAAAACTCAATAGCAAAAAAAAAAAAAAAAAACAAAAAAATCCAAATACAAAATGGGCAGAGCACTTGAACAGACATTTTTTTCCAAAGACGACATTCAAAATAGCCAATAAATACATAAAAAGGTGCTTCACATCACAAATCATTAGGGAAATACAAGTCAAAACCACAGTGAAATATCACCTCACACCTTATTAGAATGACTATTATCAGAAAGAGATAGCAAATGCTGGCAAGGAGGTAAAGAAAAGGGAATCCTGGTGCACTGTTGGTGGGAACATAAACTGGAAGAGCCACTATGGAAAAGAGTATGGAGGTTCTTCAAAAAATTAAAAGTAAGTTTTAAAAATTAAAACTGCCATATGATTCAGCAATCTCAGCTCTGATTATATATCTGAAGAAAATAAAATCACTATCTTAAACAGATATCTGTACCCCCGTGTTCATTGCAACATTATTCACAATACCCAAGACATGGAAACAACCTAAGTGTTGATGAGTGGATGAACAGATAAATAAAATATGGTACATATATGCAATAGGATATTATTAAGCCATGAGAAAGAAGTAAATCCTCCTATCGTGACAACATGGATGGACCTTGGGGGCATTATGCTAAGTGAAATAGCCTTAGTTAAAGACAAATATTGTATGATCTCAGTTATATGTGAAATCTAAAAACATTGGCCTCCTAGAAACATAGTGTAGAATGATTGGCTGTCAGTAGCTGAATGATGGGGGAAATGGGGAGACGTTGGTCAAAGAGAACGAACTTTGAGGTGTAAAATGAGTAAATTCTGGGGATTTATTATATGGCATGGTAAGTATTGTTAACAATACTGTATTGTATACTTGAAAGTTGCTATGAGAGTAGAGCTTTAATGTTCTCACCATAACAACAACAAAACCAAAATGATAATTATGTTAGATGAATGATGTGTTAACTAACCTTACTATGGGAAACATTTCACAATATACATATATATCAAATCATTACATTGTACACCTTACACTTGCACAATGTTGTATGTCAATTATATGTCAATAAAGCTAGAAAAATAAATTAAATGAATAAACAAGTAAATACAATCCTTTCCCACAAAAACCCCTAAAACAAAACACAATGCACCAAAATGGTAGTTGTAAAATTCCACACACAAAAAAGTGGCTCTATTAGGATATATTCACATTAAATCTTGTTATTCACCTTGTTTTTGCTGTTTAGTATTAGTATTAGTTTTGCTGCTTTGTGCTTATTATAAAAGAACAATACAAATTATTATGTTAAGTTTTACTTTAGAAGTCCAGCTTTAAAATTGAAGAGTAATAGTGTAGCTCATTAATAAGAGGGGGATTATCAACAAAATAGCTGTAAAATGATGGTTGATGAGATCTCTAGGGAACATACAAAGAAGCCACAGTGTCTCTTCAGTGTAAATCAGACAATGCAGGTACTGGTTGTAATTCAGATAAGAATGTTAATCTAATCTATCTCAATCAGGCCACATGAAATTATATAGCAAACCAAAGTAAGAAAATGGGTAAGATTGAAACTTAAGGTATACCCAGAGGACACATTAAAGTTATACAAAATTCAAACTTACTCTAAATCCTAATTGAAAGCCAGGGATTTGGGTGGGAACCCTAGTTACCAAAGCAGGTCAGTGATGACAGCAGGAAGGACTAGTGTGTTACTGCAAAATAAAACAATCATGCTGGAAGTAGCATTCTGAACCCATGTCCTAGTCCAGAGTCCTGACTACAACTCAACCCTCCCCCTGTGCCCAGTTCTGAATCGCATATGGGGTGACTTCAGCAAGTCTGAGAATATTTCTGTTCTTCTATGTTGAGAACGTGACTTTGCAGGCCTGGGAAGAGGTAGAAATAAACAGACATGTAGAAAAGGTAAATTAAGCCCATGGTATTAATACTTCATTGCTTGCTTTAAGAATAAGTTTTATTGGGGCGCCTGGGGGGTCAGTCAGTTAAGCATCCGACTCTTGATTTCGGCTCAAGCCATGGTCTCCCAGTTCACAGAATTGAGCCCAGCATCAGGCTCCATGCTGTCAACTTGGGATTCTCTCTCTCCCTCTCTCTTAGCACCTCCTCTGCTTGCTCTTTCTCTCTCTCAAAATAAATAAATAAATAAACATTAAAAAAAAAAAAAAGAATAAGCTTTATGATAATTGTGTACCTTGTCTGTTATTTTTGTACTTTAAAAAGTTTGAGACTGATGGAATATAGTTTTAATTTGACATATTTAAAAGAACATGATGGTAAGGATCTGATTAGTAAGCTGGTATGTTTAGAATAGGTTTGTAAAAGTATTTATGTCCTAAGGAAGATTTGTCATTACTGCAGTAAATTTGACATCGCTTTGTTTAGTGTGTGAAATGCTTGAACAATTTTTATATGTTGACTTTGTGATGATGGTTTAAAAAGTTTAAGAGAAATTACTTAATAAAGCTTGTATATGTTTGGGAAAGAAGTTTAATCCATCAAAATTATAAAGTGAGCATTAATAACAAGAAGAAGTGAAGGCAGGTATTTTTAAAATTTTAATACAGAGTATACTTGATTTATAAACAAAGATTTGTTAGTGGAGCTTAAAGCCTTCTGACAAACTCAGCTATTGACTTCAAGTTTAATAATTGAATATGAATTTAAACACAAATAGCATATTGTTCTTCCTTTGCCTGGTTAATATCTAGTATTTAGCTTTTAGCTTTCAGGTTATATATCTTTCCAAAAGGAATGCATCTGTATTGTTTAGAAATGCATTTAGCTAGGAGTAAAATAAAATCATCAGTGGCTTAAAGATGTAATGGGTTTATTTGTCTCACGAAATAACAAATATAGGGATGGAACAGTGGCTTAAAGATATTTATAAGGACTGGGGATTCTTTTTTCTGCCTTGCCATCCTCAGGGTGTGTCCTTTGTCCTTAAAATCACTGGATGGGTTGCTGCATCTAAAGACATTGTGCCCAAGTTCAGGCAGGAAGAAAATAATGAGAGACAAAGGGCAAAGAACAAAAGCCTCTTGTGAGACTTTTTTTTTTTTTTTTAACTCAGGAAAGATAATTTTTCCCCTGGGACTTTTGCCTACCTCCTCATTGGCCAGAAATGTGTCACATGGTTATCCCTAGCTGCAAGGAAGTGTTTGCTCTATGTAGAGGGAGGCAAAGGAGAAGAGAATTGAATGGGTGCTGAATGAGTCTGTATCTCTGATCTCTGAGACTGGATTAGATGCTCCTTTTTTATTTTCCTCATAGTACCCAGTAAATGAGACCAACTGGAATATCTTTGAATGCTATAATCAGTGCAGATTTGAAGTGTAGTAGTGGATATGAAAATGCAAACAGTATATTCTATTATATTTTGCCAACTTAGATGGTGTCCATATATATTAAAAACAGTGACTAGATTGAAAACTCTTTGAGAGCAATATATTGCATATATGATGGTTGCCTAACACCTTTTCTCTTCACTTATTTTGGTTGCATTTTTTGAGGTATAATTGACCTATAACATTTTATTTTCAGGTGTACAACAATGATTTGATATTTGTATACTTTATGAAACGAACACCTCAGCAAGTGTATTATCCATCATCATACATGGTTACAAAAATGTTTTTTCTTTTTTCTTTTTTTTCTTGTGATGAGAACTTCTAAGATTCACTCTCTCAGTGACTTTCTCAGCACCTTTTCCTGAGCTTACTACTCAAAGTGTGGTTGTGGACCAGTAGCATCAACGTCAGTAAGGAGCTTGTCGGAAACAGAATATCAGGCCCTTCCCAGATCTATGAATCTGATCTGTATTTTAACAAGATCTCTAGGCATTTGTTTGGACATTTAAATTTGAAAAGTACTGCTTTAGGGCATCTACCTGTGCCAGCTAGCTCTCTGGACTTCCTAGTTAATGTGAACCAATACTGGGGCACCTGGGTGGCTCAGTCGGTTAAGTGTCCGACTTTGGCTCAAGTTATGATCTTGCGGTTTGTGGGTTTGAGCCCCGCATCGGGCTCTGTGCTGACAGCTCAGAGCCTGGAGCCTCCTTCTGGATTCTGTCTTCCTCTCTCTCTGCCCCTCCTCCACTCACACTCTGTCTCTCTCTCCTTCAAAAATAAATAAACATTAAAAAAATTTTTAAAAATGTGAACCAATACTTTTCTTTTGTGCTTGAACTTGTTTCTGCCATTTACGGTTGAAAGAGTCCTGACTGATCCAAACAGTAAACATGTATTGTTAGGTGCTTCATTCTTTACAGTGATTCATACATTATTATTGCTTTGAACTTATAATGGAATCAATTAATTATATATACTTAGATCACAAAACAAATACATCAAGAAGAGCAATTGCATTTCAACTCTCATGCTGACCTTGGTCGATTGTTAATGGCTCCCTGGCCACAGTCATTGTGTTGAGAAGGACTCTAGATTAGCATCAGGTCTCAACAGGAAGGAATACACTTAGTGATGACTGACAGTCACAAGTTATAAGCATGTGGTGACATTGATGCCACCCTTTTATCTCAGAGGCACATTCACATTTCATAGTGTGGAGAGGGGTGGTGGTGATAGGGAGGTCAGCGTCAATATTGCTCCTCATTCATCGATTCAACTTATATATTCTTTTCCTGCACATAAGTAAAGCCTGTAATAGAATTGTAAAATGTGGAATTGGGACTCTTCTAACCTAGTATTCTTCTGCAACCTGGACTTAAGTGTTCTATCACTAACGGTAAAAAAATAATTGTCTTAGTAAGAAGCATTAAGCTAGTAGACATAATCTTTAAATTTTCTGTTTATCTTCAAATTTTTACACAGTTTTGTAAAACTGTAGTTTTTTTTACACAGTTTTGTAAAAATTGTAAAAGAATTTTTTCATCATAATCCTGTAGAACATCTTGACTTCCAGGTGCTGGGCTGTGTCTCTTACATAAATTTAAGCACTCCCAACTCCTTACTTTCATAGGTGAGGAAGCAGAGACTTCCTTGGTAATGAGACTTATCCAGATGGAAGACTGGAAACTGTGTTCTGAATACATTTCCTGCTTTTCCACTACCCAGAGGGCTTCCTCTCCTATTTCCTCTTCCTCTTTCTTTTTACTACCAGATACCCATCCACAAATAACAGTCATTGTCTTTTCCCATATTCTTTGCTAGGATCAATTGGTCAGAAATCAGAGAAGATGAGAGAAAAACTTAAATGAGAAAGAACTTGGATGAGAACCCAGGATGACATGGAAAGAAAACAAAGCGATATCAAGGAATAGCATGAAATAGCTTGCTGAGGGTGACAGAACTCTTCTGAGTTCCAATTCTGTGGTGGCTACACAAATCTACACGGGTGTCAAAATTGATAGAAGCGTACACCCCTCCCCCAGTCAGTTTTACTGTATGATAATTTAAGATAAAAATAAATAAATAAGATCGGAAAACAAACTGTCAAACAGGGCAAAGAGGCCACACTTCCAGTCTTTCCTGAACAGTCTTAGAGGAAATGTGATGAGGATCTAGGCTATACAGTGAATCCTTGTCACAAATAGTGTAGGTTAAAAGATCTACCAAATTTACACATACACTGATTTCCAAGACTATATATTGTGTTTCACTTTGTTTTATCTTTTTTTACCAGCAAAGTACATCTTTTTGGAAGGAAGTAGTTGGTAACTTTTTTTAGGTTGGTGTGATACATGAATTGTTTTCATAGCATGTTTTTATTAAATAGTAAGCTATTGTGCAATTCTTAGTATAATGGTAGTCTTATTTGTTTCCCACAGAAATCTAGCCAAGTAAACTGTAGGTTAATGATGGTGTGTGTGTTTGCTTACTTGACTCATGTATGGATACTTATTGGAAAAGGCATTGATGCCCAGCTAAGGCTCTTAACCTTGCTTTGACTTAATACTCTATTTTAGAAATCTGGTTGCATATTCTTGTATAGTTCCTATACAACATTGATGTTAAGCATGCTTAAGCATTTAGGACCCACTCAGCACAAGTTAACACTGTTGACTGACCACCTTCCTTTGTCCAAAGAGTGTCTTTTAGCCCATTTACCCTTTCTGTAAATTAGTTTGCTTCCAGATTTGCCACATTTGATTTGCTCTGCTTTGTCCCTTTCTCCTTAAAAAGGATGGCCTATATTACTTATTTTTGTTATGTTACAAGTTCTCCCAACTTCCCCATTGCATTTATCTGGGTGGATCATGATTCTTGTTCTACGCTTAGTGACACATATATTTTCATACGATCTACCCATTGAGGAAAATGTCACCTCTCCTTCATTCACATATCACATCTTACTAATTGTAATCCATTACTCAGATTCACTCTCTCTTTCCAATTCCTAGAAATTACCTTCTAAATGTACTATCTTAAATCGTGAAAGTTATATTTCTTTAAAATGAGCTCTCTTTCAACACAGTTTTGGTCTTTGGTCTTGTTAAATTACCTATCTGAATGTGACTACAAAGAAATATAAAGGATTTACAGGCTTTTTTTTTAATAAAAATTTTTTTAATGTTTATATATTTTTGAGAGAGAGAGAGAGACAGAGTGTGAGAAGGGGAGAGGCAGAGAGAGAGGGAGACAAAGAATCCAAAGCAGGCTCCAAGATTTGAGCCCAAAGTCCTAACTCACAAACCCACTGAGCCACCCAGGCACCCCTCCTTTTTTTTTTTTTTTGAAAGAGAATACCTTTTTTTCCCCTCTTTAAATAGCTTTCAATCAGAATTGTCTAGGAGAGGCAGAGATATATAACCTGTTCATCTGGTTCTACTTTGCATACAGAAAAATCTCATAGGCTCCTAGCTTTTCTGATTAGAAACCTTGTACTTTTTCTTTTTTTAAGTGTACAGTTGTATGAGTTTTTTTCATTGATAGACTGTTAAAAAATTATTTCATATTAAACAGAAATTGAGCAGATAATGGAGAAAGAATTCCTGTATACCCTCTTCTCCACAGCCCGTTTTCCCTGTTAACATCTTACATTATTAGTAGGTATGTTTGTTAAAATTAATGGACCTATTCTGATACACAATAATTAACTAAAATCCATATGATTCTAGGTTCCTTAGATTTTCCCTTATGTATTTTTCTGTTCAAGGATCCTATCCAGAATGCACATTACATTCACTAGTCATGTCTACCCTTGGCTGACAATTTCTCAGACTTATCTTGTTTTTGATAACCTTAACAATTTTGAAGAGTACTTCTCAGGTATCTTACAGAATGCCCCTCTAATGAAATTTGTCTCATGTTTTTCTCATGATTAGATTGGAATGGTGCGTTTTGGGGAGGAAGATCACAGAGGTCAAGTGCCATTCTCATCACATCACTTCAAGGGAACATATTATCAACAATGAGTTATCTTGTTAATGTTGACTTTAATCATCTGGCTATGTGATATTTCTCCACTGTAAAGTTACTCTTTTTATTTTTTGGAAGCAAGTCACTTTTATGGTGCACACCCCCAAAATGGGGAGTCATGCTCCCCTTCCATTTTTTTAATGTTTATTAATTTTTTTTTGAGAGAGAGAGAGAGAGAAAGAGAGAGAGAGACAGTGTGAGTGGGGGAGGGACAGAGAGAGAGGGAGACACAGAATCTGAAGCAGGCTCCAGGCTTTGAGCTGTCAGCACAGAGCCTGATGCAGGGCTCGAACTGATGAACTGCAAGATCATGACCTGAGCCGCAGTTGGACACTTAACCCAGGAGCCCCGATGCTCCCCTTCCTTTAGGTGGAGTATCTACATAATTTATTCGGAATTCTCCTACAGGAGATAAGATTGTTTCTTCTCCCCCATTTATTACTTTATTCTATCATTTATTTATATTAGTATGAATCCATGGTTATTTATTTTATACTTTGGGCTATAATTCACTAATACTTTATTTTCTTTCCCAAATTGTTCTAGTTATGGCCATTGGAAATTCTTTCACTTGGCTCTTGTGTCCTCATACATACTCCAATCAATATGGATGTTTTTATTTTTGAGGACTTCCTTACCTTCTTACACTACAAGATGCTCCAGGCTCATCTTGTGTATTTTTTGCCCCTGTCCTACAGTCAGATATTTCCCCAAAGAGCAGCCTTGCACTTTTATAAGCACAAAGCAGCTTCTTAATCAGCTACTCCAAGCATGAAAACTGTTCTTCAATATCTCTCTTTTTTAAAGTTTTATTTATTTTGAGAGAGAGAAAAAGAGAGCAAGTGGGGAAGGGGCAGAGAGAGAGAGAAAGGGAGAGAGAGAATCCCAAGCAGCCCCATTGTCACTGCAGAGCCCAATATGGGGCTCCATCCCATGAACTGTGAGATCATGATCTGAGCGGAAATTCAGAGTTGGACACAACCAACTGAGCAACCCAGGCGCCCCCAATATCTCATTTTTTTGTTTACTAGAAACAAAAGGTGGAAAAACATTTAAAAACTATATAACCAGGAAATGCAAATTCCCAGTGAAGATTCAAGGACAGATGAGTCAGATTTAGTATACAGAATGTAAAAATGAGACAAATTGTTTGAAATCACAAATGTCCAGGAAAAAATAAGGGTTTTTTGGGTTTCATGTGTGTAAAGGAAGCTTATAAAGGCAGAAGATGATTCTGGTTGGGCTCCTCAGATAGTAGGTACAGGGAGATTAGGAAATGAACTTGGAAAATTTTTAAAGAGAAGATTATGTATATTAACAAGTGGGAAATGAAATAGACACACTTTTTTTTACTGATTTATATAATGACATATTAGGATATTCTACATAAAATATTTTTCATTAGTTTTCTTCTTTAAATACTAATTTATAAATTACTGTGCCTAAGAATTATTTAATGGTCTCAGACCAAAATCATAAAGATTTTGAAATGTAAATAACTGACTACTAAAGAGCATATCTATAACAGGATCTGATTTGCATAAATGTATTTAATTATATTCATGGAAAAAATTTTGAGAAATATTTATCAATTTAAACATGGTCATCTTGGGGCGCCTGGGTGGCGCAGTCGGTTAAGCGTCCGACTTCATCCAGGTCACGATCTCGCGGTCCGTGAGTTCGAGCCCCGCGTCGGGCTCTGGGCTGATGGCTCAGAGCCTGGAGCCTGTTTCCGATTCTGTGTCTCCCTCTCTCTCTGCCCCTCCCCCGTTCATGCTCTGTCTCTCTCTGTCCCAAAAATAAATAAACGTTGAAAAAAAAAGAAAAAAAAAAAAGAAAAAAAAAGGGAAAAAAATAAACATGGTCATCTTTTTCTGCAATATAGGTAGAGTTTTTTTCTCTCTCTCTCTGCCTTTTTTTTTTTTTTTTACAAAAACACATGTATACTTTAGAAATCAAGAAACAAATAAAAGAATTCAATAAATATTATGTAGGCCAAAACACATTTTTAAATTTTTTAATATTTTTAATTTAAGTATTTATTTATTTATTTATTTATTTATTTATTTATTTATTTATTCAGAGAGAGGGTGAGCAGGGGAAAGAGAATCTTAAGCAAGCCCCACCCTTAGCTCCGTCCCACAACCCAGGGGTCATGACCTGAGCTGAAATCAAGAGTCAGATGCTCAAGTGACTGACCCGTACAGGTGCCCTGAAAACACATTTTTAAAGTAATATATGTAATTTCTTCTAAAAATTAAAACAAAGAAAGGATTCATAGATGAACTAAGGTTTGAGATTAGGTTTGAGGGTAAAGACCAACATTGCTTGAAGTAGTGGGTTGAAGTGTTGGCCAGAAACAATATCTTTTTTTCTGGAATGAAGAACTAGTCTCAATTTAATATTAAAAGGCTTGGATGCTATAATTTTTTTCAAAACGTAATTTCCCTATTATATAGGTTGGATAAGCTATGAAGGGATAAGAGGTTTCTGGAATTTAGAAATAGGGGGTGTTACAGTGGTAGTGATTCATGTCTGTCACCCTTCATGCTAATTCACTTCCACCTAGGGTTTAAAAGGAAAGTGGCAAGAGCAGGGGCAGTTCATAACTTAGGGCACTGGTTCTCAACTTTTTGGTCTCTGCACCTCTTCACACTCTTAAAAATTATTGAGGATCTCAAAGAGCTTATGTTTACGTGGTTTATATCCAGCAATAGTTACTATGTTAGAATTAACAAGGGAAATTTAAAAACCCTAATTATTAAAAAGTAATAAATGCCTACACATTTCTACATACATCACATATTTTTATGAATAATAACTATATTTTCCAAAATACAAATTATTAGAATGGCATGGTTTTACATTTTTGCATATCTCTTTATTGTTTTATTATTAAAAACAATTGTGGGGCGCCTGGGTGGCTCAGTCGGTTAAGCGTCCGACTTCGGCTCAGGTCATGATCTCGCGGTTCCTGAGTTCAAGCCCCGCGCCAGGCTCTGTGCTGACAGCTCAGAGCCTGGAGCCTGTTTCAGATTTTGTGTCTCCCTCTTTCTCTCTGACCCTCCCCCGTTCATGCTCTGTCTCTCTCTGTCCCAAAAATAAATAAAAATGTTTAAAAAAAAATTAAAAAGAAAACAATTGTAATGTTTATTTTTGAGAGAGAGAGAGAGAGAGAGAGAGAGAGAGAGAGAGAAGGGGAGGGGAGGGGCAGAGAGAGAGGGAGACACAGAATCTGAAGCAGGCTCCAGGCTCTGAGCTGTCAGCATAGAGCCTGACAAAGGGCTCAAACCCATGAACCATGAAATCATGACCTGAGCTGAAGTTGGACCCTTAACTGACTGAGCCACCCAGCCGCCCCCGCATGCATATCTCTTTAATATCTGGCTTAATAAAAGTGTTCTCTATGATTCAAGTATATGAAGAAAATAGAAGGCTCTAGGAGGAGAATTTAATAGTCTTTTCAGTTAAGTGTGAATATTCTTCTCTGAGGCTATAGAAACGTTGACAAGTGGTAATTTCTTAGAGGTTATTTGCAATGAAGAATCTGAAATCATATGAAGGAATCTTTTGTACCTTGTTTTTATGTATGTGTACACACAAACACACACATACATATATTTAACTATCTCCATTGGTCTACTTGGAACTTTGAAAGTATCCTTTACCTATGCATGATTTTGTTATGTCCTGAGTCGGATATTTGGAAAATATTGGTTCACTGTGTCATGTAGATCTTTCATACGTTGACATATCTCATCTCACAATATCAAAAAGTCACATTTATTAACAGCACCAAAGTCTCATCAGGAAAGTCTTCAAACTCTGTTTACCTCACAAATCAATCTGCCAATTATTTTACCAGCAAAAGATGGGTTTATGTGAGAATAGCAGAGAATTGATATCCTGGACAAGGAAGCAAACAGGATTTTTTAATGGGCCTTAAAGGATTGGCACAGATAGTTTTAAGAAAGAGCGTTGGGAGGGAAAAGGTTTCAGAATTTGGCTATAGACAAAACCTGCTAAAGGAGTATGTCAGAAGGGAAGGTAGTTTTGCTAATACATTTTTGATCATTTGAAAAGATCCCCCATTGTGGGGGTATCAGAATATTCACATAGGTCTGGAAAATACTTCTGTTGAAAATACCTGACTAGTAGTATTGTGACTAGTAGTGCCGAAACTTGGTGGGTCGAGTCTCTTGTGCTCAGCCAACTACGACTGCCTCATTCGCAGGGAGTACCGCAAGGAGTCACTTTGAATGCCGATTTCCGTGGCCTTTCGCAATTGCACTAAACCAGGCTCTCTGCGCTTGCCGTAACGCGGACTCTACCATTGCTTTCTGAGGGGGGAATTGGAGGTAGCGAAAGAAGGAGATCGAAGCGTGTGTGTCGGGGGGGAAAAACCGGGCGATCAGGAGGACGGTTGTTTCACGGATCCCGTAACCAGCCCCTCCTACTCCCTTTTCCCCTCTCCCCGCCGCCCCTGTCCCGTCCTGGAGCGGCGGCGGCCTTGAGCTTTGCTGTGTTTGCGCGCCGTGGCAGGTGAGCGTCCGGCGCGCGGTCTCCCCGGGCTTCGCTCCCACCCCCCGTGTCTCCTGGGCCGGTGGCGGCGGCCGGCCGGGGAGGCGGCCTCGGCGCACAGTAATGGCAGCGCTGTGAGCAGGGGAACGCGAGCTGACAGCCGCCGCCGCCGCCGCCGCCGCCCACCTTCCTCGCCGGGGGCTTCGTCCTTCACTCCTTCGGGCTGTCTCCCCCTCCCCTTGTCCCCTGTCCCTTGTCCCGCTTCTGCAGAAGGTAACCCCGCTGAGGGTCGGGGAGCTGGGCTGCAGGCGCCGGGAAACTTCGCTTCCCGGTTAATGGGTGGCGGGGATGGGGCGGAGGAAAGGAGTTGGGGGCGGGGAGGGGGGAGGGGAAAGGGATGAAAGGGGGGAGGCTAGGGAAGATGGTGTCCTATAAGGGACCTCCGCTTCCCGGAGCGCTGACCCCTAAGCCCGGCCACCCCCTGGACTGGATCCCGGGCCTCCCCTACCCGGCCTTGGCCGCCCCTCCCTCGGCCCCATTTTCTTCCGAAGGAGGGAAGGTGAGAGTGCGTGTACTCTTCTGCTTGTTTACGAGCTCACACGGATACACAACTCTGTGTTTGGGGGTGTGGGGGGGGGCATCAGTCTCTTATATCCTTACCACGAGTATTTTCACTTTTGTTTCCGCAGACAGCGAAGATTGATAGCTGTGGGGAGGAGTATCCTATGTGCACGCCAGACCTGTCTCTACAGTTAGGGTCTGGTGAAATAAGATTCTTAGACTCCTCAGAGCATTTACACACTAGGGAGCCTGGACCATTACCTACAACCCCAGAGATACGTTCATGTAAATAAAATATCTCTAAATTGCAGACTGTTATTATTGTTAAATCATCTCCTTTCCCTCGGATATTACTATTACCAGTTGATGGGCAATATCGTAGAAGTTAAAGTTTTGGAGATAAGATATAAACTATTAACATTCACTGTAGCTGTTTTGACTTGACAGTATAAAAATCTTTGAACTAGGTCTGTTCCAAATGTACAAAGTAAAATATGAGAAATAATCACTTTGTTCTGATTGACTACTGACTACCTAGTAGAAATTTAAAAACACTCAAAGGGCAATACCCTACCCTTTAGAATCTCACATTCCTAAGACAGACAAATGAACAAATTGGTTATCCTTTGCCTCTTTTGCCCAAATACAGTGTTTGGAAGGCCCTTCCAAAAGAGTCCCAGATGAAATAACAGATGTACAGTGTTTTGAGTTATCCTTTTTTTCTTTTCAGATGCTGTTTATAACTTGGGGGAACATTTCTGCAGTGTGCATGCACGTAGTGTGTGAAAAATACCTTTTCTATGTATTTGAATGTTCAGATGCATCTGAAATAATCTTACTTCAGGCTCCATCCTCTGGTGATTTTCAGTGTTTTATGACTATTAAGATGGTTTATCCATGTCTTTAATCCTCAACAGTCTAGTCATTAAATTAAATGTTGTGGACCTTCTTTAGAGGTCCTTTTCACTTAAATATTAAGTACTTCGTTTGTATGTCAAGCATTATCACAGGCATTAGGGGATAGAGCAGTAAGCAAGAAGTGGAGTTTCTGCCCTCCTGGAGCTTCGATTCTGGTGTGGGAGAGAGAGACATAATACATAAGGAATAAAAATAATTTCAGAGAATCATTAAGTACTATGAAGGAAATAGGGAGTTGTGGTATTAAGACGGAGATGCTGTGGTCAGGAAAAAAACCGGTCTTAGGGGACCTTTGACCTGATAACTGAAAAGTCAGAAGGATTTAGCCTTTGGAAGTCTGAGGGGAGAGTATTCCTATCTGAGGGAACAGCACGTGGAAATTCTCAGAGATATCAAGCTTGGGGTCAGCAAACTGAAAGAAGCTCAGTGAAGGTGGACCCTACTGGGAAATGAGAGGTTAGGTCATAGCCAGGGGGCAGATCTTGTGAGGTCTTATTGTCCAAAGGAGTTTGGCCTTTATTCTTAAAGTACATTGAAAAGCTGTTGGAATTTTTGTCAAGATGGAAGTGATTTGCAATATGACTGGAGGAGGAGATTGAATAAAAGGAGAAGAGAAGCAGAGAGACCGAGAGAAGGCTGTGGTAGATTTGAATAGAATAGTGACTGGCGTGTTAGAGACAAGTTACAAAAGATTTTTGAGGTATATTTTGGAGCTAAATGTATTGATTGAACTTGTGGCTTGCATGAGAGTGTAGTTGCTTGGATCAGCAGTGACTCGGGTTTTGGGCTTCAGCTGGAGGCTGGTGATGCCATGTATTGAGATGAGAAGGTGGTGAGGGAAACATTGGATTGGACATGTTAAGTAAGACCTGTTAGATGTTCAAGTGAAGGTGAGAACATCTGTATACCCAGATTTGGATATACAAATCTGGAATTTAGTGGAGAGGTTAAGAAGTCATTCATTCAACAAATGTTTTTCAGGCACCAGCTATGGTCCTGGCAGTGGGGATATAGTAGTGCAAAAATAGACAAAAATCTCTGTCTTCACAGGACTTCAATTCTAGTGGGGAGAGAAAGAGATGGGGAGTCATCAGCACTTACTGGTTGGTTTATGTTTTGAAAAGAAACTACATTCATATGATTCAGAAAATGTTTGGTGGGGTTTAGAGAAATTTTTCCCTATTTCTTGTCTCCCTTCATCACCCAGTTTTTTTGGAGCCAAACAGGGTTCGTGTTTTCTTACATATCTTTCCAAAGATATATTTTATGAACATATAGGCAAATATTTATATATCCCTCTCCCCACTTTGCCAAAATGGTAGCATACTTCACTTGCTTTGACACCTTGTATTTTTTAGAGTATTAAATAGTATTTAAAAATTAATGAAACAGGATGAGACCACCTAAGGAAAAAATGTAGAAAGAATTTTAGAAGGCTCTGGAATACTGCAACATTTTGTAAGTTGGTCCCTGCTCTCTGAGTTTTGGACCTACAGATGTGAAGTTGTTTAAAGAGCCGTTACTTTTTGTGAGACTTTTTATAAAAGTTTGCTCTGTTTCTTTTGTGTTCACTTTATCTTCCTGTTCTCTTTATTGGCTGGAAAATATCTGTGATTGGGAGCAGTGTTTTCCTGTATATACTGTCAATTAAATTCAAGTAAATTAATGACAGGATCAGCCCTGGAATCTTAATATTGTGAAGACTTTTAACTGGCTATTGTTAAGTCTAGGAAAAAGAGGCAGAGATTTGGAATGTTAGGAGATTATAACAAGTTACTGATGTTTAAAATGTATGAGTGAATCCTCTGTCAGTAATCAGTTAATCACAATATCTGTTCAGAGCAATCTGGCTCTTTGCCTGGGTTTGAATCTTAGTAGTAATGTTTCTATTACATTGCAGATGTTAGTGTAAACCTTGTATTACTATCTTTAAGAATATGTAGAGTTGGGGCGCCTGGGTGGCTCATTCGGTTAAGCATCCGACTTTGGCTCAGGTCATGATCTCACGGTCTGTGAGTTCGAGCCCCGCGTCGGGCTCTGTGCTGACAGCTCAGAGCCTGGAGCCTGCTTCAGATTCTGTGTGTGTGTCTCTCTCTCTCTCTCTCTCTCTCTCTCTCTCTCTCTCTCTCTCTGCCTCTTCCCCATTCATGCTCTGTCTCTCTCTGTCTCAAAAATAAATAAACGTTAAAAAAAATTAAAAAAGAATATGTACAGTCATTCTGTTACTTTTTGTTTAGGAAGGCTTATTGGAGAACACTGCAGTTCTTTTGATCCTTAAAAGTTTTGAGACAATGAGTAGTGTTAAGATCATGATATTGCATCTGCTACACCTTTTGTGGTATGATTGAACTCTGTTGATTGACTTATGTGGAGTTGGGGAGATGGAATATTTTTTATTGAATGTCTAACACTTTATATATTGGTTGACATTTTGATTTCCTGTTAGGTGTCTTTAGCTACTTGCTATATAAATTTTAAATTTACCTGTTTTTTTTTTTCTGAGATTTTTCTTGATTTAAAAACCTAGTTCAGTTCAATTTTTGTGGTTATTTTTGCTATTCTCTTGTATTCTTTTTGCTAGAGATTAAAGTAAGCCAACTTATTTCTGCATTGGAGAAATATAATCTTTGATGGAAAATATTTAATGGTCCTTTTTGAAGTATTAGACACTAATTACTAGGTATAAGACTACCATGTGAAATATATGTAGTGAGTGTGTTAAGCTAACTTAAATTCTGTAAATGTGTAGGTGTTAATGTCCTATTTCAAGGTTTTAGTTATCTAAATGATTTTCATTTATATACTTTATGAATGATGTGACTAATTGTTATTTAATCATGGGATTATAACCTGATTGTGTCTGTGTCAGAGTTTTTTGATTATTGACGTTGACAGTTATCATTGTTTCTCTTACCAGCTGTAAGTTTCTTGAAGGCAACATCTCTAGCATCTGTAAATACATAATAAGTATCTATTAATACCTTAAGTCTTGTTTCAATGTAGGTTGCTTTTCTAATAATGAAATGTTGGATTTATGCTGTGTAAATACTTCTTGAATTTCTCAACTTTGTTTTAATTCAGTTGAAGGAGAACATAGAATACTTAAACATTTTTTTTTGTTAAATTTTGAAACATATACCCTTCGCCCAGGTGCCCTTTATCCAGCTTTCCCTAATGTTAATAACTTATGCAACTAGAGCACAGTGATTAAAGCCAGGAAGTCAACATTGGTACAATACTACTAACTACAGACCCTATTTGAATTTCACTAGTTTTTCCAATAGTATCCTTTTTCTGTTTCATAATTCAATTCAGAATCATACATTGCATTTAGTTGTTGTGTTTCCCTAGTCTCATACGATATGATCTTTTCTCAACTTTCATGACTTTCACACTTGTGATGAGTGTAGCCATTTATCTTGTAGAATTGTCTCTCAGTTTGCGTTTGTCTGATATTTCCTTGATTTATTGAAGTTATGCGTGTTTGGCAAAGATACTATAGAAGTAATGTTGAGTCCTGCACATCACAGAGTACAGGATGTCAGTATATCCTATTTGAGATGATGTTAATTCTTATATGGTTGAAGTCGTGTCTGTCATATTTCTCTCCTTGTAGAGTCACTATTTTTCCTTTTGTAATTATAAGATATCTTTGGGAGATTCTTTGAAAATGTGCAGATAATCCCTGTTCTTCTCAAACTTTTGCTCAGTCATTTCAGTATTCTTGGTAGATCTTTCCTGAAGCAATTATCATAGTGGTGTTTGCCTGATGGTGATTTTATTTTTCTCATTTCCTTCTATATTTCTTTGTTTGCCTTCTGTATTTATTTTTAAATATTTGTTTTCAAAAATTTAAAATTTATTTTAAAATATTGTTGTCCCTTCTACATTTATTTTTAAATTTTTGTTTCCAGCTTGATCCCCCCTCCTTTTTTTTTAATTTTAGAGAGTGGGATAGAGTGCACAAGTAGGGAGAGGGATAGAGGGACACAGAGAGAGAACCTTAAACAGGTTCCGTGCTCAGCATGGAGCCCGACATGGGGCTCAATCCTATGACCCTGGGATCATGACCTGAACCGAAATCAAAAGAGTTAGATGCTCAACCAACTGAGCCACCTATGTGTCCCCCTTCTACATTTATTAATTGGAATTCTTCTGTAAAGAAGAACTGCCCCTTCTCTTTATTTAGTAATTTGTTTATATCTGTACTAAGTCATAGATACTTATTTTATTCTGTGGTTTATAATCTAATGCTGTCATTATTTTGTTGCTCAGATTGGTCCAGCTGTGGCCTTCAGGTTGGCTCTTTGTCTTTTCGACATACTTCCATTTTCTTTTTTTTAAGAAAGCACTACTTTTCTGGCACCAAAAATTTTCCAGGTTCATCTTATATTTCTCTGCTGCAGCCCTAGAATCAATCACTTCTCCAAGGAGCTCTGGTTCCTTCTTGGAGAATGATACTTAGAAACCAAGATCTGGATGCTATGTGTGCTTATTACTGCTGAGGTGTCATTGCTCCTAGGCCCTCCCAGCAGAGCTAGAAATATATTTATGTATACACATTAATCCGTGTGTGCACAAACATCCATGTTTATTTCTGTACCTTTTTATTTGTATGTGTGTATGTATGTTGTATCAAAAACCATGAGTTCATACTGATAACTGATTCCAGTTAGACACTGTAGAGTTTATGTTAGCCATCCCCCTTTTTTACAACTATTTTCTGACATTGAGAAATAGAGCATACTTTTCTTACAGTCCTAATAATCACATAAGTAGTATGAAGTTACCAAAATAATGAATGTGACAAGAAAAAGATCCACAAATAGTCCTGAGCCTGAAGAAACATGTTAAACTATCTGTCAGAGTGTTTCTTTTATTTGGTAGAAGTCTATATGAACCAAAAATAATGACATTTTGTCTTCTAAATATTAGAAGTATTCCAAGTATTAGAACTTCTAAATATTGTCTTGATTACATTTAAATTTTTTTGGAGATCACTTTGCACTGAGATTCAGATACTTTCTTTTGCATCAGAACTTTGTTGTCCATATGATCTGGGTTTTAAGCATTTATAAGGACAGCATCTTTTTTAGGGGGGCACCTGGGTGGCTCAGTTGGTTAATGTCCAGCTCTTGATTTTGGCTCAGGTCATGATCGTGGTTTGTGGGATCAAGCCCCACGTCGTGCTGTACACTGATAGCACAGGACCTGCTTGGGATTCTCTCTCTCTCTCTCTCTCTCTCTCTCTCCACCCATCCCTTGCTCACATGCATGCTCTTTCCCTCTGGCTCTCAAAACAAATAAATGAAAAGGACAGTACCTGCTTTTGTATTTTTTTTATTGTGGTAAAACACACGTACCAAAATTTCCCATTTTAACCATTTTTAGTGTGTAGTTAGTTCGCTAACAGTAATTGTACTCACAATGTCTTCACAACCATCACCACTATGTATTTCCAAAACTTTTTCATTATCCCAAATAGAAACTGCAACCATTGAGCAATAGCTCCCCATTCCCTCCCCTGCCAGCACCTGGTAACCTCTAGTCTACTTTTTGTCTTATGAATGTGCCTCTTTTGGTAGCTTATGAGAGGAGGATCATACAGTATTTATTCTTTTGCATCTGGCTTATCTGACTTGACATACTGTTTGGGGGTTCATCCATGTTGTAACATGTATCAGAATTTACTCCTTTTTAATGAATGAATAATACTTCTTTCATGTGTATTGCAATTACTTATCTATTCTTCTGTTAATGGGCACTTGAGTTCTGTCCACCATTTGGCTATTGCGAATAATGCTGCAGTAAATGTTATAACACGAGTATCTTTTCCATTGCCTACTATTCAGTTCCTTTGGATGTGTACCTGGAAGAGCAGTTGATGCTCTTGTATGGTAATTCTGTATTTAGGTTTTTGAGGACCTGTTGAAATATTTTCCATGGTGGCTGCACCATTTTACAGTCCTACCAACATTGCACAAGGATTCCAATTTCTCCACATCCTTTCCAACATTAGTTATTTTTCATTTTTGGCTTGTTTGCTTGTTGTGATAATAGACATCATGTGAAGTGGTATCTTACTGTACTTTGGATTTACATTTCCCTAGTGACTTGTGATGTTGAACATCTTTTCATGTGCTTGTTGGGCATTTGTGTATGTTTGGAGAAACATCCAGGTTCTGTGCCCATTTAAAAATTTGTTGTTGTTAATGTGTTCTTTTATATACTCTGGATGTTAATCTCTTATCAGACATATAAGATGTAGATATTTTTTCTCATTTTGTGGATTCTTTTCACTCTCTTGATAGTGTCCTCTGGTGCATAAAGTTAAATTTTGATGAAGACCAGTTTATGTTTTCTTTTGTTTGTGTTTTTGGCATCATATACAAGAAATCATTGCTAAATCCAGTGTCACAAAGCTTTTCCCCTGTGTGTTCTTCTATGAGTTTTTGTTTTTTTGTGTGTTTTTGTTTTTTGAGAGAGGTAGTGAGCAAGAGAGAGGCAGAAGGAGAGAGAATCTTAGGCAGGCTCCATGCTTGGTGCCTGACACAAGGCTTGTATGTGACCGTGAGGTCATGACCTGAGCCCAAATCAGGAGTCTGACGCTTAACTGACTGAGCCACCCAAGCACTCCTGAGTTTTTGTTTTCGTTAACTATGGTTTTTTTAAAAATAAAATTTTTAAATGTTTTTTTATTTTTGAGAGAGAGAGAGAGACAGAGCGTGAGCGGGGTAGGGGCAGAGAGAGAGGGAGACACAGAATCCGAAGCAGGCTCCAGGCTCCGAACTGTCAGCACAGAGCCCGATGTGGGGCTTGAACCCACGGACCATGAGATCATGACCTGAGCCAAAGTTGGATGCTTAACTGACTGAGCCACCCAGGCACCCCTACCCCTGAGTTTTTTGTTTTTATATTTTTATATTTTATTTTATATTTTAAATATTAAATATTAATTTATATTTATTATATTTATTATATATTATATCTATTATGTTTTATATATTTTATATTCATCTTTTAAGTATATGTCTTTCATCTTTAAAAAAAATTTTTTAATGCTTTTATTTATTTTTGAGGGAGAGAGAGAGAGACAGAGTATGAATGGGGGAAGGGCAGAGGGAGAGGGAGACACAGAATCTGAAGCAGGTTCCAGGCTCTGAGCTGTCAGCACAGAGCCTGACACAGGGCTTGAACTCACGGACCGGGAGACCATGACCTCAGCTGAAGTCAGATGCTTAACTGACTGAGCCACCCAGGCGCCCCTGTTTTTCTTCCATCTTGAGTTAAGTTTTGCATATAATGTAAGTAAGGACAGGGTATTTTGTACGGATTTTCTGTAGATGGCTTTATGTTGGCACTTAGAGATCTCCAAACTTTGACTAGAGCTTGGAAGTTAAATTTTAGAGGGCTAAAAAAGCAGTTATGAAGAAGATAATTGAGGATTATGGAAATTGGCATTATGATGAAAGGAATTGTATTTTTTCTATCTGAAACCCGTAAACATTAAAATGAACTGCTTATGAGAAAAGTAGAATGAAAGAAAGTCTTTAATTGATAGTTTGGGAATAAAGTATGAGAAAGAGTAAAGGCATAAAGATCTCAGCAGTGATACAGTTTTGGTCTTCATTAGATTCAAAAGCATGGATGGAAAATTTAAATGATAGAAAAGAGTAGAAAACAATACTACCTGAACTTAGCAATGTCCAGCAAACTTGAAATGTATTTATAAATATTGCCTTGTAATACTGTTTTTATGTTATTTAAAAAGTTTTTTAATGTTTGTTTATTTTTGAGAGAGAGAGAAGGAGAGAGAGAGAGAATATGAGTGGGGGAGAGGCAGACAGCCAGGGAGATGCAGAATCCGAAGCAGGCTTCAGGCTCTGAGCTGTCAGCACAGAGCCTGATGCAGGTCTCAGACTCATGAACTACAAGAGCATGACCTGAGCCAAAGTCAGATGCTTAATCGACTCAGCCACCCAAGTGCCCCTATACTGTTTTTATGTTGTGCAGATGGAAAAAATGAAATAGTAACTAGTCTAGTATCACATTGCCATTGACAGAATAGTTTCTTGATTGACACCCTTTAATTTTTTTTTTAGATGTTTGTTTATTTTTCAGAGAGAGGGAGAGAAACAGTGACAAAGTCTCAAGCAGGCTCTGACATGGGACTCAATCTCATGAACCATGAGATCATGACCTGAGCCAAAATCAAAAATCGGCTGCTTAACTGACTGAGCCACCCAGGCACCCCCACACCCTTTCATTTTTGAGTCTAGTATTTTCCTTCCTTCTTTTCCTTCTTTCTTTCTCATGTTTTGTTGGTTTTTTAAAGTAAACTCTACTCTCAGTGTGGGGCTCAACCCACAAGAGTCAACCCTGAGATCAAGAGTCATATGCTCTACCAACTGAGCCACCCAGGAGCCCTTCTTTCTTATGTTTTGACATCTAGCAGAAACTTCCTCCACCACTCTGAGACATTTGACTTTTTAGGTGATACTTGCCTTCTTGTAGAAGGCTTAACTATCATCCATCCACTTGCTCCGAGCCAACTGTAGTTTCTAATAATAGCCATTTTGGGTTATTCTGAGGAATTAGATGATGTATAAAATGTATACAGCATCGTTTCTGGAACATATGCAGTCAATAAAGGTTTGCTATTATTATTGTTATTAACAAGCCTGTAGTTAGGTGTTACGATGGTGGTAAAGAATGGGCAAAGTACATCCTGCTTAGTGTCCCCCTATGGGAAAATTGGTGTCATTATGGTGTCATTTATTTTTACAACTTGCTATGTTGGATTGTCTTTATTCTTTTACCTTAAGGGACACTTAAGGGAAAGAATGGAATGGTAAGAGGTTGTGTTGTTCAAGCTGTGTTGGGGATTTTATTTTTTAAAATTTTTTTTTTCAACGTTTATTTATTTTTGGGACAGAGAGAGACAGAGCATGAACGGGGAGGGGCAGAGAGAGAGGGAGACACAGAATCGGAAACAGGTTCCAGGCTCTGAGCCATCAGCCCAGAGCCCGACGCGGGGCTCGAACTCACGGACCGCGAGATCGTGACCTGGCTGAAGTCGGACGCTTAACCGACTGCGCCACCCAGGCGCCCCTGTGTTGGGGATTTTAAACAGGAGGTGGTGGTCAGCGAAGCTGATGTGTATCTGCCATAGCTGTATCACCTTTTCTTTCTTTTTTTGTTTTAAGTTTATTTATTTTCGAGGGGGGAGGGGCAGAGAGAGAGGAGAGAGAGAGACTCCCAAACAGACTCTGTGCTTATAGCCCATCTCATGAACTGTGAGATCATGACCTAAGCCAAAATTAAGAGGTGGATGCTCAACTGAGACACCCAAGCGCCCCTGTATCACTTTTTTCTTATTCTCCCATGTCTGTGTCTTCTATAGCTGTGCCAGAACTTAAGTGGGAATTAATATACAGGAGCTTGCAAGTACATTAATTTGTCTGGAAAAAAGGACCAGTTGAGAAATAGTGATAAATAAAGTTGGTAAGAATTGGAAGGTGAAGCAAGGACTCTGAATTTTAGTACAGCCAATAATAAACCAGTAGCAACTGTTCAGAATGTGATTCCTCTCCTCCATAAAAGTCATGTAACCCATAACAAACAAAAAACTCGGCTAAAGCAAATTACTATTAATCCTTGTATTTGTGAAAAAAATTTAAGTCCAATATTTTAAAATAGATATGATTTATCTTTCAAAAGAATAGGATAACAAATACTGCAAGTCTTTGGGTAGTGTAAAGACAGGGTGATTAGGGTAATCCTTTTCAATGTTTGGGTAGGAGATCAGGCCTAGGAAAAATTGTGCTCTGGATGTTGCAATTATTTGTGAAAATGCTGGCTGGTAATGGCTTTGTCTAGTATGCATGCCAGTTTGAGCTTGCCTATCCATGAGGGAGTTAGATTCACATTCTGTAACTCATTTGAGATAGGTATATGAGAATGTTTTTGTTTTTTCTTTTAAGGCTGGTTGATGTCTTAAAGTCCTTGCCTAAATTATTAAGAAAAGAAAAAAGTGAGAAAGCAAGTAAAAAGGACATTAAACTTCATGCTGATAAGAGCGATGTGAAACTTGAAAAAAAGTACAGTCTATACTGACTTGTGGGAGAATTTCAAGTTCATTGAGGAAAGAAGGGTCTTTAATTCTGGTCAGGTGGATTTACTTTGGAAGCACTTGCCTTCTATAACTTATTTATTGTAGCATAAATATATCCCTTTCTCCCCACTGTCCTCCTCTTTTTTTTTTTTTTTATTTGAGACTTATGGGTTTTCTTCCTGCAATCTACATTTTGCCAACCAAGATTGATGAGAGACTACTGTATTTCTCTTTTTTTTCCCCCACTTCCTCCTTTTTTTTTTTTTTTTTGAACATACAGAAATGACCGTTGTAGAGTACTTAGAGCTCTGTGGATCAAATCTTATTGCAACAAAAAGCATTGTACGGAATGTCTCCAAACAATAAAGATATCTCTTCGCTCTATCTAATGGCTCTCTCATTTGAATAGAGTAAGAAGAAATTGTTTAGATGAATCTTGGAGCTTATTTTTAAATGAAACAACAGTAGTGTTTTTAGTCAGTGTGTAGTAGAGGTAGCATTTCTTATGGAAATGGAAAATATTCCAAAGTTAATAATGCTCTGTATTAGGCTTTAAAGTATTTTCTTTCAATTTATATTAATTATAATTAGCTATATTCTAATTATATTAATTCAAATATAACCTGCTGTAAGCCCGCTGAATGTCATTTAAAAAACTAATTATGGGGACGCGAGGGTGTCTCAGTCTGTTAAGCTTTTGACTTCAGCTCAGGTCATGATCTCACTGTTAGTGGGTTCGTGCCCCTCATCGGGCTCTGTGCTGAGAGTTCAGAGCCTATAACCTGCTTTGGGTTCTGTGTCTCCATCTCTCTGCCCCTCCCCCATTCTTGCTCTGTCTCTCTCTGTCTCTCTCTCAAAAATAAACATTAAAAACTTAAAAACAAATTATGGGAACGTCTGGGTGCCTCAGTTGGTTAAGAATCTGACTCTTGATCTGAACTCATGTGTTGATACGTTGTGAGTTCAAGCCCCACATTGGGTTCTACACTGAGCATAAAGCTTACCGAAAAAAAATTATGTGGTATATTGACTTACCTGAAATTAATTTAGGCCCCAGTATTATATCTTATTGGTAATTTTTGGAATAGTCAAATTTTTGCCTGTATTTCAATACTGAAATAAAAAGTCATCATTTGGTAGTTTTGTTTTTTACTAAAAAGAGAACCACAATATTAAGTGTTTAGCTATTTACATTATTGATGAATCCTACTTTTGGAAGTCAGCTGAAATGTGGCACACTAAAGCATTTATCAATAGTTAAGCTACAGTCACCTTCATCAAGATGTTAAACATGGTTATACATTTTACTAAAATAGTTTATACTTCAAATAAAATATTTATCCAGTTATGTACCAACCTCAGTTCTATACTTAAAATTCAATGTTTTGAGATTCTGTTAACTGCTTTACCTGCTGAAATGTAATTATCCAAATTAGTTCTTTATATGAAAAATGTCTAAGTGAAGAACAATATTGATTCAAATTAAAATCCATCTGATCTTGGCAAAGTTATATCTTTTTTTAAATTTCTGTTATTATTAGTAAATTTGTTTTTAAAACATTTTTAGGGATAGGAATTTTGTCAGGCAATGTTACCACATCATAGTTTGGGCAGTAACATGTTCTTTTGGAGCTCTCTTTCAGCCTCAGAAACCTAAAACTTACTGGAAAGTTAAGATTCTCAGGAGAAAGGAAAGGCTAGTGACAGGTCACCTTTTAGTGTTCTGAGGAGTGAAGTATGTGTAGTAAGGAGAAAAACTTAAAATTTGAGATTTTAGAACAGTTCTGTCAGAAATCTAGATAGCCTATCTATGTGATTTTCCTGATTATTTCTTTATTCTCTTTATCTTAGGTTGCCTAGCTATTCTCTTAGAACTGGTAACTGATTAAAAAATTTTTGTTTTCAGAATATTAGTAAAATATTTACCAAATTTTCTGGGAAGGATGTCAGAGTATCAAATTAAGACAGCACAGAGTTTTATTTTTTGTTAAACAGTAAAATATTTGATACATACTAAAGATTTTAAGTTAGAGTCTTTTAAGAATTTTAAGCAGAGGGTATGAAATGATAAGATTTGCATTTTAGAAAGCTTACATTGGCCATGATATGTGGCATGTACCAAGGCGTCAAAAAAGGACATAGGCAGGTCACTTAGGCAACTATGGCAGTAGCCAGGTAAGAGGTGGTGGTTTGGATTAAGGTGTTATCAGTGGGAATGGGAAGAAGCGGATGAATGCAAGAGTGGTTAGAAGATAGAGTTGGAATAACTTATTGATTGGATTGATTTGTAAAGAACAGTAAGAGAGAAATCAAGAATGACTAATAAAATTTCTGGCTTGATGAATTCAGTGAATGAGGATATCATTTACTGAGATGTGGAATATTGCAGAAGAATGGACATCTTGAGTTTGAGGGGTCAAGTTTATGGAAGTGTAATTTACACCTAGAAAAATTTACCCTAAAAAATTCTTTGAATTTTGATAATTTTATATGGTCATGTAACTACCATCATAGTTAATATCACCCCAAAAGTTTCCTATTGCTCTTTTGTAGTCTTTACTGAGCCTTTGACATCAGTGATCTGATGTATGTCTCTCTATTTTTGCCTTTCCCAGAATGTCATGTAAAGTGAATCCTACAATAGGTAGTCTAATGAATCTCTTCTTTGGCTTAGCTAATGCTTTTGAGAATCAATCATCTGTTCTCATCCATATATCAGTAATTTGTTCCTTTTTTTGCTGAATAGTATACCACAGTGTGGATGCACCACATTTTGTTTTTTCTTTCACCAGTTGATGGACATTTGGGTTGTTTCCAGTTTGGGGCAGTTATGAATTAAAGTGCTCTAAAAATTTGTGTTTAGGCTTTTTTATAAATGTCTACCTTTATTTCTAATACTCAGGAATGGGATTACTAGGTCAAGTGAAAAGATACATGTTTAAGAGAAGCTGCCTAGTGGTTATTTCATGTTAAATTTCCACTTGCACAAATGAGAGTTTCTGTTGCTCCACATCCTCATCAGCATTTGATTCTGTCAGGTTTTTTGACCCATGCCAATAGGTGTATAGTGGTATCTTGTTGAGGTTTTAATATGCAGTTTTCTAATGACTAATGATGTTGAATTTCTTTTATGTTCTCATTTGCCATCAGTATTTCTGAACTCTTTGGGTCTTTTCGCTATTAATTAGATTGTATGTGTTCTTATTAATTGAGTTTGAGAGTTCTTTACATAGACTTCTTTGAGAGTTCTGGATACTAGTCGTGCGTGTGTGTGTGTGTGTGTGTATGTGTGTGTGTATCTGTCCTATGCCAGGTATGTCTTAAAATATTTTCTCCCAGGCTGCAGCTTTTCGTTTTCTTTTCATTCATTTTTTTTTTCTGTTGAGGTATAATTGCCGTATAACATATTAGTTTCAGGTTTACAGCATAATGATTCAATATTTGTATATATTGCCAGATGATCACCACAGTATGTCTAGTTAACATCAGTTATCATACATAGTTATAAAACATTTTTTTCTTGCGATGAAAACTTTTAAGATTTACTCTCTTAACAACTTTCAGATATGTAACATGGTATTATTAACTGTGGTCTTCATGTTGTACATCATATCCCCAGGACTTGTTTATTTTAATACTGGAAGTTTATACCTTTTGACCACCTTCACCCATTTTGCTCACCCTTCACTCCCCATGTTTGGCAGCCACCAGTCTGTTCTCTGTATATGTGAGTTTGTGTTATTGTTTTGTTCCATAATATCTTAGCATTGTTTTTTCTATTTCTGTGGGAAAAAAAATGCCATTGGAATTTTGATAGGGATTGCATCGACTTGGTAGATTGCATTAGATAGTATGGACATTTTAACATGGAGTGTCTTTAGCATGGAATATCTTTTCATTTGTTTTCTTTAGTTTTTCCTTCAGTGTCTTATGGTTTTTAGTGTACAGGTCTTCCACCTCTGATTAAATTTACTCCAAAGTTTTTTTTTTTTTGGTGCAATTGTAAATGGGATTGTTTTCTTCATTTCTATTTCTGATAGTTATTAGTGTATAGAAATAAAACTTTTTTTTTTTTTTTTTTTTTTTTTTTTTTTATTTTAAAGAGGGCACATGAGCTGGGGAGAGAGGGACAGAGGGAGAGAGAGAATCTTAATCAGGCTCCACGCTCAGTGCAGAGCCCAGTGCGGGGCTCAATCCCACGACCCTGGTATCAAGACTCGAGCTGAAATCAAGAGTTGACTGCTCAACTGACTGAGCCACCAGGTGCCCCAATGCAACAGATTTTTATACACTGATTTTGTGTCCTACAACACGACATCGTTGATATGATTCAGGCTTTTTGTGTCCTAACTAGGAAGTCTTAATCCTTTGTTTACATTTTAATGTAATGCACCTATATTGCCCCCAAATTCTCCACCAGAGCTGCCAGCTTCTTTCTGTGTCCAAACATAGCACCTAATGAGAGTGAGGGTGTGGAGGGAAGGGCCCAGGCTAAATATGGCCCAGGAGCCAAATCTTTCCCTCTCCCTGTTTTTCATAAGTAAAGTTTTATTGGCGTACAAACATGCTCATTCATTTACTTGTTTTCTGTGGCTGCTTTTGTGCTGCAGTGGCAGAATTGAGTAGTTGTAACAGAGACTGAATGGTTCTCAAAGTCTACAATATTAACTTTCTACTTTTTTTACAAGAAAAGTTTGTTTGACACCTGAGATAGTCTGTTAGTTCCTGCTTCTCCTTTTCTTGGGGATAACACTCCTGGAGCCCTTTGTTCTTCTGTGTCTATCTGGACAGATTGTTTTTATTTTTTTATTAAAAAAAATTTTTTTTAATGTTCATTTATTTTTCAGAGAGAGGGAAAGAGAGAGGGAGACACAGAATCTGAAGCAGGCTCCAGGCTCTGAGCTGTCAGCACAGAGCCTGACATGGGGCTTGAATTCATGAACCATGACCTGAGCCAAAGTGGGAGGCTTAACCAACTGAGTCACCTAGGTGCCCCTGGGCAGATTGTTTTTAAAATCTGCATAGGTGCTATTCTGAAAAATTCCTGTTCCTTTCTCCTTTGTTAGATCCCTCTCTTTCTGGGATCCCAAGTCTTTTTTTTCGTTTGTTTCATTTCCTCCTGATAGAATATATTTTTTATTTTCCTACAAAAAGAGACTGGATGGGAAGTAAATTGATATCACTCTTGATAGAGAATCCTAGGTGGTTAGTTTATTTTCCCTGAGAATTTTGAAAACATTGCTTTATATTACTTTCCAGCTTCCAGCGTTGCTATCAATAAATCTAAAGACTTTCCAACTTAGGGTTTGTTGTAACCTGTTCTTCTTTTCTGAAAACTTGGAATCTTTTCTTCATCCCCAGTCTTTTATTTATTTATTTTATTATTTTTTTTTTTAATTTTTTTTTTTTCAACGTTTATTTATTTTTGGGACAGAGGCAGAGCATGAAGGGGGGAGGGGCAGAGAGAGAGGGAGACACAGAATCGGAAACAGGCCCCAGGCTCCGAGCCATCAGCCCAGAGCCCGACGCGGGGCTCGAACTCACGGACCGCGAGATCATGACCTGGCTGAAGTCGGACGCTTAACCGACTGCGCCACCCAGGCGCCCCATCCCCAGTCTTTTAATATGTCAAAGAGAGGTGCCTCTTTTTTATTTTTAAAACTAAATATTCTGGGTATTGTGTTGATCTTTTTTAGATGGAAAACTCCTGTTCTTCATTCTAGGATATTTTTTTCTCTGATGATTGCCTCTCATTCTGATTTTCTTAGATGCATACTGATTGCATGTTGGACCACTTAGATTAATATCTTTTTTCTTTTTTAAGTATTCTTATTTCTTTTATGTGCTCCCCTACCCCATGTTTATGAAACTATTAATGCTGTTGAGGAGGAGGATTTTTACCTTTTTCCTTTGGAAAATTGCAAATATATACCAAAAAAATAGTAAAATAAACCCTCAGGTACTTGTCACTCATTCTCAACAATTATTAATTCATAAGCAAGCTATTAATTTTGAAGCATATCTCAGAATTTCATTACATTCATACATATTTTGGAATATGACCCTAATAGATAAGGACTTTCATTAAAAAAATTATCATTATAAAGACTATAAAAATTAATTTTTTAAGGTCATCAGATATCCCATCATTGTCTAAGTTTTCAGGGGTATCATAATTTAATGTAAAAGACCTCAAATCTGCACCCAAACAAAGTCATTCATACTGTGATTGATTAATGTGCTTTTTAGTCTTAGTTAAATTCCCCCTCCATATATCTCTCCCTCTCTCTTTTTCTCTTCTCTTTTACCTGTGTGCATAGTTTATTGAAGAAATCTGATTATCCAGTAGTTTCCTACAGTCTGGATTTACTGACTTGCAGGTTGAAGGTTAGTAATGCTTGAATATATAACATATATAGCATAGAAGGCATTCTGAAGACTGCCTTTATGACCAACTTCATTCTCTTAGTATAATGGTTTTGAGGTTAATCCATTTTGTAACATCTATCAATACTTCTTTTTCTTGTATTGAGGAAGAATGATCCATTTTATGTATATAATGTATTTTATCCATTTAAGTATTGATAGATATTTGAGTTATGAATAATTATGAATTTCTGCCTTTATGAATAATGTTGCTGTGAACATATGTGTACAAGTTTTTGTGTGGCCATGTTTTCTTTTGGGTATATATGTAGGAGTGGAATTTCTGGATCATATAACTATAATTATGTAAATAATTTTTGTAATTGTTTAATATACTATTTTTTTAAATTTTAACGTTTATTTTTGGGACAGAGAGAGACAGAGCTTGAACAGGGGAGGGTCAGGGAGAGGGAGACACAGAATCTGAAACAGGCTCCAGGCTCTGAGCCGTCAGCACAGAGCCTGACGCGGGGCTCGAACTCACGAGATCGCAAGATCATGACCTGAGCTGAAGTTGGCCACTTAACCGACTGAGCTACCCAGGCGCCCCAAATTTACTATTGATAATACATATTAAGAAGTGGTTCTCTGAGAAAATCTAGTCTATAAGTTGTTTTCAAATGCAATGAAAAGTTTACAGATACTATAATTAATACTGATGATGTTATTTAGAAATAAAATGACACATGAATTTTTTTTGTTTTTTTGTTTGTTTTGTTTGTTTTTTTATTTGGAGCCTGTGATTTGTTTTTAGGGCTCATAATACTCCTGGGCCTTAGGCATGGTACCTATGTACTGCCTAAGTGTTGCAAATCCTAACATTGCATGAGTGGAACTCAGAAGAAAGCTAAAGTGGTAATGTGACACTTGAACTTTGTGGATACTCAGTGGGACATAATCTGAGTGGGGATGGAAATGGTCCTGGCAGGCTGTCAGGCATAGGACCTTGGTGTGGTCCCTAGTAGAGCACAGGGGTGAAGAAGACTCTTACTTGTTTTTATGAGTTACCAGACAGCTTGGAAGATGTAGGAGAATAGTGCAGTGATTGTGGCCCTGTTTCTTTATTTGCTCTATAGTATTCTTACATAAATTCTTAATGAATAAATTATCATGTAAGCAATTCAGATAAAACAAAAGAACTTGGATTTTTTTTAGTTATGTGAGCTTTCTATTGCACAAGCAGAGAATTTAGTAGACAGTTTTAGCATACTTTCAGCTATTGGTTCATGAATTTCTAGTATGTTTCACTAGGCTGGTGTTTTTTTCACCTTGACCTCTGTCTAAGTATGGATTATCACTGCCCATGATCCCACTTTACCATAAATCTGTTGGCCTCAGAAGAGAAGTCAAAGGCACTATGATTCATTTGAATCAAAACTTGAATGAAGCCAAAAGGCAATCTATGCAACCATTAAAATAATTTACAAGCAGTGGATAGTATGTCCCATTTTTATAAGGGAAGAAAACTGTTATGAAGGGAACATGACAACTTTTTGATATACAGTTGGAAAATAGGCCCTACCCTCAGGAAATACTCAGATAATTACAGTTCAGGTTGGTTAATACTCTAATAGAAATAAGCATAGAATTCTCATGTAATACATAAGATAGGGCACCTAACCTGGTTTAAATGGGCCCAAGAAAGTTTTTTAAAGGCAGATATACTGAACCAAGGCTATATAGTATTGGTAGGAGTTAGGTGAATGGGTAGAAAGAGGGAGGAAGAAGAAGAATTTTAGGTATAGAAAACAAAATGTAAAGGCTGGTTATATGAATCAGCCTGTTGTGTTCAGTGACCTCTAAGCAGAGAGAAATTACTGGATTGTGATGTTAAGTAAGGGAGTCCCATGAGAAGAGGAACCTGGAGAGAGGCTTTAGTCTAAGGTCAAATCATAGAATCATGTTGTCAATGAGCTTAAACTTAGTGCTATCTATAGTGGGAAATATCAAGCGGCTGTAAGTACAAGAGTGATGTCAACTTTTTGGTTTAGGTAGGTAATTTGTCTTTGAGTGTCAGTTCTGAGATTCTGACCTTGAAGGTCATGAATTTAAATTTTTTTATGTTTATTTTTGTGAGAGCACATGCGCATGTGCGTGCGCAAGTGGGGATGGGGCAGAGAGAGAGGGAGACACAGAATCTGATGCAGGCTCCACATCTGAGCTGTCAGCACAGACCATGAAATCATGACCTGAGCCTAAGTCAGACGTCCAACTCAACTGAGCCACCCAGGTGCCCTGAAGGTCATGAATTTTATTTATTGACCACTGTATATACTCAGAGGCTAGAATGGTACCTGGCAAGTATTTAAGTATTCACCAAAGATGCTAGTTAGGCAGTATAGTTGCATATAGCAGTTAAGAGCATGGGATCCAACACAGGTCTGAATCCTCCTGATGCCACCATTAAGTAGTACTGTGACCTTAAGTGGGTTTCTTAGCCTTAATCACCCTGACTCACTTTTCTTATCTGGAAAATGGAGGAAAGAGTTGGACCTACCTAATCAGATGATTCGGAGAATTGAATGAGTTTATGTAAACCACTTGGAGTAGTGTTTGGCTCATAGTAAGTACCATATAAATATTAAGTTATTATTTATTTGGTGAATGAGATTTTAATACAAACTAGAGTTGGTAAGGCTCTGATCCCAGAGCATTTATAGGGTTACACAGGAATGGATGGATTTAAGAAATATTCAGGAACACAGTCGGATAGGATGTGGTAAATAAGAGTGGCAAGGAGTTAAGGTTAATTCCCTGATGTAAAGCTAGAGATTTAGGTTCTCCCCGCCCTCCCATTTCTCCCCTACCCCTTCCCAGCACACACACACACACACACACACACACACACACACACACACACACACACACTCCCTCCCTCCCTCTCACTCTCACAGATTACTGTTTATCCATTCTGGTTAGTACCAGAAGTTTAAATAAAGCCCAGTGGTTAGTCTTTGGTATGTTGATTCAGTGTGACATATCCTCTTGAATTTTGTTTGGTTTCTTACTGATTCCTTTTCTTTCTCTTCCTCGAAGTCTCTTGGACTCCTTGGATTCTTCTCAGAACAAGTGTAAGAAGGGCTTAGGGCCATCTCCGGTTGTGTACCTACTTTCCTCCCCTTGTCTTCTCTTCCTTTTCTTTATGCTTCTTCCCCTCCTCCCCATTGATTTCCTACTCCTACAGTGGGAGATAAGAGAAAGGGTTTCCTCCTTAGTTGGCCCTCGCCTACAGACTAGCTTGGTGTTCACAGTTCCAGTCATAATGGAAAACTTTAGGGAGTGTGTTAAAACACGTGTCAGAAAAGTATTCCCTTCAGCAATTAAATTTAACTTTAAAAGAGGTCTCTTTTAATTCTGTTTTTCTGATGTGATATTGAGAAGCGTTTGGAATCTACCACTTGAGCCAGCTACCCTTAGGATCCTTCTGTTACAGAAACCAGCTAACTTGTAGAGTATAGCTTGTCTCGGAGGCAAAAGGAATCTTTTAGCTTGCTGCTAGGCAGGTCAGGGTCACCTGAACCAGAGGTTCCATGCTAGAGCTGTGCTTTCATTAGGAGAATTGGACTGGATACTCCGAGAGTCTAAGATGGAGCCTCAGCTCTCTGCTGCGGCCCTGCTAGTCTTTGAAATCTATACATTTTTTGAAAAATCTTTAAGTTCATGTAAATTTTGCGTTCTACTCTACAATTCATTTGTTTTGATAGAAATGGAAATTTCCTCCCCTAATTTTTTGCCTAAACTAGTGCTCTGGGAAAATAAACCCTTTTACTTTCTTGTGTCTTCTCATATTCCCCCACATACTACCTCATTCCCCAGTTTAAGAAGCACATACGAGGATTTAGAGCCAAAACCTTTTTATTAAGTGTCTCTTGCATATTTCTCATGATGAGTTTCTCATGAGGAGTTGGCGTTTCGGCTAATACAGTCCGGCCTTTTTTTCCTCAACACATTAAGTGAGGCTTCTAAATCTTCGGAACAACATTCTTGGTCATAAACAGTTTGTAGTAAAAGCTTTCCATTTCCCAGAGTTTGTAATGAATGTAAATATTCTACGTAATTCCTCATCTGGGTAGTCATGAAAAGATAGTAGCCAGTGTTTATTGTCTTTTTACTATGTGCTAGGTTCTCATCCCTTTTGTCTATCATGCTCTTGAATTATGCGATGCTTTGAAAACAATTAACTTGTCTGTAGAATTCATGCTAACATTACTATTGTTTTTAATTAACAGATTTCAACACTAAACTTGCACAATGTCTTTGAAACCAAGAGTAGTAGATTTTGATGAGACATGGAACAAACTTTTAACGACAATCAAAGCTGTTGTCATGTTGGAATACGTTGAAAGAGCAACATGGAACGATCGCTTCTCGTATCCTTTAGTGGCATTGATAAATGTTCTTGTATTGATAGTGATATTGTATCAATAACTGTATCAGTGAACGTTGATAAATGTCCTAAAATTGACAAACTTGTTGAAAAGTGAGAACAGGTTTATGCTTTTGTGACTACTTTCAAATGTATTGTTTACATTTCTAAGTTCATCACCTGTATGTGGCAGTCAGCATTCTGATAACATTTCATTTAACAAATACTTATTGAGCACTTATGTATATGGCAGGTATGCTTGAGACTTTGGGAACACAGTTGTAAGACACAAACCACTTTCCCTTCACTCTACTAAGGGAAACAGACAATAAACAGGTATTAAAATAATCTAATGCCAGTGCTTCTACTAACAGGTAGTAATAAATATTGTGGAGAAAAATCAAGCAGGGTAAGGCCATGGAGAATGATTAGAGTATGGCAGCTCTTTTAGATGGGATAGTCTTGGAAGGCCTCTCTGAGGATAGTGATATTTGAACTAGACTAAAGTGAGGGAGCAAGTCATACAGATACCTGGGAGAAGAGTGTTCTAGGTAGTGAATGGCAAGTTTGATGACTTGACAGTTAGAAATATGTTTCTTAATTGGTTTGTTTACATTTATGAATTACCAGTTTTATATGAAAATACAAATTTGTGGTTTCCCTAGAACAATCTGAACCCTGATGTTCTGCATTGCTACATGACAGCTATCTTTTTTTCTTTTTAAAAATATATACATAATATATATTACTTACAAATATATATAAAATTACTATTCTACCTCAGCACTTGGGGTATAAACTCTGGCACCAAGAAAAAACTCTAAAATATTAAAATACTGCAGCTTCTTGGTATTTGGAAGGTTTAAGGGGTCTCTAGGAACCCTTGGCCACAGGTATCTGGGGCAAAGTTGTGGATGGCAGTCTCACCAACTATACGCAGTGTCTTCCAGGGCCCAAGGCTGGGTGAGCATGGGGGCAACATACGTACTTTGGAACATATTTACTGTCAGACTCCTGAACTGCTTCAGTCTTTTATCATAGGAAACCCCACACATGTCATGTCTCAGGGTAAAGAAAAGGGATCGGGTTGAGATCTGGTTGTCTCTGGGTCCAAATGGCATGGCAGTAACCCAGGGCCCTGAAGGAGGCCTTGACGACTGGGTGGATACTGTAAAAACCAGATTCTTTCCCCAGAAAGGGAAATTGAAATGTGAAGGTATTAACCAGAATGTGTGTGGAGGTTCAGAGTTCTCAAACTCTATGCTGCCCTCTCTAGCTGTCTTCTGGGTCTGAGGGGTGGCTACCCTCTCTATGTAGGCATACATTCTTTAGAAAAGCTTGGATTTTATAACAGTGATTCAACTTGTTCTCAGTGCCTAACTCAGTTTTTATATTAAGCTGAATATTGATACAAGAACAGCGAAGTTCTTTTAGACCAGTAGCAAACCATTTCTTTCATTACAGTTGTAGTCGTTAGTAAGAAACATTTGTTAGGCTACCTATGTTCTAGGCACTAAGATAAATAAAATGATGGTAATGTTCCTGGGAGCTTTCATAGTTTGCAAAGATGTTTTTATATTACTTGGTACCTCAAACAAGACTGTCAGATTGTGGGGCGGATATAATTATTGTCTTTATGTAACAGATGAGGAAATTGATATTCAGAGATTAAAGGACTTGCCCAGACTCATGCAGGTAGTAATTGAATGAGCACAGACTTGAATATGAGATTTTCAGCATCTAATTCCTATGCTTGCCAGTGTATCTAGAGGATAATTGATATAGATTCTGCCTTTGAAGAACTTACTATTGAATTAATTTTTTCGTAGAACATCATGGATTGGTTTTGGGTGGGAATCTTTTTTTTTTCTTTTTTGCGTAGGATCTTAATAAAATGGAACAAGTGTTAAAGGCCACTTGGGTGTTAATGAGATTTCATTAGATGAGTACATAGGTAGTTTTAGGGCTATTTCAACTAAAATAATAAACAGAGAAGGGAGTTGGTCTTAGAAATACCCAACTTCTCTGGAAAGTGCCCGTCCAGTCATTATTATTTCTAAGATGTTTATTGTGTGATTCATCCAGTTATTCTTGACCTGTGTGTGAATTTTCTTCTCCCTTTACAGAAAGCTGCAGAAATGGTAAAGTTAAGAATGGAATTTCTTACTTTAAATTTTATTTTGGAAAATAAGGACTGTGTTACTAATTGTTTTGAAGTAAAATTCTCACCTTTTCCCTATTATTTTTGCTTAAGAATATAAGGTGACTTCTGACCCTCAGATTTCTTAGGTATAAATCTTAGAGGCTGTAAAACTTTAATCTTTTGAAAATGGAAAGCCTCCCCCAACTTGTGTTATCACTATGTGTGATAGTACGTGATTTAAAAAAAAATTTTTTTTAATGTTTATTTTTTTGAGGGAGAGAGAGAGAGAGAGAGAGAGAGAGAGAGAGAGAGAATGAGCGGGGGAGGGGCAGAGAGAGGGAGACACAGAATCTGAAGCAGTTGACCCTTGAAGAGCACAAGTTTGGACTCTGTGTATCCACTTATAAATTTCTTTTTTTAAATAAATACAGTATAGTATTGTAAATGTATTTTCTCTTCTTGGCAATTTTAATAAGATTGTCTTTTCTTTAGCTTACTTTATGTAAGAATACAGTATCTAATACATACAAAATACAGTATATGTGTTAACCAACTGTTTATGTTTCACTTGAGGCAAAGTCAGCAGTAGGGTATTAGCTTAGTTTTGGGGAAATGAAAATTTATATGTGTTTTTTTTTTTCTGAGTAGCTTGGTGGGCCTCACTCGCATGTTGTTCAAGGGTTAACTGGTACATATGTTAAAAAATTCCTAAGATGTACATGTGGGATTGAACAGATAATTATAAAGCAAACACCCACATAATAACTGCACAGGTTAAGAACTAGAACACTGCCAGAATCCAGTTCTCCCCCCAACTTACAGGTCTGTCTCAGTTCACGATTCCACTCCTTTACCTTGGAAGTAACTACTATTCTGAGTTTTGCAACTGTTGTTTCCTTGTTGTTGTTGTTTGTTAATAGTATAACTGCTTATATATACAGCCCTAACAATTATTGGTTATTTCTGTGTTTGGAACTTTATATATATAAATGGAATCATACTGTGGTACATTTTTTTTGTGTGTCGTAATTTTTTCTTTCAACATGTATATGTATGGAATTAATTTGTTACCAGTGACATTGTGAAATATGCATTACTAGCCCCATTTTACAGTTGAGAATGTTGTGGCTTACTGATGTGATAAGATGCTTTACTGATACTGTAGGATAGAATGCGGAGGTAAAATGCTCAAGTCCCCTTATACTCTTTTTTAAAAATTTTTTTTAATATTCATTTTTGAGAGAGAGAGAGCGCACAACCAGGGAAAGGCAGAGAGAGAGGGAGACACAGAACCTGGAGCAGGCTCTAGGCTCTGAGCTGTCATCACAGAGCCTGATGTGGGGCTCAAACTCACGAACCATGAGATCATGACCTGAGCCGAAGTCGGATGCTTAACTGACTAAGCCAATCAAGCGCCCCCTCTAATATATATTCTGTCAGGCATGTTTTCCAATACAGACCAGGTTTGACTACATTGAAAAATATTGAAGTAGGTCGTCTCCATCCTTGACCATCCTGACAAAAATTTTAGGAGAACTTCTTACTAACCTTGGCACTTAGTAGCCCATCATTCTTAGATGGTACAGATTGGAAAATGTTTTATCTGTAGTTGTCTCTGCTTGAAGCATCAATAACATTTTCACTCTATTCCAGATTAAATCAGAGTAATTCAGTTATTGTGATTCTGTAGTTACACTTAAAATTTTTCCATTTAACCAATAATTTTATATCCATGCTTGCTAGTAGATGATTTCATAGATACTGCATCTTTTACATGTTGTGTGTTTTTTCTTCCTCTTCAGAAATGTCAATAAAGAAGATCTTTATCTTTTATTGCCACTACTGTTTTGGTCATTGTACCATTTTCAATTTTCAGATCATCTTTACCTTTTTTTTAAAAAAAAAACTAAACCAGCACTGTTTAAAGTTTGTTTCCTATTATATGTAGTATAAATAACTTAAAGCACATCTGTACAAATCTGCAAGCTATATCTTCATAATGAGAACCCATTGTACTTCTCTTCCTTGGGCTTGGTTTTCTTTTTTTCTTTTCTTTTTTTAAAATATAATTTATTGTCAAGTTGGCTAACAGAGTGTATACAGTGCGCTTTTGGTTTTGGGGGTAGATTCCCATGATTCATCACTTACATGCAACACCCAGTGCTCATCCCAGCAAGTGTCCTCCTCAGTGCCCATCACCTATTTTCCCCTTTCCCTCCCGCCCGCCCCCCCCCCCCCATCAACCCTCAGTTTGTTCTCTGTATTTAAGAGTCACTTATGGTTTGCCTCCCTCCCTCTCTGTAACTATTTTTTTCACCAGGGTTTGGTTTTCTGTCTTCACTTTTTTCCCTTTTTCTTCTTTCTAATTTTTTTTTTTTTTATGTTTGTTTATTTTGAGACAGAGACAGAGTGAACAGGGGTTGGGCAGAGAGAGTGGGAGAGAAAATTCCCAAGCAGGCTCCATGCTAGTAGCTGGGCTCAAACCCATGAACTGTGAGATCATGACCTGAACCAAAACCAAGAGTAGGATGCATAACCAACTAAGCCACCCAGGTGTTCTGTCATTTCATTTTTTTTTTTAAAGATTTTATTTTTCAGTAATCTCTATACCCAACATAGGGCTTGAACTCACAACCCCAAGATCAAGAGTTGCATGGTCCACCAAATGAGCTAGCCAGGTGCCCCTCTTTTTCTTGTCTCTCATGAGAGTCACCTGCAGTGGGCCTCAGCAGGACCAGGACACACAGGATGAGGGCCGTGGGGCGGGGGAAGCGGAGGCAAGAGCCCAGACAGGAAAAGACAAGACAGGGATAGTGATAGTTGAGGGGAAGGAGAGGCAGAGGAAAGGAAGGTGGATTTTGCAGCCCAGTGTCAAGACCCCAAAAGTAATAATACAGTGTTCCTTCTTTCTTAGAAAATGGTTGATGGTGTGTGTCTTGCTGCTTTGGATGATCTTTACTTTCATTCCCATTGTAGAACTCATTGTTTTTGACCCACGGCACAACAGAATTAATAGTGTTAAAATTCAAAATTAAACCCAAGCATAGGAAGCACCTTTTAATAGAGAAAATGAACTAAAATAGTTTTGCTGCTGGTCAGCACTGTCTTTTGGTTGTAGCAGGGTTCAGAACTTTTCCTCTGGAACAGTTGTGTGCTTTTTTTAAAAAAAAATTTAATGTTTATTTATTTGAGAGAGAGTATGCGCACGCATATGCACACATTTGAACTGGGGAGGGGCTGAGAGAGAGGCAGAGAGAAGCCCAGGCAGGCTGCATGGTCATTGCAGAGACCTTCCCAGGGCTTGATCTCACCTGTGAAATCACGACTGAGGCAGTATCAAGAGTCAGAAGCCGACTGACTCTTGATTTTGGCTCAGGTTGGAATCTTGCAGTTGGTGGGTTCAAGCCCCAAGTCCGGCTCTGCACTGACAGCATGGAGCCTGCTTGGGATTCTCTGTCTCCCTGTCTATCTCTGCCCTTCCCCACTCTTGTTCTCTCTCTCTCTCTCTCTCTCTCTCTATCTATCTTTCTCTCTCTCTCAAAGATTTAAAAAAAAAAAAAAGGAGTCAGATACGTAACTGACCGAGTCACCCAGGCACCCCTACAGTTTTGTTTTTTGACTGTGTGAATTTATAACTGGAAAGTTCATAATAGAGGGGATTTTTATATCCTGGATTACTAAAGAGTAACTTGAGGAAAAAAACTTTGGAAATGACAATGTTTAAATCTGACCTCCAGTTATTTCCCATTTTTTTTGTCTTTTAAAAGTGCCTTGTCTATAACGAAATCACAATTGAATGGTAGAGAGTTGGGTGCTCTTCCTAAGGCCTAAACATTTTCAGGGTGGTTAGATATTTCAGTAGGTTAGAGAAAAATAACATTTAGGAATATATTTTAGACAGTTAAGTGACATGATACAGTGGTTAACTGAGACCCCAAACTATGATGAGATAACCAATTAAAAGATTTATCAAGGTGGACGCCATTAAAAAGAAATACAAGAGTAGGGATTACCTGGGTGGCTCAGTTAAGCATCCAACTTCAGCTCAGGTCATGATCTTGTGGTTTGTGGGTTTGAGCCCCACATTGGGCTCTGTGGTGACAGCTTGGAGGCTGGAGCCTGCTTCAGATTCTGTGTCTCCCTCTCTCTGCCCCTCCATCACTCAAGCTCTGTCTTTCCCTCTTAAAAATAAATAAACATTTAAAAATTAAAAAAAAGTACAAACCCAAAAAGCACAGAGATACCATAAAAAAAAAAAGAAAAATGCAAAAGTACATTCTCACTGAAGATGTCAAACAGTATATAAGTCCTGTATATGGGTTGAAATAGTTTCCATGTATTTCCTGCCCTGCACAGATCCTTTTACCCTAAGTGGAAAGTCCTTTTAATCAATTTTGTTTACATGTACGTGTGGTGGATAAATTGAGATACTAATTTTGGTGATAGAAACCATTTGGGCACATAATTAGCATATCATGATGAAATTAAGGTATTGAATCATGTTAATTTTTCAGTATCAAGTAAGTTGTGTATTCTAGAATTAAGTGTATATATGGCTTCAGGAAGAAGAGAGCAAATATGGATGAAATTTCTTGAAGTAGGTATTCAGAACTTAAAAGATCTTAAATATACCATATCTCTGCTAAAAGAATTGTTGATCTGGATCCTGGCTAAATTTAGTCTTTTTTAAAAAATTAAATTTAAATTTAAGTGTAGTATACACTGACTCATTAATGTACAGGTGAATTTTCATAACATAAACATACCCATGGACCCAATAAATAGAACACTCCTAGCATCCCACTTTCTTACCCCCTCAGTCACTAGAGGTAACCACTCTCCTCACTTCTTTTTTTTTTTTTTAATTTTTTTTTTTACATTTATTTATTTTTGAGAGACCTAGAGAGAGACAGAGCACAAGTGGGGGAGGGGCAGAGAGAGGGAGGCATAGAACCCAAAGCAGGCTCCAGGCTCCAGGCTCCGGGCTCCAGGCTCCAAGCTCCAAGCTCCAAGCTCCAAGCTGTCAGCACAGAGCCCCATGTGGGGCTCAAACCCACAAACCATGAGATCATGACCTGAGCTGAAGTCGGACACTTAACTGACTGAGCCGCCCAGGCGCCCCTCTCCTCACTTCTAATACGTTTAATTCTGACAACACTTTTATATCTGATTTTACTAGGGTAAGATTGAGATAACTAATTGAGATTGAATATAAATCTCTATGGTAAAAAAACACAAAACTATTAGAGATTTAAATTATGTAGTGAACTGGGACTTCTTTTTTTCCCCACGGAATTTATAACAAACCTAGAGGGCTCCAAGCTGGATCCAGGAGCTTATCTAATACATTATTTTAGGGCACCTTTCTTCTGTATTTATACCTTTCTTCTTCTTCTCTCCCCACACTATTATCAGTTTTCTGTAAAATTTCTAAATTTTTACAAATTGAGATATAAATTTCTATATATAGAAATAAATTTCTATAGAAATAAATTTCTAAATTCTTAGGCGATGCATGTTAAAATTTCTACTTTTTTTGTAATATAGGTTAATATATTTATGTTGCTGTTGGTAAGTAGTTCTTTTATGCTATTATATTTAATCTTCTATTTTTTAAATTTTCATTGTATCTAAGTTGATTTAAAATAATCGTAAGGGGTGCCTGGGTGGCTGAGTTGGTTAAGTTTTGACTTTAGCTCAGGTCATGATCTCATGGTTCATGAGTTCAAGCCCCACATGGGGCTCTGTGCCTCCTGCTCACACTCTCTCCCTTCTCTCTCAAAAATAAATAAACATTAAAACAAAAATAAAAAATAAAATTGTAATAGTTTGTTTCATACTGTACTTTTTTCTACAAAAAAATCTGGCACAGCAGTATTGCACTATATGGATATTTTTGCTTCTCTTTTTTGCTGTAAACGTTTTTTGTTTATGTTTAGTATAATAGTATACCGAAGAAATATGTACATATATACATGAAAATATTTTATCAATTACTAATTGTAATTAAAAATAAAAAGATTTAGAAGGAACCTGGGAAAGTCTGACCAAAGTCTACCTGTCAGTGACCTCATGTGGAGAGGGCTGCTTATTCTTTCTAGAGTAAGGCTACTAGGTAAATAGGCAGAGCATGTGATACTGATTCCCTATCTTCCTTCCATCACCAAGTGTTTAATAAATGCCTATAATGTGCCAGGAATTGTGCCTTGAGGCTGGGAATACAGAGATAATTAAGAACAGGCTAGTGTGGATGGAAAAGGTATAAATAATTTCTATTATATAAAAATGAATTCTGTAGAAGAAGAATATGTAAAATGTTATGGGGCTATAGAAGAGGAAGAACCTGCATCCTACCTCTGTATTTTTTAATAATGGAAATTTTTTTTAAGCCCCACACAATGTGGGGCTTGAACTCACAACCCTGAGATCAAGAGTCACAGCCAGGTGCCCCTCTACCTCTATATTTTTAAGTACAAATTTTTATTTTGCCATATTTCCTGATCCTTATTTTAAGTATATTAATTGTACTTATAATATAAGAAAAGCATATTAAATAATTGACTCCATCCCAAATAATTAACCTTATTTTCAGTTTTTATCTGGATCTCCAGTTAGGCTGTTCCCAGATTGCTTCATGTGTTCTTTATCTTAAACGTCTGGTCAGTAATGCAGTTTATGAAGCATGTTAACATTGATGAGTTTATTTGGTTTTTACAAAGATTCTGTAAGAGATATCAAGAGACAGTTTGTTACCCTTACCTTAGAGAAGAGGAAATGACAATGCAGAAAGGTTAAGAGACTTGGTCAAGATCACTGGCTAGTAGAGCTAAAGTCTCATTCAGATCCCATTTCCTCTGTCTCAGATTAAAAACTCTGCTACAGTATATATCTACCATTTGTGATACCTAGCAGGGTACTTAGTTGGTATTCAAAAACTTAATTGATTAATTGATATTACTATTCATATTACAATTCTTCTAATGGAATAAATGCTGAAGGGTAGTGTATTGGTTGCAGTGTATTTTGATGAGTACTATGATGTAGGAAAATGTGTCACATTAGTAATTTTTGTAACTTTTGTTTCTCAGAATTGCTTATACATATCTACTTCTTATGATATTCTATAGCCTTTTGTTGATATTATGCTTATGTCCATTCTTACATAAACTTTATTTTGTAGGTTTCTGGGTAACTTGATTTCCCAGAACCCACTCTGAATTTTAACCTCTTAGAGAAGAACCATTTTCCTTACAATGCTGTCTAATAATTCTCAAGAAATATTTGTCAAATGAGTAAATGAATAACTCTTTCAGTGCTTTTTAAAGTAAGCATGGCTATGTATTTTACTCTTTCTATATCTGTAGAATCCTAAATTGCTTGAAATATTTCACTTTTTTTTTTTTAATTTTTTTTTTCAACGTTTATTTATTTTTGGGACAGAGAGAGACAGAGCATGAACAGGGGAGGGGCAGAGAGAGGGAGACATAGAATCGGAAACAGGCTCCAGGCTCTGAGCCATCAGCCCAGAGCCTGATGCGGGGCTCGAACTCACGGACCGCGAGATCGTGACCCGGCTGAAGCCGGACGCTTAACCGACTGCACCACCCAGGCGCCCCGAAATATTTCACTTTTTAATGGCAAACTTGAGTTAAATCTTTTGTTTTAAAATAATATCTCTAATGAATATGCAAACCTTAACAACTTAATTAGAGATATCTATGCTTTATGTGTGGCCTATCCTGAACCCCTTGGAGAAAGACTTTATACAGAAACTAAGATTTTTTTGGAAAATCACGTACGGCATTTGCACAAGGTAAGGAGTGATACATACATGATATAAATATGTTTGTAGCTGGGTAGTCACTTGACTAGTTTACTTTTTTCCAGTGCAGAATTTATATCAGATTAAGGTTATTTGCTTTGTTTTCTAAATAACATTTTTCTGATTATATATATTTAAGATCTATGAGTTAAGCATTATGTTGTTAGATTCTCCAAAGGATATCAGGTTTAGTTATTCAAGATTGTATAATTAGTAACTGAAAGAGTGGGGTTTCAAATCAAGGTTTGCTAAACTTTAAAATTTGCTTCTATGTCCTCTGGATGGTGTTTACTAGAATCAAATTTTCTCTTATTCTTCCCACCTCTTGGTAAATCTCTATTATTTTCAACCTTTTAGCTGCCTCTTCATATCCTACATAAAGTCTTACAAAAGCCTAAAACTAAAAAGGGAAATGATAAATTAAAAAGCATGATAGAGACTGTCCTTGTGACCAGTTACTTTAGTTAGTAATGTCATATGTACAAGGGCAACATCACAGATTTGATCTTTGTATGAACAAAAGAATTTCCATGTTGGGGCTATAGCCCCAACTGGACTTTACCTTTTATTAGCCATGTGACCATGGGCAACTCACTTAATCTACCTTGTGGATTGAAATGTCTTTGTTTTTTTTCTCTTTAAAGTTTATTTTGAGAGAGAGAGGGAGAGAGAGCATGTGAGCATGGGGAGGGGCAGAGACAGAGAATCCTAAGCAGCTCCAAGCTGTCAGCGTAGACCCCAACTCAGAGCTCAGTCTCACAAACCATGAGATCATGACCTGAGCCAATATCAAGAGTTTGATGCTTAACTAACTGAACCACCTAGGTGCCCCATTTCTTTATCTTTAAAATGGAGATAAAACAACACTATATAATAAGGTGTCTGACCTTGGGTGTGGCTAGGTGCAGTTATGTTTTAAAGTGGTGATAACCCCAGAGAATAATTGATTGTTTGATGTTTCCCTTAAAACCTTTAAAGGTAATGCTCTACTTTTTATTATATATGGCAGATACATTTTAGTGTTCTAATATGTACATTTGTTAGTTGATAAAAGCAATTTTAATAACATACTTTAAATTATTCTTAAAATGTTTAGTATGTGAAGTTTTGAAGTTCTGCTATGATAATGTAGTGAACTTTGGTTATACCGTGATTGTTACCTGTGTGAGCCATTTATCAATTTTGTACTTTTATGTATTAGCATAGTTTGCATTTCTTTAAATGTTTTATTTTGAAATACTTTTCAGACTTACAGAAAAGTTGCAAAAATAATACAGAATTCATGTATCCTTTTTACCAGTTTTCTTAAGGTTAACGTCTTGCATAGCAGTGGTACAATTATTAAAGCTAGGAGGGGCACCTGGGTGGCTCACTTGTTTAAGCATCCGACTCTTGGTTTCGGCCCAGGTCATGATCTCACTGTTCATGGGATCGAGCCCTGAATGGGGCTGTCAGCACAGAGCTTCCTTGAGATTCTCTCTCCCTCTCTCTCTGCCCCTCCCCTGCTTTCTCTTTCAAAATAAATAAATAAACATTAAAAAAAACTTCAAAATTAATAGTGATATAATTGCATTTAAAAATGATACTGTGAAATAGTTTTAGGAAAGTTTAGATTACTTATATAATTATGCACCATATGTTTTCTCAGATTCTGTGACAAAAAAGAAGTTGGCTAATTTATTGATGACAAAGTAAATTATTAACATAATCAACAGATTAGAAGCAGTTTTACCTGTGAGAAGAAAATTTGATTTGTTGGGGGAGGGAACTTTTTAAATTACTAAAGCATTACATTGCCGTTTTAGATAATTTAGAACATTCTGGTAAGCAAAAACAGGAAAATCATCACCCAAACATCACTCATGCCTCCAGAATTAACTACATCTATTTTGGCATATATTAATATGTATATATATATATATATATATATATATATATATATATATATATATAACTTGATATTTGTCTTTTGCATACTTTTACTTTATTTTTTTATTGGAAAACTGAATCATATACAGGTTTTTTCCTAATAATTTATTTAGTTTTTAATTTACATCCAAGTTAGTTAACATATGATTTCAGGAGTAGATTCACAACAGTGATTTCAGGAGTAGATTCCTTAGTGCCCCTTACCCATTTAGCCCATGTCCCCTCCCACAACACCTCCAGCAACCCTGTTTGTTCTCTATATTTAAGAGTCTCGTATGTTTTGTCCCCCTGTCTGTTTTTATATTATTTTTGCTTTTCTTGTCTTATGTTCATCTGTTTTGTATCTTAAAGTCCTCATACAAGTGAAGTCATATGTATTTGTCTTTCTCTGACTAATTTCGCTTAGCTATAATCTGCTTTTCGATTTTAATAATAACGTAAGTCTCTTTCTTGTCATTAAATAAACTTTTATAATCCTGGCAATGATGTAAAAGTTTTCATTGTGTGGAGGTACTGTGATTTGTTTAAATATTCTCATACTGCTGGGCATATGGATTATTTCCAATTTGTGTAATTTTTTTTATAAACAGTGCTTCTGTGAATATCCTTGTAGCTAAATATTTTTGTGCGGCTGAGTTTTTTATAGGATGAATTCCTAGACATAGAATTATTGAGTCATAGGTCATGAACATTTTTTATTGTTTTGACCTACAGTAACAAATTGTTCTTATATTTATTCAGCCAGTAGTATCAGTTCCTATGGGTGCTCTTTTCTCTAGCATTATTAATAGCTGTTGCTGTTTTTAATTAATTTATTAATATGATAGGCAAAAAATACTATTTATAGGTTATTCTGTCTCTTGAGCCTTAATTATTAAAATCCCAAGTTTAAAAGCATAGCATTTTATTAGAGAATTAATTAGATGGAAATTGAGGTCGACTTACTTAAAGTCATATGGACAGTTAATAAAAGAACTGAGATAAAAGAACCTAAGATCTTTTGAACATCATTTCAGTGTAGTTTTACTGTTAGAATAGATTTATTTTAAAAATTAGACCTCACACTAAATGTTTCATTTTCATTTTTCAAAAAATAATAGATTTCTACTAAGTAAATATAAAACATCTTATTTGGGGAATATAGAAAAGGTGTTAATTTTCATAAATAGTCATTTACATAAGTGAATAATTCAGAGTGATAATATGCTTAAGCAGGATGATCAAAAGTGAGGGATTTGAGGAAGTACACAGATACATGGCAGTAGAATTACATCCTACTTTAAACTGATCTTAGGGGCACCTGGGTGGCTCAGTCTGTTGAGCATCTGACTTTGGCTCAAGTCATGATCTCGCAGTCTGTGAGTTTGAGCCCCGTGTCGGGCTCTGTGCTGACAGCTCAGAGCCTGGAGCCCGCTTCTGATTCTGTGTCTCCCTCTCTCTCTGCCCCTTATGCATGCTCTGTCTCCCCCTCTCTCTCTGCCCCTCATGCTCTCTCTGTCAAAAATAAATAAACATTAAAAAAATTTTTTTAAATAAAAAATAAAAAAAAATAAACTGATCTTAATAAAATATTCTAGCCCGAAGACAACTTCACACCATTACATTTTGTCCTTTTAGAGAGTGAAACAGTTTACTCTTTAGTATGGATGCTTTATTTTCATATCTAAGGCACATTTTTTTCTGGTCATTTCAGTGTTCTTAAAAGTAGTTAAATTAGAATGTAATTTGTAAATGTAATTTACAATAGAATTATGTCATTTTAGAACATTAATTTTTGATAAATTTCATACCTTACAAATGAAAATAATTAGTGCTTTCCAAGTAAAAGTATATTTCTTCTTTATATAGAGAGTTCTGGAGTCTGAAGAGCAAGTACTTGTTATGTATCATAGGTATTGGGAGGAGTATAGCAAAGGTGCAGACTATATGGACTGCTTGTATAGGTAAGTATGCCTTGAAACTCTTGACAATCTATAAATAGTATTGCCTGCATTCAGTAATTGAAGGAGTTTTGGTTTTTGGTTTTTGAATCACCTCTTACCCATAGAAATAAACAGAGCTAAAGTGTTCCCTGCTATATGGACTGTGTCTGCTATGGGGAAAATGTAGTCTGGGTCATGGAGGAATATGGGAGCCAGGCAGTGTGTGGAAAGTTATTCTCTGAAAACTAAAACTGTATTTAATTCTGTAGTTCTGTGTGCTAAATCTTGACAAGAGTTCCAAAGTGGAACTTCAGCTTGGATGAAGCTTAGCAGAGTAAATCCAAGCCTGTGTTCCCTGCCAGTATGCTCTTTTTGGACTCTAGGATTCAGTATTTTATGTTTTGTGGAAACACTTCTTTGTCAAAGCACTCAGCAGTTTTTCTCTTGAAGTTCTACCCTATCCTATAGGCATATTGAATTACCTACAGTGTGTTAATGCCCTATGGTCTCCCACATTTTTGTCTTTCTTGATGCTGTCATATCTATCTAGATGGCTTTTCTAGAAGCCAGTCTTTTCTAGAACTAATTCTTTTTTTTTTTTTTTTAATGTTTATTTCTTTTTGAGAGAGAGAGTGCGAGCACTGAAGGGGCAGAGAGAGAGAAGGAGACAGAATCATATGCAGGCTCTAGGCTCCAAGCTGTCAGCACAGAACCTGACACAGGGCTGGAACTCAGAAACTGTGAGATCATGACCTGAACTGAATTCAGACACTTAACTGACTGAACCACCTAGGCGCCCCTCTGAATGAGTAATCCTGATATATTTTTCCACATTCTCCTCTCTGAACTTCCCTTGTCCTTGCTCTACCTAGTTTCCTGCGTAGATCTTTTGTGTTAACTGTCATTCCTTCATGTTCCTATGGTAGTCCACACTGATCCTCTCTAACCTATTCACATAGACAATGGAAATAAATTTCTGGGTACATGAAGCAGAGACCTATTTATTGAAGAATGTTGGATAAATAAGGAATAGTGGCGTTAAGTAACCTAGGCCTTTCACCCTTGGAATTAGGGTGTCTGCTCTTGAAATTGTTGTGGCCTCTGATGAGGCAGTGATAATTTTGGCATCTGCATTGTGGCATGGGCTGAGATGGACCCCTGCCTTAGTTTTTCATTGGGGAGAAGCCGAGGAGTGAAGCTGATTCTCAAAACATCATCTGTACAGTTACACTCTGCATTGCTGGAGTAGCACACTGAGGCCAGGGCTTGGTTCTCTTGCTTCGCGTGTTTGTCCTTTGTCACTGGTTCATATTCCTGTAGGTTTTTATAACAACACTGGAGTTTACTCACTGTAAGTTGCTTCTGTTGGAAACTGGAACTTATTTCAACAGCCATTAGCTTTTATATCTTCTTAGAAGAGCCAAGTGTAATAAAATCAGAAGCCAGCAATTGCTGACAGGCACAAGATTTACTGTGGCTTTGGCTTTTATAAACAGTGTTTGCCATACATTAAACATCTTGACATTTCATGTTTTTTTTTTTTTTCCTCATCCACCAAAGTGAGATAGGCATAAATAGAACTTTAAGAATTCCCTAGCTAAATTAGGAGAATTACAGGAATTTTGAGGATGAAAGTGAGAGCACATGCATGCTTTGCTGTTGCTGAGAAGCTTGGGCCACTGGTATACAGATAACATGAGAGAGTATTTAAGACTATATGCCAGTGCAGTATGCTGTGTGCAGTGGGATACCTCTTGAGCTGAGACATTGTGGTAAAGATTTAAGTTGTTTTTCTATTTTTTCTTAGATTTCTAGGTTCTCCTATATCTGCATCTCTGTTTACCAAAATTAATTAATTTGGTAATTTAAATTAATGGTAATATTAATAAAAATTGGTAATATTAGTGAACTTTTATTAAATATATATTGTATATACACAAATGTGTGTGTATATAAACCATGTGAGGTAGCTGATATTGCCAAATTTACAGCTGAAGAGACTAGACTCAGAGAGGTTAAATGACTTTGCTCAAGGTCATTCAGTGGAAAAAAATTTTTGCTAATACCAATCCAGATTGGTCACATTAAACCCATTCAACTTCTTCATTCTACCTTCGTCTCATCCTAGATTCACTCTTTTAGTCATTTAGGTAGATTTTTTTCTCATCTTTTATCTTATACTTTGCATTCTTTCTAGGATGATCTCAATTACTTCTGGTTTTAGCTACAACTTACATATTACTAACCACCAAAATATTTGTATATCCCAGGTGGTCTTAGGTTTCAGAGGAGTATTTTTACCTAACCCGCCTATACCTCCAGGTTATTCTGTGGGTACATTGTACTATTGCAGATTTCAAAACTGAGCATGTAATCTTTTATATACTGTCCCCAGTATACTGTCCCCAGTATTACTATTTTTAATTGGTAGTAATACTGTGCACCCAGGCATAAATGCCGAAAGTCTCAGTTACCCTTCCTTCGCTTAGGGTTGTCCTTTCTCCCTGATCTCTATTGGTCACATCCTCCAAATGTCTCTTAAATTCATTATTTCCTTTGCATTGCTATTATAGTTCAAGCTTTTTATCATTTCTCACCTGGACTATTAATGATAAAGTCCCTATAACCAGTCTTCCAACCTTTGATTGCTAATTTATCCTATTTACTAAACTCATATTTTTTTAACATGCAAATTTGATCACTCTCTAAAATCATGTAGTAACTTTCCACTATCTATAGCAAAGACTTAGAACTAATGGCTAATGGGATTCACATACAGAGAATTGTATTTGACCTCTGTGATGCTGGCATCATGTGGCTGACCATCATTTATTTAATTATATTGGTAGAATAGGTGGTAAGATGCTTTTTATAGAGGATATAGTTGGCAGTAATTACATGAAAACTGCTTAATGATAGTTTTTAATTGTAGGGTAATGAGGTTATCCAGGCTAGCTATCATTTTTAATCATAGTCTGTAAGGATATATTTGTAGAGAAATATAAAGGAAGAATTCAATTTTGTTTCAAGTGTTTTTAAATATTTTTATGAAGTAATTTCTACCCTCTTGTTTATCCTGATTGATTTCTAAGATGGATATGCATTAATATAGGTAATTTAAGGATTCTGACTATAAGGAAAATGCTGATACTCCTGCCTGCCTTTCCCAGTACTACATAGCTCTTTAGACCCTGCTGGCCCTTGGAGTATTAACGACTTTTGAAATCCAGTAGGTATTAGCATGAGAACAATTTCTGTAATGCAATTTCCTATGATAGATTGAAATGCTTGGTTTCTCCGAGGCTTCAAAGTTACTTTAGGCTGTTCATTATTGGCAAGTACTATTTTTAATTTTGTCAGTGCTAATACTCCAGAAAAGTGAAGGATACTTATTAAGCACTTTGTAGGTAAAGTAAATTATAAAAACATAAAAGTTATAAAAACTATTGCATCATACATGAGAAGAACAATCAGGTATTGCCTTTAAGAAATTATTGGGACCTATTTTCTTTTATAATTTCTTAGAACATATGTCTTTAAAAACAAATGTGTCATTAATAAAATTGACTGTAAAATATTAAGTTAAGAATTGTATCCATGTCGTGGTGCCTGGGTGGCTCAGTCTTTTAAGCTAAAAGTCCAGGTCTTGATTTCAGCTCAGGTCATGATCTCATGATTCATGGGTTCAGTTCATGGGTTTGGGCCATGGCTGGCAGTGTGGAGCCTGCTTGGGATTCTCTCTCTTCCTGTCTTTCTGCCCCTCCCCTGCTTGTGTATGCTTGTTCTCTCTCTCTCTCTCTCTCTCAAAATAAATAAACTTAAAAAAAAGGTATCCATATCAAAATGAAAACTTACACTATTTACATTTTAAGTTACATCTTTAAATTATTTTAAAAGCATGTCTTGTCAAGCTTAAATTTAACATTAAGAGTAGAAATCTGGAATGAGAAAGCTACAATTAATGGAAGTTAAAGTTTTATTCCATGAGGTAAAGAGAACAGTGACTTGTCCTGTCAGAATGGAAACATAAAGCTCCACTAAACCAGTATACTGGCTCAAGAATATACATACAGATCGTTGAAACAGATTAGTTGATTCCAGACTTCTGCAGGTCTAGCAGCTAGTTCTTCAGAGTTAACAAACCACTATGCTAAGAAGTTTACTCTATAGGTATAAGGGAGCTACTTAGGATTCTGAATGGGTTAGTGACATCCTGAAAGTGGAATTTTTAGATGAATTGGAGATGGCAAAACAGAAAAAAGAGACCAGTCATGAGAGTGTTGCACATGATCCAAGCAGAGAATTAACAAGAGACATTGGAAGAGAGAAGGAAAGTAATGGGAGAGAATAATGAATAGTTTAGGAGGAGATGAGGACTGGCTGATTAAAAGAGTAGAATGGAAGGATGAGAGAGAAGTGTTTCTAATCTTTTACTGGGATCGCCATGGTGGTACCACAGACCAAAAAAGAAACTGGTTGGGAGCAAAGGATTCGTATAGGAAGGCACATAGAAATGGTAAAGATATGGTAATTAAGTCCCTCCACTCAGGGAGCATGTGTCACAGTTGAAATATTGTTATTTGTTTATATTTGTATATTTTCCCAGATGTGTAAACTCTGTGTGGAAAGACCACATTTTTGTTTTTCATCTTTCTGTCCCTAGTGCCTGGCATTGTACCTGACATAGAGTTCACACTCAGTCAATATTTGTTGAATGAGAAAGGGAGAACTCAAGAGTTTCTGTGCCAGCTCTTCCACTTAATAGCACATTGACTGTTAGCAAGTTCCTTAAGCTCTCTAAGCTGCAATTTTCTTACATATAAAAGGAGGATCATAATAGTACCACATGTATGTACCTGATAGTATTCAGCTGTATAAAATGCTTAGGGGTATGCCTGACATGTAACATAAGCTCTATAAATGTTAGTGATTACTTGTATTTCCTGGCATTCATGGCTTTTATGATCCGGCTCCAGGCTGCTTTTCCAAGTTTGTTCTAATATTAGCTTTTGTTGTTCCTGTTGTCTGGAATGTTATCCATTTATTTATTCAGTAATTCATCAAGGAAATATTTTTTGAGGACTTCATATTTACCTGCCACTGGTTCTGGATGCTGTGTGTGTGAGCCAGGTCCTTGCTTTGTAGTTGTTATAATCTAGAGAGGTGACAGATGTACAAAGCAAGTAAACAAATAACAGAATTGGAATATTTCACACAGTAGTAAGTACCATGAAGAATATAAAACAGTTGTGTATAGTCACTTCAGTGGGAGTGAAGTGGCGAATTAAAGTTCATTTGGATTGGGATCAGGTCAGGCCTGAGAGAAATGTGTTTGAGCTGACACCTGAATGACAGAGGCCAGAGGTTAAAATATCTCTCCAATTTATATATCTTCATTTCAGGCCAGATATCCCAAATCTTCTATTTCAGGTTAAAAAAAAAAAAAAAAAAGCCATTCTTTCTCTATCTCTTACTTCTGTCTCTGTCAGTCCTATTTCCCTTTCTTCAATTGGAAGGCATGGTTGAAAACCCAGCATAAAATTATGAGGATTGTAGTGAGAATAGAAGGAAGGATGAAATGACATTTTGCAGGAAAAATATATTAGGACATTGTACATATGGGTAGAGGAGACTAAAATATCAAACAGAGTACCAAGGTTTTAAGCCTTGGAGTCTAGAGGCTTGAAATTAGTGTGGGAGTGCAACTTGTGTACATGGTTGTATCTATACAGCTTTGGAGTTGTACTTTCAAGAATTGTATTTTGCATCATCTCCTAGAGTTGGTGGTAAAATAACACAGTTGAAATTTTTGTTGCCTTTGTTTTCAGTTTTAGTTGTCTGCACATGTAAAGTGGACTTTTCATTTTGATGCAACGAACATTAGAAAGTGTGCGTTTTAGGGGCGCCTGGGTGGCGCAGTCGGTTAAGCGTCCGACTTCAGCCAGGTCACGATCTCGCGGTCCGTGAGTTCGAGCCCCGCATCAGGCTCTGGGCTAATGGCTCGGAGCCTGGAGCCTGTTTCCGATTCTGTGTCTCCCTCTCTCTCTGCCCCTCCCCCATTCATGCTCTGTCTCTCTCTGTCCCCAAAATAAATAAACGTTGAAAAAAAAAATTAAAAAAAAAAAAGAAAGTGTGCGTTTTAATATAAAGATTTTGTGGTTATTGCCTAAGTATTTATATGTCTTTAACTATATACACATGACAACCTTTCAGGTGGTAAGTAAGCATTAAAGGCATTGTAGTGAGGGGCGCTTGGGTGGCTCAGTTGGTTGAGTCCAACTTTGGCTCAAGTCTTTATCTCGCGATTTGTGAGTTTGGGCCCTACCTCGGGCTCTGTGCTGACAGCTCAGAGCCTGGAGCCTGTTTCAGATTCTGTGTCTCCCTGTCTCTCTGTCCCTTCCCTGCTTGTGCTGTATCTATCTCTCAAAAATAAATAAATGTTAAAAATATATGTATCAAAGGCATTATAGTGAAATCTAGGATTGTGAAAAGTGAGTACTAGAATGTTTCTTTTAAAAAATTTTTTAAATATTTATTTATTTTTGAGAGAGCCAGAGGCAGAATGCGAGTGGGTTAGGGGCAGAGAGAGGGAGACACAGAATCCGAAGCAGGCTCCAGGCTCCGAGCTGTCAGCACAGAGGCTGACGCAGGGCTCGAACTCACGAGCTGTGAGATCATGACCTGAGCCTAAGTCGGATGCTCAACCTACTGAACCACCCAGGTACCCCAGTACTAGAATGTTTTGAGCCCTTTCTACATATTTTATTTACTTTAAAGAACTCTATTCATTTCAGTAATTCTTAGTTACTTGTCTCAGAATATGTTGAAACATTATAAAGCGATTGTCCTGTGGTAGACAAAGTGATTTTACCTTTGTCAGTTTTGCCCATACTTTCTACTGTCTGTAACAGTCTATTTCATTTTCTGTCTACTGATCACGATCTCTTTTTGTTGTTGTTTAATTACATCTTTTCCTGGTGATGAAATATAAGTTGAATGACTACCTGGATTTTTATTTTTTAAGCATTTTTTTTTGTTTAGTTCTTTACAAAGTGAACTTACCAAGAGAATCTGGGAATGAGTTAATTAGATGGTAGAAGGATTATAGAAGCCCCTTGGGGAGGAGTTATTGGGCTATATGAGTACTGAAAAGTTTTAGACCAAATCCTTGAGTTTAAAAAAAAAATTTTTAATGTTTATTTTTGAGAGAGAGAGAGAGAGAGAGAGAGAGACTGCGCACGTGAGCAGGGGAGGGGCAGAGAGAGAGAGGGAGTCACAGAATTTGAAGCAGGCCTCAGGCTCTGAGCTGTCAGCACAGAGCCCCGATGTGGGGCTCGATGTGGGGCTCGAGCTCACGAACTGCGAGATCATGGCATGAGCCAAAGTCAGACGCTTAACTGACTGAGCCACCAGGTGCCCCTACCCTTGAGTTTTTTAAAGTGAAACTGGAGTGATAGGGTTTTTTCCCCCACTCTAGAGGTCATATATTTTGGCTCTTAAGGCCTTGCAGAGAAAGTTTGGCTAATACTTTTGTTCCTTTTTAATTATATTTCTAATTTCTGCGTAATTAATTTGATATATTACCAAACTATTTTATAGTTGATTTATAACCCAAAATTATTGTTTTAAAGTTGCAAGTTATTTGTTTTACTACTGATTTTAACAGTTATTTGTTTTCCTACTTACTTTAATAATAATATTATATTTGTTTTTCAGGTATCTCAACACCCAGTTTATTAAAAAGAATAAATTGACAGAAGCTGACCTTCAGTATGGCTACGGTGGTGTAGATATGAATGAACCACTTATGGAAATAGGAGAGGTAGGAAATTCTTTAAATGACTGGCAAGCAGAGTGTTTTTATATATATATTGAGGTAATTTCATTCACTGTCCTTTTTTCAAGGACACTGTGTTGACTACCTTAAAATTGTCGAAATTTTTTTTTTAAGTTTATTTATTTTTGAGAGAGAACAAGCAAGGGAGGGGCAGAGAGAGAGGAAGAGAGAGAATCCGAAAGCTCTCACAGCAGGCTCTGTGCTGTCAGTGCAGAGCTTGACATGGGGCTCAAACCCATGAACCAGGAGATCACAACTTAGACTGAAATCAAGAGTCAGACACTTAACTGACTGAGCCACCCAGGCACCCCCAAAATTGTCAAGATTTGAGACATGCTAAATGTTAATAAAACACTGCAGTGATTTCCTGAGAATCTTCACATAGATGAGAACAGAAGAGATGTGATTAGTATTATTTTAATAATTAAATTAATGATGGATGAATAAATGACAAGGTTAATAGTTCCACTATGAAAAAAGCTCATAAAATGCATTTTAAAAATGTTGAGACTCTTGCAGTTAAAAAAGTGGAAAGGTCATGGACTTGATAGGAAATACAGATTTATAGATATAAGAAATTATTTTTTAAGTTTATTTTTTTATTTTTTTAAACGTTTATTTACTTTTGGGACAGAGAGAGACAGAGCATGAACGGGCGACGGGCAGAGAGAGAGGGAGACACAGAATCGGAAACAGGCTCCAGGCTCTGAGCCATCAGCCCAGAGCCTGATGCGGGGCTCGAACTCACGGACCGCGAGATCGTGACCTGGCTGAAGTCGGACGCTTAACCGACTGCGCCACCCAGGCGCCCCTTAAGTTTATTTTGAGAGAGAGGCAGCATGTGTGTGTGCATGTGCGGGTGGCAGAGGGGCAGAGAGAGAGGGGGGAGAGAGGGGGGGGGAGAGAGAGGGAGGGAGGGAGAGAGAGGGAGGGAGAGAGAGAAAGAAAGAGAGGGGAGAGAGAGAGAGAAAGAAAGAAAGGGAAGGAGGGAGGGAGGGAGGAAAGGAAGGAAGGAAGGAAGGAAGGAAGGAAGGAAGGAAGGAAGGGAGGGAGGGAGGGAGGGAGGGAGGGAGGAAGGAAGAAAGAAAACCTTAAGCAGGCTCCACACTCAGCACAGAGCCTGATGTGGGGCTTTATTTTACAACCCTGGTATCATGACCTGCACCCATATCAAGAGTCAGACGTTCAATCGACTGAGCTATCCAGGTGTCCCATGACAAATTTATTTTAACCTTAAAAAGTAATTAAATCTAGAGTGAAACAATTAAGTGTGCAGGTCAAGTAATTCATTCAGATTCTTGAGGCACAGTGCAAATTTAAATGTGGGGAGTTACATAAAGCATATATTCATTGTGAAAGAAATACTCTAGTACAATGTTTGTTTATTTCACGTACTACATATTTGTTGACTAACCAGACACTGGGGATACAATGGTAAACAGACAGAAGTTCCCTGTCCTCATGGGGAAGCAGTGCCAAATAAGTACAGAAATTAATGTTAAATTTTGATGGGTGTTAATAAAAGAAATAAACAGCTAAGATGCAGCATGAGGAAAGTTTTACTAGAATAATCCTTTTAGAAAGAAATTTGTCATCGTCTTTCAGTAGACTTTAAAATGTTTAATATTTGTTAATTAGGTAATCCCATGTCTAGTAATCTGCACTGTGAAAATGATAAATATGGAAAAAAAAAGTTTAAACGTTTAAGAGTATTCCTTGTAATCATTGTTAGTAAGGGTGACTAATGGGTAGACAATCCAAATGTCCAATATCCAATAGTAAAAAATCATACATAGAAGAATATATACAATATGATTTTGTTATAAAGGCAAAGAGATGAATTAGTAATAGAAAATACTTCATAGAAACTTTAATAAAGGGGAAAATATTTTATGAAAAAATGTGGACACATTGTATGTTTAATAGGAATAAAACTGCAGGGGGAAAAAGGATGCAGAGTAATGGATTAGTGGGAAATAACAAAATCTTAACAGTAGTTGCTTTAGTTAGTAGGGTTATAAGAATATTTTAATGATGGTCCCTTATCACCAGCGTTGTCAAGCTCACTCCTCCCAGAGGAAATCACCATAAACCATTTGGTTTTTGTCTTTTCTGAATTTTACCTGCACATTTGCATGTAAATATTTATACATACAGTTTAATTTTAAATGTTAATGGAATCATAGCATATATACCATAATGATATCACACCATATATCTTGGAACTTGTATTTCTTGCTTGTTTTGTTTTTTGGTTAATGTGTCTAAGTGTTCTTTTTTGTTGTTGTTGTTCATTTATTTTTTTAATTTACATCCAAGTTAGTTAGCATATAGTGCAACAGTGATTTCAGGAGTAGATTCCTTAATGTCCCTAACTCATTTAGCCCATCCCCCCTCCAGTAACCCTCTGTTTGTTCTCCATATTTATGAGTTTCTTATGTTTTTGCCCCCCTCCCTGTTTTTATATTATTTTTGTTTCCCTTCCCTTATGTTCATCTGTTTTGTATCTTAAAGTCCTCATATGAGTGAAGTCATATGATATTTGTCTTTGTCTAATTTCGCTTAGCATAATACCCTCTAGTTCTATCCACGTGAGGTGTTCTTTTCATATAAGTTTATTTTTGTGAGAGCTCAGTATTCTCTAATAGGGATATAAAATAATTTATTTATCATTTATTAGACTATTCTCCTTAGTTTACAGTTCTTGTTGGAAATACCACTGTGAATATCATTGTTCATTTGTTCATTTATTAAGTATTTTTTAAACCCCTTTGTGTGCCAGGCACTTTTCTATATGCTCGGAATTCAGTAGTGAACAAAATAGACACAAACCTCACACTCAGGGAGTTAACATTTAAGTATATATCTCTTTGTACATGAGCAGAAATTGTCGTAGAGTTGGTACCTAGAAGTCAAAGCATCCTGAATTTTGATAGCACCACCAGCTTGCTTTCAAAAGGCTTTAGTTTTCTCTGCCACCACAGCTATAAGATCACATTTTCTTTTGTATCACTTTCTTTTTTCCCTGTTGGTGCTATTTAAAAATATAAAAATAAGGGGAAACTTGAAGAATGTTCCTTCTGGGAAGGCAGATGCTTTTACTTATTTGAAATGGAATTACCAATTGATCAGAATAAAGTTACCCCAGGGAAACAGAATAGAGGCTAAAACCAGACTAATAGCTGTATAGATGCAATTAAGTTGGAAACAGAGGAGCAGTCAATTTTTGATACTGAAATAATTTGTACTCTCTATGGGAAAAATGTATTGGAATTTAAATGTGGAAGGCAAAACTTGAAAACTTTTAGAAGGCAATATAAGAGCACACATATCCCTGACATTAGGCTAGGGAAGTTCTTAAAAGACATGGAAAATACAAACAATAAAGGAAAAGATTGATAAAATGGAGACATTAAAATATAATGTATTTTTACTAAACACTTTTAAAAGAACTCAAAAGTTAAGTCACAAAACTCTGACAAATTGCAGTATATATGTCAAGGGATTAATTTCTACAGTATTTAAGAACTCCTAGTTTTTATTCAAAACAAGATAAATATTAATAGAATAATGGGCAAAAGAGATGAATGGGCATTTCACAGAAAAAAAACTAAGACATACAATAAAAATATAAAAAGATGCCCAGCCTCGCTCAAGAAGATGCAAGTTAAAACCAAAAGGAGTTAAGAGCACCTGAGTGGCTCAGTCGGTTAAATGTACGACTTTGGCTTAGGTCATGATCTCATGGTTTGTGGGTTTGAGGCCCGCGTCAGGCTCTGTACTGACAACTCAGAGCCTGAAGCCTGCTTTGGATTCTGTGTCTCTCTCTTTTTCTGTCCCTCCCCTGCTCGTGCTGTGTCTCTCTCTTTCAAAAATAAAGAAACGTAACAAAAAACAAAAAACCAAGGAGTTACCAAAACAATCTACAGATTGACTGTAGTCCCTAACAAAATATCAATAACACTTCACAGAACTAGAACTGATAATCCTAAAATTTGTATGGAACCACAGAAGACCTCAAATAGCCAAAGCAATCTTGAAGAAGAACAAAACTGTATCACAATTCCTAATTTCAAACTATATTGCAAAGCTGTAGTAATCAAAACAGTATGGTACGGACACATAAATACACATAGATCAATGGAATAGGATAAAAAGCCCATGCATACAAACCCACACTTCTGTGGTCAATTAATCTATGACAAAGGAGGCTGGAATAAGAGTCTTTTCAGTAAATAGTGTTGTGAAAACTGGACAGCTATATGCAAATGAATGAAACAACCACTTTCTTACACCATACACAAAAATAAACTCAAAGTGAGTTAAAGATATAAATGTGAGACCTGAAACCATAACATTCATAAAAGAAAAAACAGGCAGTAAAATCTTGGACAGCGGCCTTAGCAACATATTTGTGGATGTTTCCTTCAGGCAAGGGAAACAAAAGCAGTAAGAAACTATTGGGACTATACCAAAATAAAAAGCTTTTGCACAGCAAAGGAGACCATCAACAAAACAAAAAGCCAACCTAGTGAATGGGAGAAAATATTTGCAAATGACATATCTAATAAGGGTTAATATCCAGAATACATAAAGAGCTTATACAACTTAGTACCAAAAAAACCAAACAATTCAATTAAAAAATGGACAGAGGACCTGAATAGACCTTTTTCCAAAGAAGACATACAAATGGCCAACAGCCACGTGAAGAGATTCTCAAATCACTTTCAGGGAAATGAAAAAATCAAAACCACAATGAGAAATCACCTTACACCAGTCAGAATGGCTAGTATCAAAAAGACAAGATAGAGTGAATGTTGGTGAGCATGTAGAGAAAAGGGAATTCCCAAGCACTGTTGGTGGGAATGTAAATTGGTGCAACCACTGCGGAAAACAGTGGTTAAAATTAAAAATTTTTTTAATTTTAATTCCTCAAAAAATTAAAAATAGAAATATGATCCAGTAATTCCACTGCTGGGTATTTATCCAAAGACAATGAAAACACAGATTCAAAAAGATCTATGCACCCCTATGTATATGCAGCATTATTTACAGTAGCCTAATTATGGAAATAGCCCTAGTGTCCACCGATATAGATGAATGGTTAAGAATTGGTACACACACACACACACACACACACACACACACACACACACACGATGGAATACTACTCAGCCATAAAAAATGAAATCTTGTCATTTGCAACAACATGGATGGATCTAGAGGGTATAATGTTAAATGAAATAAGACAAAGACAAATACCATATGATTTCACTCATAAGTGAAATTTAAGAAACAAAACAAATGGGGAAAGAAAAAAGAAGCCAAGAAACAGATTCCTAACTACAGAGAACTGGTTACCAGAGAGGATGTGGGTGGGGGCTGGGTGGAATAGGTGAAGGAGATTGAGTACACTTATCTTGATGAGTACTGAGTAATGTATAGAATTGTTGAATCATTATACTGTACACCTGAAACTAATAGAACACTGTGTGTTGACTATACTGGACTTAAGACAAGAAAAATATTATAGGGACATGTAGACATTTGGTAGAACTATAAAGCAAGGGAATGATTTAACACAAATTTCAGGGTGGTTGTAACCTTTGAGGGGAAAGTAGGAGGATATGTGGTACAATGGTAATGTGGAAGTTGTGTTTCTTAAACTGGGTGGTGAGTACAGGAATGTTTTATTTTATTATTCTTTTAGTTGACCTTCCTTTTATGTTTGTATGAGAGGTTTTGTAATTTCAAAAATCAGCCAACAGCTAAATCACTTTAACATAATTCCTTTATTTCTATTAGTCTTAGCCTTTCCATAATACTGGGCATTTAACATTCAATAAATTCTATTCCATAAAAATCTAATCAATTATGTCTTTAAGACTTTCAGTTAATGATAAAACCTTAATTCTGTTTCTTGTACAAGTCTGATGTGGTAGTCATTTTCATTTTAAATTAGAAATTTAGCGGCGCCTGGGTGGCTCAGTTGGTTAAGCATCGAACTCTTGATTTTGGCTGAGGTCAGGTTCTCTAGGTTGTGGAATTAAGCCCCGCCTCAGGCTCTGTGCTGAGTGTGGGGTCTGCTTAGGATTCTTTTTCCCTCTTCCTCTGCCCCTATCCTGCTTGCCCTCTCTTTTGCGTGCGTTCTCTTTCAAAAAAATAAATAAATAACTTAGAAATTTATTTTTTATGTATATTCAGTTTTCATTTGAATTTTGAAATTTTGGCTATAAATACTCGAAAGAGTATTTTTGCTTTGAAGAGTCTTTTAACATTTTAACAAATGTTAAAAGTAGTTCAGCCTTGATAATTTTATTTTTCCTGGCAGCTAGCATTGGATATGTGGAGGAAATTGATGGTTGAACCACTTCAGACCATCCTTATCCGAATGCTGCTCCGAGAAATAAAAAAGTGAGTACTGATACTTATCTTCTTGAGTCAATTCTAATTTGCTGTTTGAAATGGTTTCAAATAGTGTACCGTTGCATGGGTGTTGACTAGACATAGGCCATGTGTTACTTAAATGAGCCTCATTTTCCATCTAAATGGCAATGTTTTAAATTGTTTCATAATTTTTTTTGGCAGGTCTTTGGTCCAATATACTTAATAAATAAATAAATCCCTGAAGGAAGTGACCTATCATTTGTTGTTGCAAGCCTGGTACCCTCTTGGATTTTCCAGGGCAGTGCTGAATTGTTTGAACATGTTCTGTCAGTTTAAATCCTGATGAGGGTAACCTACCTATTCAAGAAAACAGATTTTTCTAGGTAGTTGGCTACCTTTTAGCCCCAGTGTTAAATCAGTAACTTGCCTATTAATGTGAGGTTAGTTTATAGGAAAATGGCTTCTCATTTTACTCAGGACCCAGTGTTTTGGACTTTACCTAATTGCTTTGTGAATAGAATTGGAGACAAAGTAAGTTTTCCCATGGAGTCCAGAATAGAACATCCTTGCATCCGTTCTGGCCTAAAAGATTCTTACTAGGCTTCAGCTTTGGGGAACCTAAAGCACTAAAAGTCACTCATACAGATGTGTATATAATAAATATCAGGTTATTGGTACTGATATTGTAGGAATTATCTAGACCAGTGAATTGCAACGTGATAATGGCCACTTCATCTGAAAATGCTTTCTCTAAAGGATACCCAAATATGGAGTTTTTTATGTGAGGGGAAAAAAAGGAAAACATTGTTCTTTCTGTGAGCTCCTACTGGGAAATAAGGGACTTAAAAACAAAAAACTAAAGAAAAACATAAAGCCACGAAAAAGGGTAATGGAATATTTTAAAATTTATTGTTAATGCTAAGCAGAAAGTAGATGGTAGCAATTAATAACTTGGTTTTAAAAACCTGTCGCTTCCCTTTTAATTATTCCATTTTTTCTAAAGCAGTAGGGTGGAACAATTTTTCTAAAGCAGTAGGGTGGAACAATTTTTTTCTTCTCTTTTCTCTACTAAACTATAATTAAAAGAATACTCCCAACAATATTTATAGGTTCTAACATAATTTATTTTTCTATTAAATATTAACTTTTTTCTTAACTTGGAATTCAGTTATTTTACATTGAAAGTTTATTGAAAGTATTGTTAAAATTTTCTGAATGTTAGTTTTTTGAAATGTCTCTTTTAATATGTTTGTCCCAACCTAGTAAATTTTCTTAAGTGTGATTGTTAGCTTATTAAAAATGAATTTGATGGAAGATTTTAAGAAATTTTCTAACTGTATAAGAAAAATAATGCAAGTATATGATATTCTGGAAAAGAATCATAATATCTGGTTAGAGATATTAGGCCAACTGTTCTTAGTTTTGTTGTTATAATCAGCTTCCATTAAAGTATTACTTGACATGCCCTACTAATACCTCATTTATTTTTCATGTATACTCTATTAGGTCGGTGTTATCCCACCTTTTACAGCTAAGTAAGCTAAGGCATAATAGTAATAACAATAATGGGGCACGTGGGTGGCTCAGTTGGTTGAGTGTCTGACTCTTGATTTTGGCTCAGGTCATGAGCCCAGGGTCATGGGATCAAGCCCTGCATCAGGCTCTGTAGTGAACATGGAGCCTGCTTAGGATTCTCTCTCTCTTTCTGCTCATCTCCCCTGCTTGCGCCCTCTCTTGCTCTCTAAAATAATAAATAATAAATCAGTAAATAGTAACGACAACAAATAATAAATATGGGAGCTATGTGCCAAGAAGTGTTCTAAAAGCTTTACTGGCATTATCCCATTAATCCTCACCACGCTGGGATGTTGGTACTATTTCCATTTCCATTTTACAAACGAAGACATCAGTGGTGGCACTCTAAGAAGACTAATTTGACTCCAGCCCCTATTTTCTTTTTTTTTTTTTTCTCTTCAGCTCCTATCTCCAACTTACCAACTCTATATCCATTAAGCCTGTCTTTTTAATTCACAGAATATTTCTTTCATTCCCAGTTCCAATATTTTAGCTTTTATATACATTTGAGTTTTATAGTGCCTTGAGTATTCTAGTATTTTCACACATAGTACTTTGTATGATCTTAAGGTGGCAGTTTTATTTATAAGTAAATAAATTGAACTTTCAATAGAGAGAAACGACTTCTTGAATTTGATATAGCTAAAGAAAGAGAGTCCATGCCTAGAAACTTCCAATTTGGGTCTTTCTACTATGTTGCTTTAGTATTGTTAGTATTGTTTAGTATTGTTTTCACTATGTTGCTTTACCCATTGTTGTTTGAAATAATATGGCCAGATATCATAACTTCCGTTACATGGACAAGTGGCTGTGTTAAGTATTTCCCCATTGATAAACTTGTCTGAACAAGATGTGAAGGTGAATATTATCATAGACTCATTTACAAATGGGGAAAATGAGGCTTGCGAAGGCAATCTCACCTTACTCAGGTCACATAACTAGTACATGGGAGAATGAGAATTAGGATTTAAGGCTAACAGAGAGGTATTTTATTATATGTACCTACAACTTCTTTTTGGAAAGAGCTCCACTAAACTTACAGTTTAGCAGAGCATATTACAAATTTGATTTCCTATCAGCTTATTTAGTTTCCTTTCCTGTAATCACCACTGCGTTCCTAGGAATTTTCTACAAGTGTCTAAAGAATAAGGGTGCCTGGGTGGCTCAGTCGGTTAAGCATCCGACTTCGGCTCAGGTCATGATCTCGCGGTCCGTGAGTTCGAGCCCCACGTAGAGCTCTGTGCTGACAGCTCAGAGACTGGAGCCTGTTTCAGATTCTGTCTCCCTCTCTCTCTGACCCTCCCCCGTTCATGCTCTGTCTCTCTCTGTCTCAAAAATAAACATTAAAAAAAAAAAATTACTGTGAACTAATGGTTTCTTAAATCTGGCCAGTGAAAAGTTTACACAAGGGATATTTAAAAGTATTGCTCTACAAAAAAATTATAAAATAAGTTGATTGTACACAATTAAAAATATATAGAAAGTTACAAAAAAATTAGAAGGCCTTCATTTTTCCCCTAATACCTTCAATACTGTTATTTAAAGCAAATCACTATTAAGGATTTAAAGTATTTTCTGAAAAAATTCTCTATGCATTTAAGATTGTGTGTACATTTGTTTATATGGATGTGCATATGTATATATCTACATATGTATAAATACTACATACAGTATTACACACACATATGTACATGCATTGGGGGAATTTACAGAAGTATTACGAATACCTAATAATATATTCTTAGAAATTAGAATAGATTAGTGGTTGGTATGAGGCTATAAGTATGAGGGAGTTGCTTTATGGTGATACAGTAGATGTATATTTTGAATATGGTGGTAGTAACATGAATCTAGGTATGTGATAAAATTTCATAGAATTACATAAATACAAATATACACAAATGATTATGTGTTAAAGCTGGCAAATTCTGAATAAGGTCTATAGGTTGTCTCAATGTTGATTTCCTGATTTTGACATTGTGCCATAGTTACGTAAGATGTTACCATTGGAGAAAATTGGGTGAACATGTCCAGGACTGCTTTCTGTTATGTTTGCAGCTTCCTGTGAATCTGTAATTATTTCAAAATTAAAAAAAATTTTTTAAGATTAAATGGCACATAATATGTGAATATCCCTGTTTTCTTCCTTTTAGCTGTAACTTTCTTCTCTTCATAAGTAACTACTGAGAATAGTTTGATTGTACTTAAATATTTGTTTATTTAAGTACAGTGGTTATATTTATTTTTTGTGGAAACTTTATATTCCTTTAGGAAGATGATGAAAGCTTTAGAGCCTCCCCACATAAAAATACTCAATATGCATATGCACACAAAACTTTATGTACATTTTAGAAGGTTTATGGATTCCTAGGATCAGAATTGCTGCCTTAGCATTTATATGGCAGATTTCTTTTTCCCTAAGAGAATCATTTGGCAGATTGCAATCTGAAATAAGTCTCTATGCTTAATGTTTGTTGAATTGGAAAAGTTTTTATTTATTCTGACATTATAATTCAGCAGCAAAACAATCATGACTTTAGTATCCTTTCTGTTGCATAATCAGAAACAAAGACAAGAGTTTAAGTGACAAATGAGAAAAAAATTATAACTTTATAGCTCCTTTTTTTTAAGTTTATTTATTTTGAGAGAAAGAGAGAGAGAGCATGAGCAGGGGAGGGGCAGAGAAAGAAGGAGAGAGAAAATCCCAAACAGGCTGTGTGCTGCCTGAGCTTGGGCTTGGTCTCATAAACCGTGAGATCAGGACCTGAACCAAAACCAGGAGTTCAACGCTTAACTCACTGAGCCACCAAGGCTCCCTGCTCCTTTTTTTTTTTTTTTTTTTTTTTTTTAATTCTTCCTACTTTCTGTTCTGACATCATACCTCTGTTAGATACCAGAGTTTTCCTACAAGTGTGGTTCCATATCAGGGCTCTGTTCCATTTGTTTGTCTATCTTTGGCCCATATCTCACTCTGTTCATTATTATAGCATAATAAGTCTTGATATCTGGTCAGACAGACTTGCCCTCCGTAAGCTAGAAGTGTTCTTGCTGTTATTTGGCCCTTTACTTTTTCATAAGGCCCTTTACTTTTTTTTTTTTTAATTTTTTAACGTTTATTATTATTTATTTATTTATTTATTTATTTTAACGTTTATTTATTATTGAGAGACAGAGAGAGACAGAGTGTGAGCAGGGGAGGGGCAGAGAGAGAGGGAGACACAGAATCTGAAGCAGGTTCCAGGCTCTGAGCTGGCAGCACAGAGCCCAATGCGGGGCTCGAACTCACAAACTGAGATCATGACCTGAGCTGAAGTCAGACATTTAACTGACTGAGCCACCCAGGTGCCCCCCTTTACTTTTTTTTTCACACAGATCCTGGTCATGTTTTGTAAAGGTGATTATAAGTTGCCTAGAATAAATTTTTTGTAGGATTGAAATTCAATTGAATATATAAGTTCATTTGGAGGGAATTTACATCTTTACTGTATTAAATCTTCCTATTCATGAACATATCTGCTATTTTTAATGCCTTCTTTAATGTCTCCTAAGTTTTTATAAATATATCTATAAAGGTTCTTCACTCCTTTGATTTATTTCAGGATACTTGGTATTTTCTGATACTGTTAGAAAAAATTTGTTCTGTGTAATTATGCATTCTATTTGTTTTCTGCTAGTATATTGAAATACAGCAGGCTCTTTAATATATAAATCTTAACATTTAGCCTCCGTGTTAACTTCCGTCATTTGTAGCTTCTTTTCCCAAAAAAAAAGGTCATTTCTAATAATTTGTGCTCATTTTTGTGCTTTCTATGTCAGCTGTCATAATCTGTAAATGATAGTTTTGCTTCCCTTGTGTGTGTGTGTGTGTGTGTGTGTGTGTGTGTGTGTGTGGATTTGCGCACGCGCACACGTGCACTAGCCTGTGCACACACACAACACCTCATTGGCTAGGACCTCCACAGCAGTGTTGAAGAGGAGTGATGGATAATGAGCATCTTTGTCTCACCCCTGATTTTAAAGGTTACATATGTAACATTTCCCTATTTAAAATGATGCTTCCTTTAGCTTTTTTTAGATACTCTTAATCAGAATGATGAAGTTAATTTGAATTTGGTGTTGGATTGTATAAAATGACTTCTGATTCTATTGAGAGATAAAGTTTTTTTTCTATTAATCTTTTAGTGTGGTGGGTTACATTTATGAATTTTCTAATATTAAACTCTCCTCATATAACTAGAATAAAACCCATGTTGGTTGTTGTCTGTAATAATTTTATAACATGGCTGCATTTGATTTGCTAATACTTTGTTTAGAATTTTGAATCTATATCCATGAGTGGAATGGGCCTATAATTATTCTTTCTCATAATGTCTTTGTCTGGGTTTGGTATTAGGCTCATTCTTGTAGGATGAATTAGGAACTATTCCATCTTTTTCTTTTGAGTAGAAGAGTTTCTGTAAAATTTTTCAGTGTTTAGTAAAACTCCCTGCAAAACCATCTGCGTCTAGGGTTTCTTTGTAAGAAGAATTTTTTTTTTTTTTTGCACATTCACAAAATAACCTTTGCCTTTATTTTACTTTGAAGTATAGCTGACATGTTAGTTTCTGATGTACAAAATCGTGATTTGACAATTCTATATATTACTCGGCGCTCATCACGATTAAGTGTGGTCTGTAACCATACATTATTACATTATCATTGACTGTATTCCTTATGCTGTACTTTCCATCTCCGTGACTTATTTATTTTATAACTGGAAGTTTATGTCTCTTACTCCCCCACCTATTTCGCCTATCTCCCCTATTCACCTCCCCTCTGACATCCACCAGTTTGTATTTAAGAGTCTGAATTTTTTGTTGTTACTTGTTTTGTTTTATAGATTTTACCTATAAATGAAATCACGTGGCATTTGTCTTTTTCTGTCTGACTTATTTCATTTAGCATAATACCCTTTAGGTCCATTCATGTTCTCACAAATGGCAAGATCTCATTTTTTTTTTTTATGTCTGAGTAATATTCCACTGTATTTATACACCACATCTTCTTTATCCATTCATCTATCAGTAGCTATTTGGGTTGCTTCCATATTTTGGCTACTGCAAATAATGTTATATATACATAGGGGTGCCCATATCTTTTTGAATGTGTGTTTTCATTTTCTTTGAGTAAATACTCACTAGTGGAATTCCTGGATTATATGATATTTCTATTTTTAACTTTTTGAGGAACATCCATACTGTTTTCCACAGTGGTTGTATCAATTTACATTACCACCAATAGTGCATGGGGATTCCCTTTTCTCCATATCTTCACTAATACTTGCTATTTCTTGTCTTTTTTATACTAACCATTCTGACTCATGTGAGGTGATATCTCATTGTGGTTTTGATTTTCATTTTCCTGATGATTGGTGACTTGAGAATCTCTTCATGTGTCTGTTGGCCATTTGTACATCTTCTTTGGAAAAAATGTCTATTCAAATCCTCTGCCTGTTTTTTAATTGGATTTTTTGGGTTTTTTTGGTGTTGAGTTGTAGAAATTCTTGATGTATTCTAGATATCATCCTTTCTTGGATATATCATTTGCAAATACTTCTCCCATTCACCGGGTTGCCTTTTTGTTTTGTTGATGGTCTCCTTTGCTGTGCAAAAGCTTTTTATTTTGGTGTTGTCCCAATAGTTTCTTACTGCTTTTGTTTCCCTTGCCTGAGGATACATATCCATAAATATATTGTTAACACTGATACCACCTGTGTTTTCTTTTAGGAGTTTCATCATTTCAGGTCTCATATTTAAGTCTTTTTTTTTTTTTAAGAATTTTTTAAATGTTTATTTTATATTTGAGAGACAGAGAAACAGAGCACGAGTGGGAGACAGAGAGAGAGGGAGATACAGAATCCAAAGCAGCCTCCAGGTTCTGAGCTGGCAGCACAGAGCCTGACGTAGGGCTCAGACTCATGAACTGTGAGATCATGACCTGAGCCAAAAAGTCAGATGCTTAGCCAACTGAGCCATCCAGGCACCTCTCACATTTAGGTCTTTAAGCCATTTTGATTTTATTCTTGTGTATGGTAAAAGAAACTGGTCCCAGTTTCATTTATTTGCATGTAGCTGTCCAGTTTTCCCAACACCATTTATTGAAGACACCATCTTTTCCCCATTGTATATTCTAGCCTCCTTTGTCATAGATAAATTGACCACAGAAGCACGGGCTCTCTATTGTGTTCTATTGCCCTATATGGCTGTTTTTGTACCATACTATTTGGATTACTACAGCTTTGTAGTATATCTTGAAATCTGGGTTTGTGATACCTCCAGCTTTGTTCTTTCTCAAGATCGCTCTGACTATTCGAGGTTTTTTGTGGTTCCATACAAATTTTAGGATTACTTATTCTAGTTCTGTGAAAACTGCTATTGGTATTTTGGTAGTGATTGCATTGAATTGGTAGATTCCTTTTGGGTAGTATTGACATTTTAACAGTAGTGATTTATTCAATCCATGAACATTGTTTATGTCATTTTCAGTTCTTTTCATCAATATCTTACAGTTTTCAGAGTATAGGTTTTTCACCTCCTTGGTTAATTTATTTCTAGACATCTTATACTTTTTGGTATAGTTACAAGTAGAAATTTTAAAAAATTTCTTGGGGCGCCTGGTTGGCTCAGTTGGTTAAATAAGCGTCCAACTTCTGCTCAGGTTGTTGGGGTCAGTGCTGACAGCTCAGAGCCTGGAGCTTGCTTCAGATTTTGAATTTCCCTCTCTTTGTCTCTGCACCCCCCACCCCCTCTCTCGCACTCTTTCTCTGTCAAAAATAAACTTCAAAAAAAATTTAAATTTCTTTCTGTGTTATTAGTGTATATAAAACACATTTCTGTATATTAATTTTGTATCCTGCAAGCCTACTAAATTCATTTATTAGTTCTAATAGTTTTTTGGTGGGATTTTTAGTTTCTATATATAGTATCATATCATCTGCAAATAGTGACAGTTTTACTTCTTTCTTACCAATCTGGATGCCTTTTATTTCTTTTTTGTGTGTGATTGCTGCAGCTAGGACTTCCAGTGCTATGTTGAATGAAAGTTGTGAGAGTAGACATTTTTGTCTTGTTCCTAATCTGCAAATAGTGACAATTTTACTGCTTTCTTACCAATTGGGATGCCTTTTATTTCTTTTTCTTGTTTGATTGCTGCAGCTAGGACTTCAGTGCTATGTTGAATGAAAGTTGTAAGAGTGGACATTTTTATCTTGTTCCTGATCTTAGAAGAAAAGCTTTCAGGTTTTCACCATTGAATATGATGTTAGCTGTGGGTTTTTCATATATGGCCTTTATTATACTGAGGTATGTTTTCTCTAAATGACTTTGTCGGGTTTTTTGTTTTTTTATTACTAAATGTTTATTAATTTATTTTAGAGAGAGAGAGACAGCAGAGGAGGGGCAGAGAGGGGAGAGAGAGAGAATCCCAAGCAGGCTCCCTGCTGTCAGCACAGAGCCCAATGTGGGGCTAGAACCTACGAACTGTGAGATCATGACCTGAGCTGAAATCAAAGAGTCTGACGCTTAACCTACTGAGCCACTCAGTTGCCCCTGTCGGGAGCTTTTATCATGAATGGATGTTGTATTTTGTCAGATGCTTTTTCTCTATCTGTTGAGATGATCATATAGTTTTTATCCTTCCTCTTGTTAATGTAAGGTATCACATCGATTGATTCATGAATACTGAACCACTCTTGCATCTCTGGAATAAATCCTACTTGATTGTGTTGAATGGTCCTTTTAATGCATTGTTGAATGTGGTTTGCTAATACTTTGTTGAGGATATTTGCATCTGTGTTAATCAGGGATATTAGACTGTAGTTTTTGTTTTGTTCTTTTTGTTTTTGTTTTGTTTTTTAGTGATTGTCTTGGTTTGATGTCAGGGTAATGCTGACTTTGTAGAATGAATTTGGAGTGTTCCCTCCTCTTCTATTTCTTGGAATAGTATGAGAAGGATCATTGTTAAGTCTTCTTTAAATGTTTGGTAGAATTTGCCTGGGAAGCCATCTGGTCCTGGACTTTTTGTTTGTTGGGAGTTTTTCGATTACCAATTCATTATCATTACTAGTAATTGGTCTGGTCAAGTTTTCTATTTCTTCCTGATTCAGTTTAGGAGATTGTATGTTTCTAGAAATTTATCCATTTCTTCTAGGTTGTCTAGTTTATTGGCATGTAATTGTTAGTGGTAGTTTCTTATTCTTTGTATTTCTCTGGTATGGGTTGTTATCTCTCCTCCTTCATTTCTGATTTTATTTATTTGAGCACCCCCCCTTTTTTTTTGTATGAGTCTGTCTAAATGTTTATCAGTTGTGTTTATATTTCAAAGAACCAGCTTTTGATTTCATTGGTGTTTTCTTGTTTTTTCTTTAGTCTCCAGTTATTTCTGCTCTAATCTTTATTATTTTCTTTTCGTTTAAATTATTTATTTTGAGACAGAGAGAGAGAGCATGAACAAGCAGGAGAGGGGCAGTGAGAGAGGTAGAAAGAGAACTCTAAGCAGGCTGTGCACTGTCAGCACAGAGCCCAGTGTGGGGCTCAAACTCACAAACCATGAGATCATGACCTGAACCGAAAACAAGAGTCAAATACCCAACCAACTGAGCCACCCACGCGCCCCTCTAATTTTTATTATTTTCTTCCTTCTACTAACATTAGGCTTAGTTTGTTCATATTTTTCTAGTTGCTTTCGGTGTAAGGTTTGATTATTTGATATTTTTCTTGTTTCTTGAGATAGGCTTGTATGAACATATACGTCTCTCTCAGAACTGCTTTGCTGTGTCCCAAAGATTTTGGACTATTATTTTCATTTGTCTCCATGAATATTTTGAGTTCCTCTTTGATTTCTTTGTTGACCCATTGATTGTTTAGTAGCATGTTGTTTAGCCTCCATGTATTTGTGTTTTTTCCTGGTGTTTTTTTCCTTGTAATTGATTTCTAGTTTCATACTATTGTGGTTGGTAAAGATGCTTGATATGATTTCAGTCTTCTTAAATTCATTGACACTTGTTTTGTGGCTTAACATGTGACCAGTCCTGGAGAATGTTCTATATGATGTGAAAAGAATATGTATTCTGCTGTTTGTGGATGGAATGTTCTATATGTATCCTGTTAGGTCCATCTATCTGGTCTAAGGGGTTGTTCAAAGCCATTGTTTCTTTATCGATTTTCTGTTTGGATGATCTAACAACTGATATAAGTGGAGCATTAAAGTTCCTTACTATTAATGTATTACTGTCAATTTCTCCTGTTATGGGTGTTAATATTTGCTTTCTATATTTAGGTGCTCATATGTTGGATGCATGGATGTTTACACTTGTTCTGTTCTCCTGTTGGATGGATCCCTTTATCATTATATACTGATTTTCTTTGTCTCTTGCTACAGTCTTTGTTTTAAAGTCTATTGTGTCTGATATATGTATTTATATTCAAGCCTTTTTTTTCACTTCCATTTGCATAGAATGTTTTTTTCCATCCCTTCAATTTTACTCTGTATGATGTGTCTTTAGATCTGAAGTGAGTCTTGTAGGCAGCATATAGATGGGTCTTGGTTTTTTATCCATTTAGTTACCCTACGTCTTTTGATTGGAGTATTTAGTCCATAAATATTTAAAGTAATTACTGATAAGTATGTACTTATTAAATATTATTTTGTTGTTTTCTGGTTATTTTTGTAGTTCTTTTCTGTTCTTCTTTTCTCACTCTCTTCCCTTGTGGTTTGATGGCTTGCTTTAGTGTTATGCTTAGATTCTGTCCTCTTTATTTTTTGTGTATCTACTATAGGTATTTGATTTCTGGTTACCATTGGGGTCATTTATATCTTATGTGTATAGCAGGCTATATTAAGTTGATGGTTGCTCAATTTTGAATACATTGTGAAATCATTAAATTTCTACTCCCTCCCTCCACATTTTACTTATATGATAGCATATTTTACATCTTAAATTTATCTCTTGACTGATTTTTGCAGATATAATTGCTTTTAAATTGATGTGAAATTAAATACCTTTATTTTCTTTCCACTTAATGAACTCCCTTTAAACATTTCTTGTAAGGCTGGGTTAGTGGTGATAAGTTTTAACTTCTGTTTGTCTAGGGAATCTCTTTGTCTCTCCTTCAATTCTGAATGATAACGTTGTCAGGTAGAGTATTCTTGGTTGTAGGTTTTTTTCCTGTCAGTACTTTGAACATCTTGTACCACTTTCTTCTGGCCTTCAAAGTTTCTGCTGAAAAATCAGCTGATAGTCTTACAGTATTTCCCTTGTATATAACTGTTTTCTCTGCTGCTTTTAAAATTCTCTCTTTGTCATTACTTTTGCCATTTTAGTTATTAGGTGTCTTGGTGTGGGTGTCCTTGGGTTTGTCTTGTTAAGAGTTGTCTATACTTCCTGGACCTGAATGTTTGTTTTCTTTCTCAGATTAGGGAAATTTTCAGCTATTGTTTCTTTAAATAAATTCTCCAACCTCTTCTTCCTTCTTTTTCTGGGATCCCTGTCATACAGAAATTATTACTCTTGATGATGTTGCAGAGTTCTTTTAACCTATTCTTACCTATTCTTATTTTTTATTCTTTTTTTTTTTTTCTTTCTCTCTCTCTTTCTCTCTCTCTCTCTCTCTTTTTTAGGTTTGTTTTGTTTTGTCTTGTCTTTGCTGTTCAGCTTGATTGCTTTCCATTACCCTGTCTTCCAGATCACTGATCCATTCCTGCATTTTCTCATCTGCTGTTGATTCCCTCTAGTATATTTTTTATTTCAGCTAATTGTGTTCTTCAACTCTTTTTAATATTTTGTATTTTTGTTGCAGTTCTCACTGAATTAATCCATTCTTCTCTCAAGTCAAGTATCGTAATGACCATTACTTTGAACTCTTTATGAGAAATATTTCATTTCATTTAGCTCTTTTTCTGTTATTTTGTCTTGTTCTTTCATTTGAGGCATATTCCTCTGCCTTCTTATTTTGTCTAAATCTGTTTCTGTATATAGTAGGTTAGCTGTGTCGCTTGGTCTTGAAAGTAGTAGACTTGTGTAGAAGAAGTCCTGTATTGCCCTGCAGCACAATCCCCCCCTCGTCAGCAAAACCAGGTGCTCCATTGGTGTCCCCTGTGTAAGCTGCATGGGCCTTCCTGTTGTGGCTGAGCCACAGTTGCTGTGGGCATGGTGGTAGATGGGACTGGCCTTCAGCCCAACTGTCTACAGTAACCTACTTTGCCTGCTGTTGGGGCACTGGACAGGATTTGTTCCCCACACTGTTGAGAGGCCCAGCTGTTAACTGCCTGGGCTAACTGGTAGTTGGGGCCAGCACTCACCCTAGCTGTCTGCAGTTAGTCTCTGCCACCACTGTTAGCATACTGAAGAACAAGGGCTTGCTCCATGTGCAGTCAGCTAAGAGGCCTGGCTGCTGGAACTGCGGATGAGCTAGTGTATGGTATTGTGACAGGGCAAGAGCCACTTTGGAAGGATGTCTGCTGAGACGGGTTTCTTGGGTGGAGCAGGTCAGTAGGAGAACACTGGGGCGGTGAGGACCAGCTGTGGTAGCAGTGTAGATGGGAGAGTGTTAGAACTGTGTCCAGTTATTAGATCAGGGAGTAGAAGAGAAATGGCACCCACCAACACTTTAGCTCCTGGAGAAGTCTCCTGCAGATCCCTGCCCCGTCAACATATTCTAAGATTAGTCAGTAAATCTTCACATATATCCCAAGCACCTTCAAACTGTTTTTGTTTTTTTTTTTTAATGTTTATTTTTGAGAGAGAGACAGTGCAGGCGGGAGAGGGGTAGAGAGAGAGGGAGACACAGAATCGGAAGCAGGCTCCAGGCTCTGAGCTATCACCACAGAGCCCGACACAGAGCTTGAACTCATGAGCCGTGAGGTCATGACCTGAGCTGAGGTCGGATGCTTAACCAACTGAGCCATCCAGGCACCCCCAAACTGCTATTTCTATGCTGTGTCTCTGCCAAGTTATTTAGTGTTCTGGTTCTTTAAGGGCAAGGACTCGGTTTCCTATTGCCCTCCAGGCCTCCAGGGGTTAAGCTCTGCTGGTTTTTAATGCTCCTGAAATTAAGCCAGATGATTTTCAAAGCCATACATTATGGGGACTCATCAGTGTGGGTCCCCAGGGCTGGAGGTCCCTGGTGTAGGGTCTAATCCCCTCACACCTTCTTGTTTGTGATATCCCTCCCACTTGTGGTTAGTTGCTTAGGGTTTGGTTCCTGACTGCATTTCTGTCTCTCGCATCTTTTTTTTTTTTTTTTAATGTTTTTATTTATTTATTTTGAGAGGCAGAGAGTGAGAAAGGGGGAGGAGCAGAGAGAGAGGGAGACAGAGGATCCAAAGCAGGCTCTGAGCTGACAGCAGAGAGCCCGATGTAGAGCTCAAGCCCATCAACCCAGAACATGATCTGAGCCGAGGTCAGAAGCTTCACCAACTGAGCCGCCCAGGCGCCCCTTCTCACACTTTTTTTTGATGTGGCTTCCTCTACAACTAGTTGTGGAAGATTTGTTCTGCCAGTCTTCAGGTTATTTTCAGAATTGTGTAGATGTAGTTGTTGACTTGGTGTGTCCATGAGATGAGGTGAGCTCACTATGCTCCTACTCTGCCATCTTTCCAATTTCCAGCTTCTTGCCAAATCTTAGAGTGCTGGATCCCAAAACAGTTGTCTCAGAATTTTTTATACTGCCTGTAGTTTTTTCAGTAGTCAGATATTTATTTCTTCTGAGTCCGTTGTGAGTTATTTTTTCAGAATTTTTGGAAGTAGTTGTTGACAGTATTTACTTTAAAAAAGTTGTTATTTGAAAGAACTTTAAATTTATAGAAGAGTTGCAAAGCCAATACAGAAAGTTCCTGTATACTCCTCTTTTCCTAATATTACCATTTCACAACCCATGGTATATTTATGAACGTTAGTATAAAACTGTTAACTAAACTACAGATTGTATTTGTACTTTCTCAGTTTTTCACTGATTCTGCTCCAGGATCCAGTCTAAATCACAACATTGTATTTAGCTGTCATGTCTCTCTTGGTCTCTTCTACTTGGTGGAGATATTTTTAGTCTTCCATTGTCTCTCATGAATTGACACTTTTTTTAAAAAATTAGTGATCAGGTATTTTGTAGTATGTCTGTCAACTTTGATTTCTGTGATGTTGGGCCAGATTAGACTGAGATTATGGGTTTGGAGGAGGAATTCCACATGGTGATATATATGCCCTTCTCATCATATAATATCAAAGAGTAGAGTATATCAACAATACTTTCTTTTTTTTACTTGTGATACTAACTTTAGTCACTTGGTATTTTATTTTCCTTTTAATTCCCATCTGGAGTAATGTCTTCACTCATAATATTGCTTGCATGTATCTTTTCGTGAGGACTTTCACTAGAAATTTGTGTATTTTGTTGGATTTTTTTTTTTTTTTTGAAGAATCCGTTTTGTCTCAGTTGATCTTCCCTGTTGTATCTCTCTTTCTCTTTTATTATCCCATTCTTATTTTTCTTTTCTTTTCTTCTTCTGGGAGACAAGACTGTTTTTATTTATTTATTTATTTTTTAATTTTTGGGATAGAGAGAGACAGAGCATGAACGGGGGAGGGGCAGAGAGAGAGGGAGACACAGAATCGGAAGCAGGCTCCAGGCTCTGAGCCATCAGCCCAGAGCCTGACGCGGGGCTCGAACTCACGGACCGCGAGATCGTGACCTGGCTGAAGTCGGACGCTTAACCGACTGTGCCACCCAGGCGCCCCAAGACTGTTTTTAGATTGGACTGAAATGTATATAGAATCTTTGGTGAGAGGGACACTTTAAAATCTCTAACCAAAGTTTTGTTTTTTTTTTACAGGAATCTGTGTATTCGTTCAGCTGAGATATGATTATATAGTGTGGAGGTTGAGGAAGGGTTCCTAATGTAAGACAGTATGTAGAATTCCTGATATTTAAGCATTGTTTTCTATCTGGTAATCTCAGTTAAAGAAAATAAAGACATTAATAATTTACCTAGCTTATTGTAGCCCTGTGTTAGAGCTCCATTAATAATTTTTAAAAGCATAAGAAATAGTTGAATTACTGCCCATACTTCCTACTGCAAATGATGAAATTTACTTTTAAAAAGAGCGATTAGGAGTAAGAAGTAAAATAAAGTGAAAATTGATTGAAAATTACAAGTTTTTAAAATACCAGAGTGGAGTAACTTGTTCCCTAGGGAATATTTTTACACACTTCTGTGATTTAGCTGCCAGCTGTTTTTCCCTTGATGCCAAAAGAATTTTGTCTAAATCAAGTTACTAAAAGAGAATGTTAACAATACCCATTTTATATTGCTGTTGTTGAGATGAAATGAGATGCTTTATGTAAAGTATTTACTACACTCCCTGAGGCATAATAAGGTACAATAAGTATTCAGTAAAATTAATATCCAAGTGAAAACTTTTGATAATAACTCCTTAAAGCAATCCAGTTTGTGTAGGTATTTTTCATTAAACAGGTTCTTATGTAAAGCTTGTCAAGACAGCTTAACCTTTTAACACTTCTTATGAATTCAGTTCACATTATCTGTTATTCTTCAAATCTGTAATGGATTTAACAGGTTGAAACGCCTTTTGGTTGGATCAGTTTTGTTTTTTTTTTTTTTTCATCCTTGGGTGTTATGCTTTTTTACTTCCCAAACTCTTGAGAAAGTATTTATAGATGTTTTCAGAAAAATGATTCTCAGCCTACATAGTCTTAATCTTCCTTGATTCCTTAGGTCTAGATTCTTGCCCCCCCAACCTCCTTTTAAATTTTAAGCAACCCTCTCTAAATAATTTGTATGAACAACAGACAGATTGGAAATCAGGGCATTCCAATTTCTTTTATAATTCTGTTTCCTGAATAAATTACCTCATTGGATTCCTGTGAAATAGGGAAGGTTGTATCAGCTGACCTTTGGAGGCCCCTTTCAACTTGAAATTTCTGTTTTCCAGTATATGGTTTTATATGAGGTCTAATTAGATTTAAATAAGAAAGCAACTGTCATAAACAGGATGACAATAACGCAAGAGACTTTGACAAGAGACTGGTAAATTGCTGAGAGCACTAGGAAACATAGTTTGAAAACAATGCACAGAAGTAAAGAGAAGATTATATGTTAAAAAACTTGAGAGTAGAGAATACTAATGAACCAGCAGTCCTTGACAGATAGAACTCGCTTCCTTCTTCCGTAGATGGGTCTTACTTAATACTAAAGTTATTTAATGTAGTCTGAAAGATTATTTTTATCACAATGGCCAAGAGTTGCTAAAAGATAAAAACATGTCTTTCCTAATTCTTAAATACTTAGTAGCATGTTTGCTCTTAGATATTCACCATACCAGATACTGGTACTTTGAAACTGTGTTCCAGCAGCTGTCTACATTTCTTTTTTTTTTTTTTTTTTTTTTTTTTGGCCCTATGATTTTTAACACTGTCCTTTAGCTAAAAATGCTTGCTTCTACCACATAGGTAGTTATCTGATACTAATGTGATTGCTCTTTCCTACAATTTCGGTTAGATAATCTCTACCTCAGTTAATTTTATAATGATTATAATTTTTTTTAAAGCAGAGTAATACACTTTTTCCCCTCTTTCAGCTGTGTAGTATTAAACTCATCAGTAAAAGAATTAATTTGGTTGCTATCTTTAAAGAAAAGATTACTTCTTAATGTAAGTTTGGTTATGTGTATTAGGTATATTTTATGCCCTACCACCACCCATGAGCCTAGGAATTTTTGTATGTGATCTCACATGCAATTGTCTTACATTTACCATATTATAAGAAAAATATATAGATCATAATATTTCCAGTCCTGAGGTAACTTCTTTGAAGATTTCAGAAAATTGAGGCCCATCTCAGCGTTTGAAGAAGTAAAGTTACCTGTCAGACTAATGGAAGATTTTTCCTTGTGAAATCAGTATGTTCCACTAAGTGAGGATTCTTATGGAGCATGAATGCTGAAATACTTAGTAAACTATAGTTAGAATTTCATGACTTTTCAGTTGGGTGAAGTGGGATCTCTGCAGGAAAGACAAGAAGAAGGTTTAAAAGGACAGACAGAAAAGACAGCAATGTAAAATGATGTAAAAGGAGAAAAGGAGGAGCTGATGGCTTAAAGATCATGCATCATCTGCTTTTAAGATATAAACTGGGACTGAACTCTTTCAGCTTAATTGCATTCTTATAAAGATGGCTTCTCTTGAGCTATGTAAACACTATAGGAATAATCGCAGTTTCATTCATTTTGAAGAAAAGTGTTTCAGAGAAATATTAGGTTTAAAAGTGGAATGTAGGTTGTAGAAGTTTTAATTAAAGGTGGTCTTACTTATATATATATATATATATATATATATATATATATATATATATAAGGAAGAAAACACATGATGTAACCATAGATTGTATATTGCATATTTTTCAGTATTTACTTCACTTGGAAAGATAGAAGTAATTTTGTTCATATGGTAACTTATCTATCTTTCATATTAATATAGTAGAATTGCCAACTGGGACTTTCAGTGCAGTAACAACCTAAAGTTGTTTATAATTTTAATAAATAAAATAGTGTAACTTCATGGATCCAAATGTTATAGTATAAGAATTTGAATATTTTCAGTAATATATAAAGAGGCAAGCATAAATATGGAAAATAAATATTGTGATATAAATTTTCTGCAAGGACTTTAGTTTTACTTAAAATTAAAATTGGATATATGAAATTATAAAAAGGAAATAAATAGATATATTTTTAAATGCTTATAAAAGGAATTACTTAGATACTTAAGGATACCATTGAAAACCCTGAGTTTTTTTTTTTTTTTTTTAATTTTTTTTTTTTCAATGTTTATTTATTTTTGGGACAGAGAGAGACAGAGCATGAACGGGGGAGGGGCAGAGAGAGAGGGAGACACAGAATCGGAAACAGGCTCCAGGCTCTGCGCCATCAGCCCAGAGCCTGACGCGGGGCTGGAACTCACAGAATGCGAGATCGTGACCTGGCTGAAGTTGGACGCTTAACCGACTGCGCCACCCAGGCGCCCCGAAAACCCTGAGTTTTTAATGTTAGAAGGATTCAGAGTTGCATTTCTTTTCCCCAGTAATTCTGTAGTTAACTTTTTAGTGTTGAGTACTCTGTGAACAAAAGCAAAACTTGAAATGAAATTCTTCTCTTTGAATTTGGAACACTTTGTAACATAGCCTGGTATGGCTGATGTATGCTTTCTCTGATGCATCCTTGTGTTTGTCATTTTTATTTATTAGTTGTTTAGACCCTGGAGACTTCATTGAGGGAAAAATACAGTCTTAGATAAAGACAAAAATCTAACTCAGTCTTTATTCTTTTGAATCTCAGAGTTTCTGAAAAATGTATTTTAAAGTTTCCCAGCTCAGTTTTAGATTTATTGACTTTTTTCCTTGCAATTAATAGTTTTTGTTTCATACATTTTGAATCTCTGTTTGTTAGTTGAGTAAATATCAGGATTATTATCTTCATGGTTAATTATTTTTATTGTTGTAACATCATATATCTTGTGCTCTTTTTCTTTATTCTGGCACATATTAATATTGTTATATCAGTTTTCTTTTGTATTTGGGGGGATTTTGCTGTGTGTGCGTTAACTTTTTAAATGTAAATTAAAAGATACAGAAAACTGCACAACACAATTGTACAGCCTAATGAATTATTATAAAGTGAATATTCTTGTTATTACCACCCAAGTCAAGAAATAGAACCATACCAGCCACCCCTGAAACCTTTATATGTGTCCCATCCCTTCCTTTATGCAAAAGTTACCTTTATGCTGACTTGTAAGGTAGTTCCTTTCTTCTATTTCTTATGATTTTATCACCCATGTGTATATTCCTAGACTCTGTAAGGTTTAGTTTTGTCCATCCAAAAAATGTTCCTTTGTCCTCTTTATTTCCTGCAAATTGGCAGACTCCTTGGTTCCCTCGGACGAAACTATAGATACTTTGTTCTTTCATAATATCTGTTTTTTCACTTGTTTTGGATATAAGCAACCACTGATGCTGGATACTGACATCTTTTGTTTAATGAGCTTTATAAAACTGTCACTCTATTTCTATCATTTTGTTTTAACTCCTACCTGGAAGCAATAATTTTATAAAGACATGCTTCCCTTCGTCTATTTGGTTACCCAATGGTGAAGTTCATATAGGAAGGGTAAAATAACTGCTTAGTTTGTTCTTTACCCATTTGTCAAGATAATGAGTTGGGTTGTTGTTATCCTCAGAAAGTGACCAATTAGCCTTATTCCCCCAGTATATTATGATGATCTTATAGACCTAAATACATTTGATTTGTTTCTATTCATTGTGGTGTTTTACTAAAGTTTAAATTGCTTCCATTTGGTTAGGTGGCACCATGGTCTTTTTGAGAAGATCCTAGTCATCCTTGCAACCTTTCTTGTTACCTAGTGTGTCAGGATGTGTCACACTCACCTTGTACATTTTCTTCCCTGGACCATGTAATTAGCTACTCAATGAAAAACTTAATTTTAAATACACAAGTGGTACATACATTCTTGAAAAACTTTGAATGTTCCAGATCCTTTTCTTAGGCTTTCTCTTCCCAGAGGTAATAATCCCTGTTTTATTTGCTTAAGTGTCTTTACAAACCTTTTCCTAGGTCTTTGTATGTTTACATACAGAAATAAGTACAATACAGAGATTGTTTTCTTTTTTATGTGATTTTTTCTAACTTTTTAAAATCATAAATGATGTACATACTTACTAACTTCTTTTTTTATTCAATTATATATCTTGATAATTTTTCTGTTAGTATATACCACATTCTTTTTAAACTGTTACTTAGTATTTATTTAGTATGGTCCTACCTCATTTTATTAAACCCTTCTCATGGTGTATATTAGGTTGTTTCCAGTTTACCCACTAATCCAACTCTCGCTTTTTATCGTGCATGAATGCAGATGTTTGTTTGGAGCCATAGAGTACATGCATTTAGAATTTTGCCAGTTTGCCCTCTGATGCGCTTGTTCTTCCACAAGCAGAATGTGAGAATGCCTGTTTCTCTGCCATTCAGCAATACTTGCTGTTAGGAAATCTTGCCAGTCTGAAGGTAAAACATTTCCTCGATTTCCCATTGCCTTTCTCGGGTGGGAATAGGGGAAACTAGAAGGTGTTCTCAGGTGAGGGCCGCAGCAAGTCTTCTGGTTGCAGCGGTTTCCCTTCTTGAGCTCCGCTGCCTCTCATGCCCTGCTTACCGCCCCAGAGGGTCACACACACAGCTGCGACTCGTCTTGCTTCAGAGACTGACTCTTGCTCCTCATGTCCTGGATGGTTTTATCAACTTTCTGTGCTGTCCAGCTTTCGGTGTCTGCCACTTCTTTGCCTGTCTTCCTCTACTCCCTTCCCATCCCCTCCTTGTAGCATTTCATTCTCTTGTGCATTTTTGCATATAGTTTTATTTTCCCACACTGTCCTCTCTTCTTTCCATCTTTTTTCAATTTCTTTAAGTCCAAGGGCTACCACCAACAATGGGGTACTAAAAAGTAACCTTCCTGTCATTTCCCAGATTTACATTAGGGACAGGGGACTGCATTTAGTTTGCTGGAACGCTACTTTCATTTAAACATACGGTAAAGGGAAGATTTCACTAAGAGATTAATGTACCCCTTGTCATATATCAGTATCAAGACTTTTGAGAGTTCCAGCCTAACTTTTGATGACTGTCACAAATTTGGTCTGCTGTTTGAGTTAAAAGCTCATTTCATAGGCTTTAAAAGCTTTGATTTTAGGGGCGCCTGGGTGGCGCAGTCGGTTAAGTGTCCGACTTCAGCCAGGTCACGATCTCGCGGTCCGTGAGTTCGAGCCCCGCGTCGGGCTCTGGGCTGATGGCTCAGAGCCTGGAGCCTGTTTCCGATTCTGTGTCTCCCTCTCTCTCTGCCCCTCCCCTGTTCATGCTCTGTCTCTCTCTGTCTCAAAAATAAATAAACGTTGAAAAAAAATTAAAAAAAAAAAAAAAAAAGCTTTGATTTTAAAATGACAATCAGTGCTTTTTTGGTCTCTTTATTCTCTTCTCTAATATATTAAAAATGCTTCCGGGGCGCCTGGGTGGCGCAGTCGGTTAAGTGTCCGACTTCAGCCAGGTCACGATCTCGCGGTCCGTGAGTTCGAGCCCCGCGTCGGGCTCTGGGCTGATGGCTCAGAGCCTGGAGCCTGTTTCCGATTCTGTGTCTCCCTCTCTCTCTGCCCCTCCCCTGTTCATGCTCTGTCTCTCTCTGTCCCAAAAATAAATAAATGTTGAAAAAAAAAAATTAAAAAAAAAATGCTTCCATTTTGTTCCTATTAGTACTTAAAATAATAGGTGGTATTTATTAATTGTTTATTCCTATACCAAGCACTGTGTTACATGCATTCTAGCATTATGCTTAATCTTTACCACATCCTCACAGCCATGAGGTGTAGGTACTTTTATTATCCCCACTTTACAGAAGAGGAGATCTGAGTGAGTACCAAGAGGTTAAGAAGTGCCTGCCCAAGGTGACATATTAATGCAGCCAGAACTCAAACCCAGGCAGCCTGACTCTAAAATCCTGGTCTTAAGGTCTATGCTAAATATTCCTTTTGGTACCTATCATCTCAGCTGATTGGTTTCATTATGTTGGTAATTTCATTATGACTTTTGTAGGCATTTGCCACACAGTCCTGTTAAGATAAAATAATTAGCAATATTTGTAAAAATTCATTTATTTTCTCAGGGTTTATCTCTTGGGCCCAGGTTCTTAGATGAAAACTAGAGTTTATTCAGATGACCAATTTAGTCAGTGCTTTTGTGTATTACTAACTTGGTATCATTTCAGTTTATTTTCATTATCTGTCAGCGTAATAGAAATACTGTATATTTATAATGTTTTGTATAGTTATAAAAGTGTGTGGTGATCTTAAAGATTGAATAATTATGCCTAAGAGTTTCTGAATTCAGCTGTTACCTTTTTAGGGAGGACAGCTTAGTTATTAAGCACTAGCAATATCTGTGTTTCTTCTAGACAGTGTGTTACCCAATTCCAGCTTACCTGGGCCTTTTGGGATCAGAAACAAATGGCAAGAGTGCTGAGAATATCAGGAGTGGAAGTTTTCCTGGTGCTGAGCAGGGAGAATAGACTTTGGTCATGAAAAGAATTTTAGTAGTCTAATTTTCCAAAAATTCAGACGTTTCTCATTCTTGACTGATTTTTATTTGGCCCTAGGCAAAGTTAAAAGAAAAAAAATCTGTTGTGTTCCAAATAGATGAGATAGGTTAGATCATTATTTCACCAGATTTAATTTGGATTTAGGAAGGAACTGATAGAAGGTGAGCAGAGCAGTATATGTGACATTATAGGAACTCATTGCTTTTGTTAGTAATATCAAAATGTAGATTTTGTATCTGAGATTTTATAACTGACAGAATTATATATTTGTCCCTATATTTGTTCAATTACAAAAACCTTCCCCCAGACTATCCAGATAATTAAAGAAAGAATGAAAGAGTATTAGAGAGATGCAGAGGCAGGGAGGGACACTAATATGTAAACATCATTGCCTCAACACTTTTCAAAAATGTTAGAAAGTGTTTTTATCCTACTGTAAAGAACAAGATATTTTTACGATGGAATGGTGATCATGTATTTTCTGTTCTCTCTGTAAAATAAATATTAACTCATAGGAAAAAAAAAGACATTTTAAAGTGAGGTGAAAGATTGCCGGGAGGAAGGTAAACCTTTGACCGCATAATGGTTTGATTTGAGCATTAGTACTGGAGTCAGAAACTCCCAACTTTGGGCCAGACTGTTGGGCTGTGGCTTTAGGCAAACTATTTTTTTCTATTTCATTTTCCTCTTTCTGTAATTAGAAAGCCTGACATTCACCTACACTTGTTACCATGTTTAAAACTTGCATCTTAGGGGCGCCTGGGTGGCTCGGTTGAGTGTCCAACTTCAGCTCAGGGCGTGATCTCGCGGTTCATGAGTTCGAGCCCTGCGTCGGGCTCTGTGCTGACAGCTTGGAGCCTGGAGCCTGCTTCAGATTCTGTGTTTCCCTCTCTCTCTGCCCTACCCCCGCTCATGCTCTGTCTCTCTCTCTCTCTCAAAAATAAATAAACATTAAAAACAATTTTTTGATAAATAAAACTTGCATCACAAATAGTGCCTTGGCTAAGTAGGAACTTACCAAATGTCACATGAATAATTGAGGTGATTTTAGATTCCTTTGCAGCTGTAAAGGGATATAGAAATACTGAAACATATCTCACTAAATGTCTAAAATTTCCAAAAACCTTTGTGTTTGCATGGGAAGCAACTCAGTGGCAGATCTCTTAGAGAATAGCACCTATTAGTCCCTTCAGGGAGTACTAATATATAGAGTTTATGTGTACTGTCAGATTATTATGGGCATACTTGTAATGGTCCAGACTGAATTCTGACCAAATCCTCTAGTAACAGTTTGTGGCAAGTCAAATTCAAATATTTTTAACCATCAGTATTAAAAGTCTTGAATTGATGGCCTCATGTCTACTCTAAAATGAAAGTAGTATCATCCGAGTATCAATGTAGTATTTACAATTAACACTTTTCTCATTTATTGAAATGACATCTAATGACTACATTAACTATCATAAATATTAATTCAGCTATGATATGAAAAAAATTATTTTTAAGCATCAAGCATGCATTGACCTTTAAAATGCTTTATAAATTGATTAGACCAATAGAATATTAACAGCCATATTTTGGCATTCTTTGCTATTTTTCCATAGATAATTGTATTCTCAATATTTTTTGTTATACCTTGTTTTAGTGATCGTGGTGGAGAAGACCCAAACCAGAAAGTAATCCATGGGGTTATTAACTCCTTTGTTCATGTTGAACAGTATAAGAAAAAATTCCCCTTAAAGGTAAAAAGCCTCCTTTAAAAACATAATCAGACCTTTAATTTTTTAAGTTACTTGTTCTAATTTTTTAATTAAATTTTAATTGATTTATTTAGTTTTATCAGGAAATCTTTGAGTCTCCCTTTCTGACTGAAACAGGAGAATATTACAAACAAGAAGCTTCAAATTTATTACAAGAATCAAACTGCTCACAGTATATGGAAAAGGTAAGAAAGAGCATATTATGTTAAATGCATCATCTCTTATATGTCAGGCATGGTTTTATTTAACATTTGTTTTCTTAATTAAGAAAGTGGAAAAAGCTTTTATTTGTTTGATCATTACTCTGGGTTAAAATTAATGTGCAATTCCTATTGATAAATCATTGTTCTTGCTGTGGCATTTTCCATGAGAAAAAGTGCTATCCAATTTTCATCATGGTTGATGCTTTTTGATAAATCCTGATTGCTTGACTTGCTTGCCTTTAAAATTAATATTCACAGTCTTGGCTAAAGGATAAACAATATTTACGCTTAGTAGACAAGTTTAAGGCATAGGATAAACATAGAAGCGAGGTAGGTGGGTTTTTATCTTTTCTTCTTTAAAATGGAAGTGAAAATAAGGAAAAATATAATAATTCTAGATATTTGGATAGGTTACTCTTTGGGTCTGTTCAACTTTTGGAAGACTGAGTAAAAGCTCCAGAAGAAACTTTAATTAATCCTTAAACCAACATTTATTGATTACCATATTTAAAACTGTATGTGTATTTTCTTGGTAAAGGAATAGTTATAAAGTCAGCCATCATATAAGATGTATTAAATTTTTAGCCAGGTTTTTTCACTTGCTGTACTGAATTTCAAGCATTTTATTATAGGATGATATGTTAGTTTGTTTAGCCAAGAAAAATAATGTATTATAAGTGAAATAATTATAGACTGGCCTCCATAGATGACAGGTTAAGAAATATCAGTACTTACTGATACATTATATATTCCACAAAGCCCAGGTCTAGAAGTCTGAGCTCTTTTATTCTCTTCCTGCTGTTGTCACTAGCTCTGGTACCTTGAGTAAGCCTCTGGGACATTTTTCTCCATCTATTAAGAGGTTACATTAAGTCAGTGATTCTTAGCTCCAAGCCCTTTTTGCATCTTAGACTCTTGTTAAAGGTTCTAGGACCAATCCTGAAAAGTATGCACAGAATATCAGTGATACGTACACTCCTTGTTACATTTGGTTCACAAGGAGGCCCTTGGCAAAAATACTGTATTTTCACTTATGTAGAACCATACACTGTCTAGAATGTGGGATATCTAGAATAGATAAATTAATGGAGACAGAAAGTTGTTGAGATGTTACTGGGAGGAGGAGAGAATAGAGAGTTATTGTTTAATGGTTAAAGAGTTTTTGTTCGGTGTGGTGAAAAAGTTTTAGAAATAGTTGCACAACACTGTGAATGTAATTAATGCCACTGAACACAGTCAAAAAGTGGTTAAAGTGACATATTTTATGTTATATATATTTTACCACAATTTTGAAAACACTAATAATGTAATACACCCAAACCATTGAATTATATTTTAAATGGGTAAATCATACAATAAGTAAATTATATCTCAAACTGTAAAAAGGAGGGCCTTTGGAAATTATGTTTGGGAAATAGCATATATAAAAGTAGTTCATTTAATTTACAGACAAATGTAGCCGTCCTACTTCTCTTTCTGTATTTTACCTGTAGTTTTGGCCTTTCCTCCCCAGCTATAAGTGATTTTGTAATTATTTGAAGCCTTGCATGGAGATACTCCACTCTTGTCTACCTTCCTCTTGATACGTATGCTTCTCCCAATTGTCATTATTTTTTTTTCCTTTACTCATCCTTCCTCACCTCCAGACTCTAATTCCTGTTGCATTTAGTTAACGCATAAACACTAAAGTCACTTACAGTGCACTATAATGATTAATAGGCATAATTCTTTTAAGGGATATTTTTGTTTTGAAAGAAAAACTTACTAACCAAAATGACTGTCTTCGTTGATTAAATATGTGCTATAAACATCTTATAAGCTATTATTATTATTATTATTTATTTTTTTTTTTTGAGAGAGAGACAGTTCACACATATGCACATGAATGAGCAGGGAGGGGCAGAGGAAGAGGAAGAAAGAGAATCTTAAGCAGGCTCCATGCCCAGCACAGAGCCTGGAGCCCTATGTGCGGCTTGATCTCACAAGCATGAGATCACTTGAGCTGAAATCAAGAGTCGACGCTTAACCAGCAGAGCCACCCAGATGCCCCATCATCTTTTAGTCTGGATACTTTTTTGGCTACCTTTGGTTTCTGTGTCTGCCCTGAACTCCTGGTTCCACAGGGTAGCAAAGATAGGACCATGAATCTCTCTTCCATCTTTACCTCATTTTCATCAAAAGGTATCTGAGAGGTATCCAGGAATGATGTCTTATTTCCCCTCTCAACATCACCTTTCATCCCAGTATTAGCTTCTTTTTTTTTAAGTTTTGTTTGTTTACTTTAAGAGAGAGGGAGAGAGTGTGAGCAGGGGAGGGGCAGAGGGAGAAGGAGAGAGTAAATCCCAAGCAGGCTGCATGCTATCAGCGTGGGACTCAGTCTCTAAACCATGAAATCATGACTTGAGCTAAAACCAAGACTTGGATGCTTAACCAACTGAGCCACCAGGCACTTCCTCCCCCCAGTATTATCTAATTATGCCCAGACAAATCAGTAGTACTCCCTAAAGGCTTAGCTATACATAGTTCTCTGGGACCTGTTAAGTTCAAAAACTGTAGTTATATAGCTTTGCATTGCAGGGTATTTTCAAAGTCTATACTATGCTAGCATGATTTTTATTGCAAATGCAGTTTTGTTTTGAGGTAGAAATTAGCCAGATTCTCTAGCTATTATCTTTATTAGCTGGTTCTTATTAATATTAATCAGTATATTGTTTGTAGCCCAATGTTTCTTATATAGGATAAGCTTTACTAAAGATCTTGATTGACATATTTAACTAAGACTATATTTGACTGTCAGAAATTTTAATGAAATCTTTAATGTGATAATTAATGTACATACTGTTTACATTTACATTTTATAAGAGGAACCAATATAAAATAATTAGATTAATCTACTTGATCCAGTTGATGTAAATTATTTTTTAGTTTGATAGTTAAATATTCATAAAGTAACCACCTGTTCTATTTTTTAATAATTTTTACCCACTTTTCCTGTTGCATATTAACTTGCCTTTAAAATGAAGACAAAATGTAGACCACTTAACTTTATTAGTTCTGATTCATAAGATTTTGGTGAAATGTAGGTGATAGCTAGTAGCTTAAATAAAAAATTGAAATCATTTATGGAATGTGGACTTACGTTGGTTATATAATCCTTATTTGTTACCTGGCCATATTTAATGGAGCCATTAAATTGAGGCTACCTAAGTTACTTACTGATAACAGGTTTTTCCTCATAGTAGGTCATGACTATAAGAATATATTTCTAAAGGTTCTAGGTAGATTAAAAGATGAAGAAATTCGATGTCGAAAATACTTGCATCCAAGTTCATATACTAAAGTGATTCATGAATGTCAGCAACGAATGGTAGCAGACCACTTACAGTTCTTACATGCAGAATGTCATAATATCATCCGACAAGAGAAAAAAAATGGTAAGTGATATGAAACAGTAACTATGAATAGATATTAAATTATAAACCCACTTTTTACATCATCTTCAAACTTCCTTAGATTTCAAGTATTTTTAGTAATAGTCTCTAAGATATTTGATGTGCCTTTTTACAGATGTTTTAATAATCTACGTTGAAAGACTGTTTTGGAAAAGTATATGTTCACAGTATATTCCTAAGTCAAAAGTAAAACTAGGAAAATGTGTTTGCACATTTTTGTGTATCACAAGGGCTAATTTCCTTAATACATTAAGAGTTTCTAATAAACAGGAAAAAAAAACAAAGAAGATGAAGAGGAAACGTGAATAGATTTTAAATACACGGAGATGCTTAATCTCACTCAAAATAGAAGAAAATACAAAATAAAGATGCAATGAGATGCTAGTAATAAGCAGTAAAAAAATGGGATTTTTTTTTTTTTAAAGACAAAATAGCACTAAAAATTTTCACTAGCAGGGAGTAAACATAACAAGATGTGTGCCAGACTTACACAAAAAACTAAACATTGGTTTTTTTTAATGTTTTTTTGAGAGAGAGAGAGAGAAAGTGTGTGTGTGTGTGTGTGCGCGCGCGCATGAGAGAGAGGTGGGGGGAGGGGCAGAGAGAGAGGGAGACACAGAATCCAAAGCAGGCTCCAGGCTCTGAGCTGTCAACACAGAGCCCGTTGTGGGACTGGAACCCATGAATTGTGAGATTATGACCTGAGCCGAAGTCAGACGCTTAACAAACCCAGGCGCCCCAAAAAACTAAACACTGTTGAAAGCAACATTGATTTACAGATCAGGAGAATATACTCAAAACTGAAGTGGTTTGATTTTTGTTTGTTTGTTTTAATTCTGAAAGTTAAACTCTTAGACTAAGAACAGTCAAAACAGTCTTAAAGACCATAATGGGAAGACTGCAGGATAGCATGATTTATGATAAAACTACAGTAATTAAGACATCGAGGCATTGGTGTAAGGATAGAAAGATAGACCAATAGAATAAAATAGCATAGAAAGAACCCATGCATACATACAATAGATACTTGATTTACGACCAAAGTAACACTGTAAAGCAATGGGTGAAAGATACAGTCCTTTTAACACATAGTGCTGAGTCCATTGGATAATCACTTGGGGAAAAAAGTAAAATTTGATCTGTACCTCAGACAGCATGTCCAGAATCAGTCAGTACATTGTAGGCTTTTGACCTAAATGTAAAACAGTAACACTGTGAGAAGATAATGTAGGAGAATAACTTCATGACCTTGAGGTAGGGAAAGATAATTTTAAATAAGACACAAAAAGCACTAACCACAAAGGAAAGATTGATCTAGTGGACTGCATTAAAATTAAAAACGTTGGGTCATTAAAAGACCATTAAAAGTATCAAAAGACAATCATAGGGTAATATATTTGCAATGACTGAAAAAGGTTTATGTCTAAAGTATAAAATGGTCAAGAAATTTGAACAGGTACTGCAGAGTAGAGGGTATCCAAGTAGCCAGTAAACATATACAGAGGCCCTCAATCTTATTAAAATAGGGGAATACAAATTAACCACACTGATATCAATAGTCACATTTTGATATAAAATTTAAAAGATTGAATATAATAAGCATTAGGAAATGTGTGGAGTACAGAGAGCTTGTTATACACTAGGCTCAGAATATAAATTGATGCATCTACTTTGAAACACTGACATTGTCTCCCAGATACATAATCCCCTGCCCAAACTGTGTGCAAAAACTTACAAAAAGGTACAAGAATGTTCATTGCAGTGTTATTTGTATCAGCCCCAAACCATAAACAGTTCAAATGTTCAATAACAGAATAGATGAAGTACAGTATATTCATACAGTGAAATATTATGGAGGAGTGAAAATGGACAGATTATAGCTACCATACAAAATGTAGATCAACCTTATAAATATGTTGAACCAAAGTAACCAAACATGAAGGAATTGTATGATTCCATTTTTATAAATCAAAACAAGCAAAACTAATCTGTGGGTTGGTAGTCATGACAGTGATTGCCTTTGAGGAAGAGCAAGAGGAGTAGTGATTGGGAGGAGGCGTGCAGGGAACTTGTAGGTGTAGGAAATGTCTGTTTCTTACCCAGGGTGATCACGTGGGTGTTTATGTGTTCACTTATGACAATTCATTTAGATACATGTTTGCACACTTTTTATGCGTGTGTTATATTTCAATAAAAAGTTTAAAAATACTGCACGGAGACATCATTTTCATCTCTCAGTGGGAAAGATCAAAACATTTGATAACACGTTGTTGGCAAGGGAACTTCCTGCTGTTGGGAGCTGTGTTATAAGGATCTGTTTAGAGGATGAAGCTTTGACATAACAATCCCACTTCCAGGGATTTATACTGCAGATATGCTTGCTAATATACAGGTTTAGTAGTTGTAATGTTGTAATAGCAAGAGATTGGAAACAACCAAATTTTCATAAATTTGTAAGCATTTGTAATATAGCCATATAATGTGGTGCTATGCAGTTATAAAATATGTGAAATACACTGTATAATGATATAAAAAGATCTCTTAAGTTAAAATAGTGTGTTATACAATTGCAAATAATACATAAAACGGGCTACACTTTTTGTGTAAAAAGATGCAGAGGAAAGACTATATGTATTTGTTTGAATGTGCATGAAACATCTTTGAAAAGGTATTAACTACAGTATTCCTCTCCTGTGGGAAAGGAGGACTGGATGGTTGGAGATGGGTGTGGGGGACTTTCTCTGCATTCTCTTGTAACTCTGCATTTTGAACCATATATTACCTATTGCATTAAAATATTATTTGAACTCTTTGGAAATTTAATAATCAAATTTTCTTTTTCTCTTCAGACATGGCAAATATGTATGTCTTACTTCGTGCTGTGTCCACTGGTTTACCTCATATGATTCAGGAGCTGCAAAATCATATCTATGATGAGGGCCTTAGAGCAACCAGTAATCTTACTCAGGAAAATGTGAGTTATATAAGGAGCTGGGATGTTTTTCTCTTAATCAGAATATCATGGAGTTTTTCTTTTGACTTCACTATTTTAAACAATGGCAGAAGAGTCCTACCATGATAACAAATGAAACATATTTATTAAAATATGTTTTAAACCTATAGTTTGTTGTCCTTATTTTGGAATTACCGTATTATTAGAAAGTCATTGAATGAGATAGGCTTCTTAGTTATACTGATGTGTTCATTTAGCAATTGTTAATTAACTTCTCACAGAAAAATATGTTTGCTGTTTGTAAATGATTGTGTTTCTATGTAACTGGCATTAATAGTTATAGTCGTAATGGTATCTATCAAAGGCAGTATAGGCAAATTACAATTTGCTTTCTTTATAAATGCTGTGAATTTGGTAGTCCAGGAAGCAAATTTAAATTAAAACAATCTTCCCTAAATATATGCTTACTACCCAGAATATCCAGCAGTATCCTCATGTTCCTAACACCCATCTTTCTGAAGAGTTCCTTGTCAGTCAAATGACTGTTTACAACAAGGTGTCTTTCTTCTCAATATGTGTTCGTATCATCAAATCTTTTGGATCACCGCCTTTGTTATCACTAGTGATGGCTTGACAAATAAGATAGACATGACATGAAATGTTACTTCTTTCTCTTCCTGAAGTAGAGCTTTTGGCTCTTCATTTGCAGTAATCTCTATATGGATATCATTGTTTAGGAGCATTTATTAAATGCTCATCACTCCAGTGATTTTTATATCCTGCCACAGTAATGGTTTTGCCACACTAATAAGTTTTCCATTTTTGTAAAGCCTAGGTTTATTAATTATATTTTTTAGATTCTGGGTTAAATGGTACTAGGCAAAGAGGCAGAGATTTGTGTCAAGGACAAGGGGGTGGAAGTGTAAGAGAATGCATTTGTAGTAGACCCAAATAATTTTAGCTGACATAGTTCCCTCCATTAAGATCAAAAACTCACTTTTGCACTGCTAGATACTTCTTCCCTCTGAGATGTAGGGAATTGTACTGCTTAGTTCCAGGGGTCTCTGTTTTCACAGATTCTGGCTTTTTAACTCTCCTTTCCCTCTCAACCTTCAGTAGCTTTGAAGGCAGTTTTTGTTTATATAATCCTCTATGAAAGTGATAGGCCTGGTAGTTGGGAGGCTGTATCTTGTTACCCTTAAGATACGGTATTCCAACACAGAAGTGTTTTTAGTCGGTTTTTCTGGTAGAAGAACTAGAGTCCTGCATTTCAGTGATGTTGAATGACAAGCTAATTTCCATACCAAAGGTTTAGATTTTTAAAGCCATCTTAGTTAAAAACATTTTTGAGGGTCTGTATCTAGATATATAATGTGTATATAACATTAATTTGCTTGGGAAAAACTTTACACGTAATGAAGCAATTCTTTAGTGAGCCTAATTTTATGCTTCTTAAAATGTGATTTTGTACTTTGTATTTCATATTCGTAGATGCCAACACTATTTGTGGAGTCAGTTTTGGAAGTACATGGTAAATTTGTTCAACTAATCAACACTGTTTTAAATGGTGATCAGCACTTTATGAGTGCATTGGATAAGGTAACTTTTTAATCTGTATATATAATTCTATTTAATCACTATTCTTTAGGCAGTTTCAGAATTTGAGCTTCTAACTGATTATGTGTATGACCTCTAATCTAGACAAAGTCAAAATTGAAATATAACTTTTCTTTTTTTCTTTTTCTTTTTCTTTTTTAATGTTTTTTATTTATTTTTTGAGAGAAAAAGAACAAACAGGGGAGGGGCAGAGAGAGGAGGGAACAGAGGATCCAAAGAGGGTTTTGCACTGACAGGTGACAGCAACAAGCCCATTGCGGGGCTTGAACTCATGGACTGCAAGATCATGACCTGAGCCAAAGTCAGACGCTCAACCGACAGAGCCACCCAGGCGACCCAAAATAAAACTTTTAGATTAATAACTGAGTGGTTAAATAAAATGTTTGAATTATATGGGAATTGAATTTCCCATGAGTATGCAATATAGGGGAAATTTTTAATAAACTAGTATCTTCAAAAATGCATGTGTAATTTTAATATTCTTTAGTAGTGATTTTTCCTTTAAATATAATACTTAGGCTACTATATTTGAAATATTTGAAATAACAATGATATTTGAAAGAAAAATAAATACGTTTTACAAACTTTTGGATTTTAGTATACCTTAAAGGAAACTTTGCTTACATAGCTATTGTAAGATTTTTTAAAATGTAGTCTTATTTTATCTGTGTTCAAATAGCAATAATGAGTTATAGAGAATATTTTCAGTAGGAACAATATATATAATTTTTATGTAGTTACCATGAGGAATAGAGTTAGAGAAATTTACCCTGTGTTAAATGTGAAAACAAGAACACTACCATCAGAATGCTGTGTTTTGTGTGAGGCACTCATTTTTGGATTTACAGATAATATTCTCTGTTGAACCATCTGCACTTTTCCCCTATTCCTGGGGACTGATTATTGGTCTGTTTTCTTATGTAGGCCCTTACATCAGTTGTAAATTACAGAGAACCCAAGTCTGTTTGCAAAGCACCTGAACTGGTAAGTTTGATGATTGCTTAAAAATAATCCTACAGAAAATCAGTATTAGAAAAAGAAAACTGAGGAGAACATCAAATTAATTTGCTTTTGTAGTCTCTTTCAGAAAAATAGATGAAATTAAATTATTAAAAATAAAAGTGATTGTATACATTGTGTATAATTTGGCATTTATTTAAGGAATGCAATTGGCCATATGCTGAAGCCTTTTTTGTTTTTAAGGAATAACTGAAGGAGAAAATATTCCATTTTACATTTGGGGTTTAAAATATGTTTGCTTTGAAATAATTTGCATTAGGGATTTTTTTTATCTGAACTCTAAAAAAAATTGATGGTAAGTTTTTGATAGCCTAAAAGAAAAGTACTTATTTAACATAATAAATTACAGAGCCTCTCAAAACTCATCTAGGTGTTCTTTTGAAACTTACATTATTTGTATCAATGCTTTATTGGTCACTACATGTTGATTAGATTTTTGGGTTGTTTCTACGTGTTTTTGTTTTTGTTGTTGTTGTTTTGGTTTTTACCTTAACACCTATATTTTAAGGTCATGTTCATGTTTTTAAAATAAAAGCTTTAGGATGCCAGAGACCCTGTCCATTGATCTTATTTTGTATTTTTGCCACCTTGCCTCCTTTGAGGCATGATATATACAGAAGGGCCCTTTCTAAAATTTACTGTCAATTTCTACTTCAGCTTGCCAAGTACTGTGACAACTTACTAAAGAAGTCAGCGAAGGGGATGACTGAGAATGAAGTAGAAGACAAACTCACGAGCTTCATCACTGTTTTCAAGTATATCGATGATAAAGATGTTTTTCAAAAGGTAAGTTATAAATAAGGAAGTTATATTTGTGTTTCAGTCTGCTTTGATTTAGTTTTGAACTTTAAATCATCAGAAAGGAAGTAATCTTTAAAAAAATTTTTTAATGTAGTTCTACGCAAGAATGCTGGCGAAGCGTTTAATTCACGGGTTATCTATGTCTATGGATTCTGAAGAAGCCATGATCAATAAATTAAAGGTAATTTAAGCCTGTGATCTAATAATGTCCTAAAAATTATTCCACTAGCACATAAATATATTTATTTGCAGCATTATATGTAGTAACGAAATCTTTCATCAATAGGTAATTGGTTAAAATGTAGAATGTATATTTGTGTGGTGGGATATGCAAATTCTGCATTGAAAGGACAAAATCCCTCTCTATATATTGGTATAAAATTATCCACAAGATATAAACAGTGTTAATTTTACAAAAGACTTGTATTACTTATAAATGAATACACCAAAATTATTCTTTTAAGTACAAGTTTTGGAGTACAGTTGAATTTCATTTTTCCTTTGTAAATATTTCTACATCATTTTAGCTTATGGACTGATGAGATAAGTAGTAGCTGGTTCTTATCCTGCGTTATTCAGTAGTTGATCATTTTCCTATATAGTAGACACAATATGATATGTGGTCCTTTTTAAATATATCAATAACTTTTTAAATTTTAAAAATGATGTTAACACAAAGCGTTTTGTATCCCAAGACTAGAGATCCAAATTTTCTGACCTGGAGATGACAGAGTTTTAAATAATTTCAAAGAGGTAGATTTCAGTAGATGGCACTAAAAATATGTCTAAATACCCTCCTTTTTAAATTGACTACTGGCTCAAATATCTCCAGTCATCTTTCATGTGTGTTTGATACTATATATAAACCTTAAAAGGTGTCTTACATATAGTGGACATTTTGTAGTGTTGAAATAGGACATATGAATTTATAGAAAAGTTTTTCTTTTAAAGGGAAATTTATTGTTTCATAAATATGTGTTCTCATTTATTCTGCATTTAAACAGAAAAAATTTTTTGAAAGGTTTTGTTTTGAATAGCTGCTTTAGATTATGAATAATATAGGCCTCTGGTGTAAATATACAAGCAGGATGTTTGACTGTAGACCTATCACATTCTTTTAATAATCAATGTGGTTTTTTATTTTTATTTTTAAAAACTGTTTCTTTTACAGCAAGCCTGTGGTTATGAGTTTACCAGCAAGCTTCATCGGATGTATACAGATATGAGTGTCAGTGCTGATCTCAACAATAAGTTCAACAATTTTATCAAAAATCAAGACACAGTAATAGATTTGGGAATTAGTTTTCAAATATATGTTCTACAGGTATGACTAACCATTTCAAAAACTCTGATACAAAGGATTAATAATGGATGCCTGATTACATTTCTTTCAGTCAGTGGATGCTATCTTCTAAAGTTACATGTTATATTGATTTGGAATGAAATATGTCATGATAGAAATGTTGATGGGCTTTATCAACATTTTAAGGGAGATAAAAAAAAGGGGGGGCTTTAGTTGCTTAAATCATTTTAAAAATATTTACTTTTAAGTTAGATATTTATTTGTTTAACTTTTTTCCTTGTAGGCTGGTGCATGGCCTCTTACTCAGGCTCCTTCATCTACATTTGCAATTCCCCAGGAATTGGAAAAAAGTGTACAGATGGTAAGTTTGCAGAAAATATATTAGAAGACCAAAGAAATTTTAATAATTGTCTTCACGTTATATTTAAATATTTTTACAAAGCCTTGAGGGCTCATGTGATATAAAAGTATATTCACAAATTATAGTTAGTCTGCCTTGTAGGAAAAATGTAAATTATTGTGGTTCCTAATATTAAAACTAAAATGCTAAGGCAGTGCCTTGGTTGCTCAGTCAGTTAAATACTAAGTTGGCTAAATGCTAAGGGGTTGCTAGGGTGGCCAAGTCAGACTCTTAATTTTGGCTTAGGTCATGATCTCAAGGTTAGTGAGACTGAGCCCCATGTCAGGCTCTGCACTAACAGCACAGAGCCTGATTGGAATTCTCTCTCTCCCTCTCTTTTTGCCCCGCCTCTTCTCATTTTCTCTGTCTCTCTGTCTCTCTCTTGCTCTCTCAAGGTAAATAAACTAAAAAAAAAAAAACTAAAATGCTAAGTGTGTCATCCAGTTCTTGGTCAAGTGTGCCTCATTTTTATTAAATCTGTTATCTGCTCTTAAGCAGTTTTAAGTTACAGAAATTTTCATATTAGAAGACAGCTTAGAACACAATACTTAAAATGATCATTTTCTAATTTTTCATTCAGTTTTGGAGCCATTTTTGAGCCTCCACATTTTTTTTTAACGTTTATTTATTTTTGAGACAAGGAGAGACAGAGCATGAACGGGGGAGGGTCAGAGAGAGAGGGAGACACAGAATCTGAAACAGGCTCCAGGCTCTGAGCTGTCAGCACAGAGCCCGACGTGGGGCTCGAACTCATGGACTGCGAGATCATGACCTGAGCCGAAGTCGGCCGCTTAACCGACTGAGCCACCCAGGTGCCCGAGCCTCCACATTTATTCCCTGTGATAGTTATTTTTATTTCTGGACTGTGATTTAGGTAAATATATGGAATGTGAAATAACCTAGAAAAAGTGCTTTAAAGTGCAACTGTAAATAAACCTTACAATGCTTACCAAAAAGCTTTTAAAAAGACTGTAGAGACTGTATCTTTACAGCTTTATTGAGCTATAATTCGTATAATGTATGTCTTAGCCTGTTCAGGCTGCTCTAACTAACAAAAGACCACAGCCTGGGTGGCTTATAAACAACAGAAATTTATTTCTCACCGTTCTGGACGCTGGAAACCTAAGAATAGGGTGCCGGCGTGATTGGGTGAGGGCCATGTTCAGGCCACAGACTTCTTGTGTCCTCACATGGTAGAAGGCGCTAAGGAGCTCTGTGAGGTCTCTCTTCTATTAGCACTAATCCTGTTCCTGAGGGTTCCATACTTATGATCCAAGCACCTCCCAGAGGCCTCATCTCCTAATACCATCACATTGGGCATTAGGATTTTAGCATAGGAATTTGGGAGGGACACAGATGTTCAAATCATAGCACTATACAATTCACCCATTTAACATGTACAATTTCAGTGGTTTTTAGTATATTCACAGTTGTGCAACCATCACACAATCCATTTTAAAACATTTTTATTACCCCAAAATCACCCCTCCAAAACCCCCTACCCATTTGTAGTCATTCCTCATTTTTCCTTAACTCCCTTCACCACTCCACTCATCCCGAAGCAGTCTACTTTCTTTCTCTATAGATTTGCCTATTCTGGACATCTCATACAGAGTCATATCATTTGTGACTGACTTCATTCACTCAGCATAATGTCAAGGTTCATCCCATGTTATAACATGTATCAGTAGTTAATTCCTTTTTATTGCCAAATAATATTCTCTTGTATGGATGTACCACATATGTGTCCGTTCATCAGTTGATGGACATTTGGGTGGTTTCCGCCTTTTTAATATATGCATAATGCTGCTGTGAACATTTGTGTACAAGTTTTTTAGTGGACATGTTTTCATTTCTCTTGCAGCTAACCCTTTTTGATTTACTAACTCACCAAAAGAGGTTTCTTATTTCTTGACTGATTAGAAGTTTGGGTAGCATTTTTTTCTAGAGAAATCTTCATTATTGTTTATAGTCCCTTATTTGGACACTAATTTGAAGTTGTTCATGAACCAGTGGGTTATGCATACGTTATGAAGTTAAAAATGAAAATGGTATTTCATTACACTATTCCCTAGAGATATATGTAATGGATATTTTGAGTCATGTTTTAAAGTAAGTATGTTTTTTGTTTCTTTCAAAATAAGCATTATAAATAAAATAACAGTACAGGCTTTGGAATCATAGTTTTTTATTTTATATTCCTATCCTGCTATTTACTATGTATGCTCTGTGACTTTGGGCACATAACTTTCTAATATTTTAACTGATAAGAGGACTACCTCAGAGTGCTGATACAAAGATAAAATGAGATCATGTAAAGCGCTTAGCCTGGTGTATAATAAGTACTCAATAAATGGTAGCTAATATAGAAGAAATAACAGTTATAGTAGTAATGGTAATAGCAGAGTTAGAGTAGTGTAACCAACCAGGTAGATTTCAAGATACTAGGCATAAGGTAGGCTTTCAAAATAGGAGTTGAACTTAGGGACTTCTTGCATCTTCCTTAGAAAGGCATGGTGGCACAACCATCTTAGAAACTACATGAAGAAAAGCATTCATTTGGGTGGGCATAGTGTGAGCCCAGGTTAGTACGGATTTTGCAAAAAGGATAGATGCAAGCTAGGAGTAGGGGTGGGGTAGCCAGGTAAAGCATTTTGATGTATTTGTGATCTGGCAAGTGGAAGAAAATTAACCTCTCATCTTTGACAGTATTAAAACTTACTTCTTAAGGGCCCAAATGTTTGAATCACAATTAAGGCAGAGAACAGGTGCTGCCACAAATAGTTTCCTTTTAACTTTATGTTGTTTTTTTTCTCTCCTCTTGAAATAATCATTTTCCAACATCAGGTTTTTAAACGCTTCAGCCTTTATTAATGTATAACTTTTATCAGGTTTCACTTTCCTCACTTATAAACAGCGGGTTTTTTTTTCTGACTATTTATGATTCCAAGAATATTGTCCTCTCCATTTGGATTTTCGCTAATTACCAGTAGAGGGAGTTTGTCCTCCTATTTTTTTCCTAGTAAATCCAAGGGTTCAGTTACATAGGAATGAAAATCCATCTGTGTACTTAACAGTGTACATTTTTACATGTAAATAATTCATCTTGCCTTAGTGATCTTTTCTATATTTTACATCTTAAAATATGTAGTTATTTTACAAAAAATTTACTTTCATTTTACACATGTGAATCTTAAAACTATAGAAATTAAACTTTAATTAAAAATAATTTATTTTGGGGGTGCCTGGGTGGCTCAGTCGGTTAAGCGTCTGACTTCGGCTCAGGTCATGATCTCGCGATCCGAGTTCAAGCCCCGCATCGGGCTCTGTGCTGACTGCTCAGAGCCTGGAGTCTGTTTCAGATTCTGTGTCTCCCTCTCTCTCTGACCCTCCCCTGTTCATGCTCTGTCTCTCTCTGTCTCAAAAATAAATAAACGTTAAAAAACTAAAACAATAAAAAATAATTTATTTTTGCATATTAGACCATTAACTCTTGTTATATTTCCTTTGTACGTGGTCCAGAAATCTGAATAATACTGAAGAAATATAAAGTAATCTGTATTAATTCAGCTCTCTATTAGAAGTGAATAGGAATTATTCATTTTTAAGGCCTCTTGAGTTCTAATTAATACCCTCAAACGGCATTTAAAAGATGCTGTCCTGGCCTGTTACTGATTTTAAAATTAGAAGTTGAGGCAAGACATATTTTTTACTACTAAACTTTGGTAACATAATTGTTTAATGATATAATGAAGCAAAGTTTTATAGCTTTTATCTTTGAATACCAGATGAATATTATAGTATTTCCATTTGGAACTGAGACTTTTTGTTCTTGATGATTTACAGAAATGAAAATCTTTATAATCAGATTTTAAATTTAAGGTAAAAGAATGTTTTCTGTTGATGTATCTATATCATTATCAATAAAACTTGACTGATAGATCTAGGAGTATAAAGAGGCAAGGCATGTGCCTTCAGAGCTTGGAATATACATCCTGGAGCTAGTTTTGCACTTAAATAATTTATAAAGAGCATTTTAAAGTTTGATTTTCGTGATTTCAAAATGTTTTATTTTGCTTTTGTCCACAAATTCATTGTAAATTATTCATCATAAAATTATGAGTTAGGTAGTAGTAATTGAATTTATTGACACCCCTGGAGATGATTAGTCAAAGCCCGCTTCTAGGATTCTTTGATGACATTATTTTGACTTTTCTCTTTGTCTAGATTAGAACCAAGCAGAAAATCTTAAGTATTTTAGGTGCCAGGCATTTCCTATTTATCATGCTATTGGAGGGAAAGCGTGCTGAACAAGTTTTAGCTTCCCAGGACCAGGCAAACTTGGAATAAACTGCTGAAAAGAATTCACTAATTCTCTTGGCTGACAGCTATAAACTTCTGCTGTAAAGAGTGAAAGTATGCAGCTGGCAGGTCAAACGTTGGTGATTGCTTTATTGAAACTTTGTTTTGGGAATAAAAAAGGTTAAGTTTGATATACAGATAAAAGCTTTAGGTGTAACTATTACCTGTGGCACATCATGGCTGAAAGTATGTCCATAATTCTGAATTGTGACATGATGCGTTTATTTTTTAGTGTTATAATGAAATTGAGGTTTGTTTTTTTTACATTTCAGCATTGTTTTCTCACTATAAATTATGTACTGGCTCTTTAAAAGGTACTTTTTGGATTGATGTCCTACAATTATACATTCAGTTCAAGGAAGATTTTTTTTAATTTTCAAAGCTACAATAATAGCATGTTAATTTTTTTATAATAATATCAACAAAAGAAGATACAAAGATGAGTACCTTGAAACTTTGTTTGTATTTGTGTTTGACTGGATGTAAAGTTAAATTGTAGATGTCACCTTATAGGTAACCACAGAAATATTAATCAACCTGTCACTTTAGCAAGGGTATATATGTTGGCAAATAGGAGATTAGAAATGAAGGTATGATTTCCATTTTCATATTGGAAATATATGATGATGTTTTTGGTCTGTAGTTTGTATTTGTAAAGTCCAAATGGCTATCATTCCAAACTCAAAATGAATCATTGGCTATGTCATTTCTGAATTTATACAAATAGTCAACTGTACAGGGCTGTGGTTTAGTGGAGAGAATCCTGGACAAAGTTGTAAGTGAAAAGAGCTGGACTAATAATTGTAAGATCTTGGTCAGGGACTTGCCATGGATATGTTTTCTCATCTATACAATGAGTAAGTATACCAGATGGGTTATAATGTCTTTTCTAACATGAACATTTTTTTTTACTTTTTCAATGTAGTAATAGCTAGGTAGTTATGTTATAGTAGCTGAAATTAACTTGATTTTTTTCTTTTTCTACAGTTTGAATTATTTTACAGCCAGCATTTTAGTGGAAGGAAACTTACATGGTTACATTATCTCTGTACAGGTAAAATGCATTTAATTATATCTAGTGTAGTGAAATTTACCTGATATAATTATGTTAATAATTTAATGGAAGAGATTTCTTACAGCTTAATGATAGTTTTGTTTTTTTTGTTTTATTTTTTTCTAATAATAGTTTTTAACCTCTTTTCCTCTATTTGCCTTGCTGGTTATCATTAAAGCAACTAATAATGAAGTTCATGTGCAGCACTTTTTAATAGTATAAGTATAAAATTATGCTGTTTTTATTACTGCTTGGTAAGAAAATGTCTGAATTTTATAATGGTTTCTTACATTTCTGTAACAAAGCACTTTATATAGACAGTAGAAATTTTATTTAGAAACCAAGACTTGACAGGTCAGATACTCTTAAAAAAAACCTATTTTCTCTAAATATGTCAAATGTCCTCAGAAATTTCATTAAACATTGTAGGATCATAAGGAGATCCAAGCATTTGATTTTTCTTTTTGGTGCTATAGTGAACTGCAATAGTAAATACTTTTTCCAGAGTGTCCCAATTCATTTCCAGTAGTTTTTAATTTTAGAAAAGTTAAGTCAGAATCTGGTCCTTTGCTTCTTTCTGGAACAGTGGGGTCCACTTATTTGACAATAGGATTCATAACTGAATGACTGTAGACTGTGTGCAGTTGCTCTGAGTTGCCTGAAGATGTTAGCCAAAGCAAACACTCAAAAATTTCTCTACTTTTGCTAAAGCTCTGCTTTGAAAAGTTCATTGAGTCAACTTTCTCTTTCTATAAGAAGGAAAAGGTATCTCTGTTAAGGGTGTATCTCTTAGAAATGGTATAAGAAAATTTGATCAATCAGGTGCCATAACCTTTATTAGGAAATTCTATTCACTCACTTAAGAAAAATTTCTCTTACCATTTATTTGACTAATTTATATTTGGAATATGATGTCTCATTGTTAGTAATACATATTAGTACATAATCAGTACACGATAAAACATACTTACACAAGTTTAACTTTATTGAACAAGTTGGACATCTACATTTTTTCAGCAGTTTGTGAAATAAATGATTAAAAAAAATTTTTTTTTTTAATTTTTTTTTTTTTCAACGTTTATTTATTTTGGGGGAACAGAGAGACAGAGCATGAATGGGGGAGGGGCAGAGAGAGAGGGAGACACAGAATCGGAAACAGGCTCCAGGCTCCGAGCCATCAGCCCAGAGCCCGACGCGGGGCTCGAACTCACGGACCGCGAGATCGTGACCTGGCTGAAGTCGGACGCTCAACCGACTGCGCCACCCAGGCGCCCCCAAAAAAAATTTTTTTAATGTTAGTTATTTTTGAGAGAGGCTAAGCGTGAGTAGGGGAGGGGCAGAGAGAGAGGGAGACACAGAATCCGAAGCAGGCTCCAGGCTCCAAGCTGTCAGCACAGAGCCCGAAGCAGGACTCAAAACTCACAAACCACGAGATCATGACCTGAGCCGAAGTCAGATGCTTAACTGACTGAGCCACCCAGGCGCCCCAGAAATGATATTTAATAAGTGGTCAATTTGCACTTGACCTTTAATTTTATATCTGTTATGAATTTTTTCTATTCTCATTTAGTAAATATAATGGGTTTTAAGAAAAAACATGCTCAACCAGTGTTTTAGATAACTAAAAGAACTAATATATCTTAATGTACTTGAATTTAATTTATTTTTGATATCCATGAATATCTGTCTTGGGGAGTTTAAACTCTCTTTGTTTTTCTCATTACCTCAGCAGTAATCAACCTCCTAAAGTATTTTAATGAGGGGCTCACTTTTTTGGTGTTCAGCAACTTAATTGTAATAGAAATAAAGAAAAAAATGACGTAGTTTTTGCTCTTGGAATTTGACCTGAAAACTGTTACTGATGACACCTACATAGGAAAGAGAACAACATTCCTTTTCTGTTTTTGAACATACAGAATTCCAAAGCTGGTCCATGATAACCAGATTTTTGGAGCTCATTTGTTTGTTTTTGTCTTGTTTCAATGTTGTGTATATGTGTCTTCATTAGAGTCAAATAGTTTATTCCTTGGAAAAGATATTGTTAACCTTGTAAATTCGTTTTTGTTTTGAATCACTGAAAGCACTGAAAATACCTGTGATCTATCAGTGAAACTATTGGGTAAATTTTATTTTGGTTTTGTTTCTCATTTATTCATTTACTCTTTAGCAAAAGTTGTCAAACACCATCTGTCTTTAAGATGCTTGTTCTGTGGTTCCCACATTTGTCATAAGGTTCCAGGGCTCCTTTAAAACATTGGCTCTCATTCTAGACTAAGAGTTTTGTTTCTTGAGAACCCCTATTACTCATACCTTTACATATAATCAAAATTATTCTTTCCTAATCCATTTGTACATTATTCCAGGTATTATTTGTATTGTAATCCAAGAGTCTTTACAAATGGTTGGAGATGGGGTATAAAGTGATATTTGGAGAAACTTAAAATCAGGAGATGTCAGGTTATTAGCCTATTAAGTCTATGACCTTGAGCAAATTACTTAACTTCTCTGAGCCTATTCCCTCATCTTTCACTTTGAAAATTTCATTTATAACCCAGAGAACATCTTTGTCCCAAGTACTTCTGTATGCCAAGTACAGATAAAATACAGAGCCTCAGCCCTCAAAAAGCTCACATCTAATGGGAGGATAGACAAGTAAATAATTATGGTAAATGTTTTGAATGTTGTAATAGGTGAGCCCAGGGTTTTAGTTTCCCATAGATTGGTGGTAGCAAATAGCTCCTGGTGAAGGAAACCTTCTGAGTAAATAACATCTAAACTTGGTTTTCAAGGATGAATAGGACTTAGCCAAGATAGGCAAAGAAGAATGTTGAGAGCATATTACAAACAGAGGTAAGAATTTTAAGAAGTAAGCAATCTATGCTATCAGGTGTGACAGAGATACTGAATGAGAGAAAGATAAAAATTCCATTGGATTTATGACTAGGACACTGGGTAGAATTATTCTGAGAGAACAACTAGATGAAGAAATGACAAATACAGAACCTAGAAACTTACACTGGATATAAATAAATTTTATTTATGGCACATCAAGATTTTATAGGAATCCCAAGTCAGCTGCTGAGAGATAAGTTGAGAAATAAATTCAAGGGAAGTAACACTTCATTGGTTAATACATAGCTATGTAGATAATACATAAATAATACATATAATTAGATTATATAAGCAATTAATGAACTATAAGTCATATAAGTATTGATTATTTGCCAAAATCTAATCTGGCAAATTTGCCAAAATCAAAATCCCATCATATTGCACATACCTTAAAAGGTAATGATCCTATCCTTGACTGAATTCTCTTTCATTATTGATTTCAAATACTTTGACAGTTAAAATTGTGAGGGATTTTAATATTACCTAATGTCCAGTCCATATTTAGATTTCCTTGGTTGTCCCCAAAGAGACCTTAATGCCTGTTTTAATGTAATCAGAGGTCACTGATTGCATTTGGTTATTGTGTCTTCCTACTTCCTTTCCCTACCACCTCTTCCTTAACCCCCTTTAGCCCTCTTGATATACATTTTTGAAAAGACCAGACAGTGTTTTGGATTTGTCACATTATTGTGATGTATTTGATTTGTTTTCTATTCCCTATACTTTCTGTAAATTAGTATTTCTGAAATTAGGTTCAAAAGTTTGATTTTATTCAAATTATATTGTCGGCAAGAATACTTCTTAGGCAGCTCTATATACTTCATAATGCACCAGAAGGCTTATAATATCAGGTTATCCCACTATTAGAGACTCTAATGTTGGACACCTGGTTAAGGTGGTGACCACCACATAGCTTCATTGTAAAGATACTCTTTTCCCTTTTCAATTAACAGGTGATCTGAGGGGAGATACCTAGGTCCCATATGAATACCCTTTTTCAGGAACAGCTCTATCTAATGGTTTTGGCACCCACGGATGATCATGGCTTGAATCAGTTATTTCATTACTGATTGCAAATTGGCGATACTCTATCACTCATTCAGCATTTAGTAGCTGACATTCTTCTGTAAAGAAAAGCTTTCCCTTAGAGACTAAGGAGCCGACAGGTAATGGGAAAGTAACTTGGATGAAACTATTAAGAGAGTTCTGCCCACTCGTTAACTTCCTGTAGTTGTAAATACCTCTTGAGTTATGGTTGGCTTATTTTTTCAAAGTATGTGCGTATCAGAATGTTTTGTTCTAGTTTGAAGTTTCATCAAGTTTGCCAGCCTGTTCTGTAGGTAAAATGACCTCGTTTGTATCTTCTGTTTCTGTTTATGGCAGTAATTAAATGAATCGTCCAAATTTGGGATTTCCTACCCTGCCCCACATATTCCCTCTACGCTTTTCCCATTTTTTTTCTTCTGTGAGCTAATGAGTACTGTGGTACTTTTCAGTGGTACTGAAAAGGTGTCAAGAGGCCCATGTGCCCCTAATGCTGACAACTAAAAAATAGCAGGGGAAAAAAAAAGTATTACAAAACTAGTTTTCCTCTTATTAAATGTTGCAGAATGAACTTAATAATAAATGCTACATTGACCCTTTGTTTACATTGACCCTTTCCTTGCATTGTCTCTTAATGTTCCTTGGGTTCTGGTGGTGATGAAAGACTGCTTGGTGTGGCAGGAGATGCATTCTGTGTCCAAACCCATGGCAGCGTGTTATAGCATCCATAAAGTGTCGCCTGAGGTCCCACTTCATCATCTGCATGTTTGATGCATTACTTCGTACTTGTTTCTGACATGATTGAAACAGTCATTATACAAATTATGTACAGTTTATGTGATATCTTGCTTCTCACCATATTTCCCAAATTTAAATGTTGAGGTGAGAGTCCTTAAAGTATTTTTGGTACTGATTGTTGGCAGGACACTCCTAATGTTAACTTTTTACTTAAACTCTGTTAAGCCCTCCTTTCATGAAAATTCAGAGATAAGGCATATTTTTCTTTAGGTGTTTCTAAATATCTGAATAACAGTTATTTTTGAAATAGGTTGAAGCACAATAAAAATTGGAATAGGCATCTGCATGATAATCAGTGGCAGAATTGACTTGATATCCTTTAAATTTTTTAATTACATAATGAATAAATAAGCACAATATCTTGATCAGAGATCCTAATTACCACTCACAGGGAGAATGTAGCCTCTGGGGTAAGTTCATGTGAAATATAGCCTCCTTGAGTATAATGTAGAGCTTTAAAACCAGATCTTGTAATGGTTTTAGTTTATAATCCATTAATAGTCGAATAATTCAGGGTGTGTAAGAGACAGAGAGAAATACAGCCACTAAACCACAGCTTTATGCTTTATGTCCTAAAGGAAATTGTTGGTTGACCTGCGTTAACTTTACATGTTATAGAGTGCATACATGTTTGTCATACAGTTTATTATAAACTTTTCAGTGCACTGCCTCCCTGGGGTGTTGCAGAACTTCAGTGAGCCTAAACCCGCTGTATCCTTTATAGCTTTCCAGAGTAGTGTAGTATCTAGAACTTGTTTATTCTATCAACTATTTCATCAAAATAATGTATCTTTTTGTCTCTTTTTCATTTGTTTGCCCCTAGAAAGTTACTGAGAAGAAAAATGTTTGTTTATGAGACAAAATAGCATTGTTAAATTTTGGCAGAAACTGCAGGTTAGAGCCACAGGAGAAGCATCTCCCGTGTGCTTGTAGACCTCCCTCTGTGCTTGAACCTTGCCAGATAGACACCCCTGAGGCAGTTACTGGTAGCAGGCTGTCATTCTCTCCTTTTGTCCATTTCTCCTCCTACCCTCACCTCCTGTTACTGCTTTTTTTCATGCCTAAGTCTTAGCTTTCCTATTAACTTTTAGAGACATTGTTACCTGCTGGTAGAGGTATTTTAGTTTAATTGTGATTTATACTGCCTACTCAAAACTAACAGCCCTCCCTCCACCCCCCAGACAAACAAAATGATTACATTGCTGGCAAGAATGGCTTTATAACAATTTAATAAGTCCTTGGCTCATTCTTTCAGGAGAAAGTAGCTGAAATAAACAATTACTCAAGTAATTTTGAAATGTTTCTTTGATGATCAGTTTATTGTCACAATTTTGTTTTAATTGTAGGTGAAGTTAAAATGAACTATTTGGGCAAACCATATGTAGCCATGGTTACAACATACCAAATGGCAGTTCTTCTTGCCTTTAACAACAGTGAAACTGTCAGCTATAAAGAGCTTCAAGACAGCACTCAAATGAATGAAAAGGAACTGACAAAAACAATCAAATCATTACTTGATGTGAAAATGATTAACCATGATTCAGAAAAGGTATGGGGAATTTAAGCATTATAAACATTACAGCTTTTTCATGAGATGTTTGCAGTTTTTCAAGTAAGGTTATAATTGGCAATGTCCTTTGTACTTTGGAACACACTTGAGTGCGGAGCCAGCTGCATTACTGTAGGCTCCTCACAGCTGTGAGCTTGTGCAGTCACAGAGAAGTTGGTGACTGTGTGCCCTTTACAGTTTGATTATATTTGTCCTACACTGTGACAGTTTCCTGAAAATTGTGTAAGAATTGCCACTGAGTAGATTCTGGTTAATTGAGGTTAAAAACAGTAGCATATTGTAAATCTTTCTGTTTGTTTTTTTTTCCATGTGTTTAGTTGATATTTAATTACATGATTCTGTAATAAGAAATGACCATCTATTGATGTTTATTTGTGTGCATATTTAGTTTGTGTAACCATCCCAAATGCTCTCACTCTCCTGTTCCCTCATTCCAGGACTCAACTAATAACCACCATATATTTGTAATATCTGTCACAAGAAGAACAAGCCAGTAATCTACTTCTTTTCTTTATAGCTTTTTTTCCTAATAACAAGTTTTTGTTGTTGTTACAGTATATTTTAGACACTTAAATCGTTGTTTAAAAAGCAGATATGAGTTAAGAGTCCTATTTCAAATTGTGCCTATAAGAAAAAATTCTCATAAATTGTGTTTCATTTTTGTTTTGGTGAACTTAATAGCCTACAGTTTCTCTCATCAGTTCATTTAATCCGATGATATTTTGTAGCCTATGATTGGAGCAGCTTTAAATAGCATGTATTCTGAAAGTCAAATAAAGCTTTTCTTAATACTGAGAAATGATTAATTTTTCTGACTTCAGAATCTTAACAAAATATTAAATTCTTAATATTAAGATTTTAATTAATGCAATTAGTTATAATTTAAGCATGAATTTTTAAACTTAAAACTTAAAATTTTAAGTATAAATTTTTAGCTAAATTAAGTGCTTAAGAAGTTGTATAGTTTTCTAAAATGTATTATTTTTGCTGCCCAGGAGTGTTCAAAATAAATACAGATTGCTTATTCGCACATTAAATTTTAATTATGAATGCCATTCCTTAGCAGAACTTCTTAGGTTATTATTGAAGATGGTTCATTTGCCAAGTGCTTTTTGATCCTGCTGATGGAGAAAACTCACTATAGGACATGAGTGGCTTTCTTAAGCCTGATAGAGAAGTTGTGATTATAAAAATTGGTTTGACAACTTTCACTTGAGAAAAGGCCACTTGCTTCTGGCAGAGTGAATAAAACATGAATTGGAGGGTGAACTTCATCAGAACCACGCCAGAGTCACGTGTGCCACGGGAAACCAGTTGCTTCTGTAGTCCAGTTATTTATCATCGATATTTTGTTACTGCAGCACAAGACCATTGGTTGCTCACTTTTTCAAAATGGGGTGACAGTAGGTCATAAAAATTAAAATGTTAAATTCTGTTTAAGCCAATGAGCTTTGACCCTTTATCTAGTGGTAATATACATAATAGTTGGGCCATAAAATAGCTTATTTCTAAATGTTAAACAGATTAAAATTCAAGTGTAAAACTAGAAAAGAATTGTTTTTTGCTTTCTTTGACAGAAGACAGTTACTTTTCTCTTAAATGATCTTTGTAATGTAAAATGATGAGAGTTGAGTCTTCTTTGCTTGGCCATTTCATTTTAAGGCATATTATTTGCAGCAACTCCTATTTAATGATTTTAATTTTGATAAATATGAATGAATTATTTTTAATTATAGGAAGACATTGATGCAGAATCTTCATTTTCATTAAATATGAACTTTAGCAGTAAAAGAACAAAATTTAAAATTACTACATCGATGCAGAAAGACACCCCACAGGTAAGTGCTTTTTAATGTTGTTTCTCTTGGAAATATTTAAGCATTGGACTTCACAAGTGTAACTGAGAGAATGCAAAACTTTGCACATCAAAAGTAATAATGTGATGCATTTTTTTCTGGTTTATTCTCTGCATTTACTAACCTTACAAACAAACCCGCTGCCAGTATCTTAAATTATAAAAATAGTAATATAATGGGTATTTAAGGAAAAGGGTATTGTAGTATTGTCACATTTGCTTTTAGACAAAATGTGGAGCATTGCTTTGCATTCTTCACAAAAATTCCTACCTTGACTAGTGATATAATCTCTCACATTTTTCATTTGTAAAATAAAGAAAAGCTTTATAACACGTTTCTTTCAAAGAGAAGTTGAAAATGTTTCTAACTTTACATCCTGCCCCATGTCCAGTTAAAAGATAGGATGTCGGGCCCTCTCCAAGAACTTATTCCCCCATGGGAGACAGATGTTAGTTAACTATGACTAAATTTCAACACAAAAATGTTTGAGATCTCATTTTTCTCTGGGCTATTGAATAATAATTTATAATATGTGGGTTGTATTTTGTCTTTTTTTTTTTTTAACGTTTACTTATTTTTGAGACAGAGAGAGACAGAGCATGAATGGGGGAGGGTCAGAGAGAGGGAGACACAGAATCTGAAACAGGCTCCAGGCTCTGAGCTGTCAGCACAGAGCCCGATGCGGGGCTCGAACCCACGGACCGCGAGATCATGACCTGAGCCGAAGTCGGCCCCCCAACCGACTGAGCCACCCAGGCGCCCCTATATTTTGTCTTTTAAAAGCTGTTATGAGAGCCCTATTGTAGCATTGCCTGCTTCTATGCCTCACTCTACTGTGTTTCCTTGAGCTGTGTGGAGATAGGCCCTTTGTGGCCCATTCTTCCCTGCTTCTCTGCTTGAGCCAAATAGAATCTTTCACAGCTCTTCTCCTTGAGGCCAGTATGCACAGTTACTAAAGCATCTAAAAGCATGTATGTGGTATATAGTCTGTACTCCCCGACAGGACAGAAATTTGAAAATTATTGAAAATCTGAAAATCATTTAAATTCTCCTTTATTGCTTATTTACATTAAATACATTTTACAGTAGTGTTAATTTTTTTAATAACCTTCCAACTTTAACCCAAGAAATTATAAATAACTCACTGTAGATATTCCTTTGGTAATGGTTATGTGGTAATGGGCACATGTTAACTACATAATTTGATGCTCAGGATTGATTGGAAATTTATTTAAACTCAATGATAGAATGAATTATGAAAGGTTCAGTGACTAGTGTCTCATTTGCTCTTTTTTCCCCCCTGTGAAACAGGAAATGGAGCAGACTAGAAGTGCTGTAGATGAGGACCGGAAAATGTATCTCCAAGCTGCTATAGTTCGTATCATGAAAGCACGAAAAGTACTTCGGCATAATGCCCTTATTCAAGAGGTAAAAGGCGGGGAAGTCCTCAAGGCTTTTTGGGGCAAAGGGTATTATCAATGTATGGATTAGGAATGTTTCTTTGTAAACATGATACAGAAATAATATGATTCCCAAATAGCATAAAGAAATGTCTCATTACTTAATGAGAACAGTACTCACTTATAATTTCAGTTTTAAGTTCAGATTTCCCTTGGCTTAGATTTAGAGAGCTAAGTTCACCAGTATATTGAGCCTCCTGTCCAGTTATTGAAGGAAATTGACGATATCAAGTATTCATTCATTCCATAAATATAGGAGTGTCTACCATGTGATAGAGTGTTATGCACGTCATTAGGGATGCGGTGCAGAGCAACACAAGATATGGTTCCTGACTGTCTAATAGGGAAGAAATACATGACTGAAGTAGTATGCAAGCAAAAAATATAAAATTCCATTAACATGCACTGAGAAAGAGATACAGTACTGTGAGAGTGTACACGGAAGCATTGACTTAGGGGATTTGGGGGGAAGGTTTCTGGAGAAAGTATAAGTTCAGCAAGGACTTGAAAGTTTGGCAAGGGTGAAATGGAAGTTGGAGCATGTGTACGTGTATTTAGATAGATTAGTGTATAGTTTAATTTTGTTATGTGTGAAAATTATTAGATTTTGCTATATCTGTGTTTTGCACTTTAATTCCTTCACAACATAAACATTAGGCTTTTCCCCTATTTTACATAAAAATTTTTTGTCATCAAAATTGATTTAAATTGTTCCCTCTCTCCTTGTGTAATGCCCTCTGAGCTAAAACAGTTTAATACTGTTCATGGCATTCACTTGTTTGATGTATCATACCCATGCATTTAGGATGATTTTATTCAGTTTAATTAATATAATTCATAATTACTTTAAGCATACTTTTCCCGTATGGATTAGGTCTATTTGATGGAACCTCACTCAATGCATTGGAAGCACGTCATAGCCAATTAGTTAGTAATGATTTATAACTGACTGATTAGCAGTAGTTTGACACATCAATGTCTCTCTCCAACAGGTGATTAGCCAGTCAAGAGCTAGGTTTAATCCTAGTATCAGCATGATTAAGAAGTGTATTGAAGTTCTGATAGACAAACAGTACATCGAACGCAGCCAAGCGTCAGCAGATGAATACAGTTACGTAGCGTGATGTCGCTCTCCTCTAGTGTGGGTGTGAGAAGATCATTGCCATCACCATTTGGTGTGTTCCTGTGGGAAAAAGCAGGCCTGTGCCTCCATAATTTGGTCATTTGGCAGCCCCTGTTTTTCTGCTGTTTACAACATCACCAGTGCCACGTCATGAGCGTCAGAGAAAATGCCTAGAGATATTTCAAGCTCATGTCATTATGACATTTCTTAAAACTTTATTAAAAGAATGAGTGAAGTATTGCTGAAATGTGGAAATTTGGTTGGGTACCATGCTTTTTCTCCCCTTCACGTTTGCAGTTGATGTGTTTTTTTTTTTTAATGTATCTTAAAGGACATAAAATAAAAAACTTAAATATTGTAATATGACAGATAACCTAATAATTGTATCTACATTAAAATGACAAACATGATATTGCTGCTTGTCAAATAAAAAAAATAAAGAAATAGAATGCCTTTTTTATGTGGATGGAGCATCACACATAATAGTATAAATATAAATGTTCATGAGTCATCAAAGCAGCTAATGAAGCTTTAGTTGCATTTTTATCTGAATGGTTTAACTCGCTTTTTACTCCTACTTAAGTCCTACATGAAAAATGTCTAGATTATTGTTCTTGAATGCATAAAAATGCATTCAACATAAAGAATGTTTTATTTTTATGGACTGGAACTACATTGGATATGAGCATTTTCAATGTTGAGGATTTAATTCTATCAGGAGTTTCTGGTGATATGCTTACACCGCAGAAATAAAGGATGAGGAGAATATGTGGTGGCCTCAAGTCTGGATAGAAAGCGTTTCTCATCCAGAAGTTGTCTTTTATTTTCATAATACATTAATTCTAATGTAGACAAATACCCAGCTGTCTTACCTCTCCTTCTACCTTTCTCTGAGTTATAGGAGATCCTTTGATACCAGTGTATTCCTTCCATTCTCTTACCTGTGTATTACCCTTACACCCCTATACATTTTGATACTAAATTCACTCTCATAAGTCATAGGTGTGCTTAGCAATGCGTAACCTAAATACCTTTTTTTTTTGTCTGTATGGTGCATTACACCGGATGCCACTTATTATAGACATGAAATTCCACTATTTTGTTTATTATTTATGTTAACAGCAGTATTAGACTACTCCAGTCTATTATATTTATTACCCATCTATAAGCTGGAATATTTTAAAGGGTATCCCATGTGAATCATTTTACTTACAGTACTTTAGTTTGTATCTCTGACACAGATAAGATCTTTTTTAACAACAAAAACACAACTTTAATGACATTATTACACCTAACAAAAAATAATTACTTAATATCATCTAATATGTGGTCTTGTTGCAAAAATGGCTTCTGCATTTGGTTTGTTCGATTGCACTTTTTCTGACTCATGTCTCTTTAAGTGTTGGAAAAATCTAAGCTTATAACGACTTACTTATAAACTGTATCTCTCATTTTACCTTTCTTTCTAGAGAGGACGTAATGGCAAACCATACAATATTGTACATTCACTGTCAAAAAACAAACCTTGTTTTGATAACTTGTTGATAAAGTTTCCAAATTGACTCCTTTTTTCTTAAATATTTATAAATGTTAAATTAAGTCTTGGTATCTAAATTGTCAAGAAAATATATTGAAAAATGGACAAAATACTTGTGCTGAGGTCTGCAGAAGTGACTGCCAAGAGTTTTCTTCACATCTTTTTCTCATTTTACCAGAAAGGAAACATTAAAGATATACTCACGCATGAGGAGGAAGAGGCCAGATACACTTAACCAAGTCACCATCCAAGAGGGAGCAGCTTTCAGAATGAATTCTAGCACAGACCTTCTGCTGAGGAGAATGAAGGGAAGGCTGCAGTTTTGTCAAGTTAGGTCAGGCGCTTGAAATCATTACGAGCCTAGCGCACAGCCCAGAGCACTAACCTGACAGGCCCTGTGTACGGTACCTAGTGCTTGTGGGCAGAGGAGGTCAAAGCTACAAAAGGGGAAGAAGCGGAAGGAGAAGAAAGGGTTCTCTGTGCTTTATCTTGGAAAACAAAAATAATGTGAGCAAAACTTTCAGAGGTTCTTAAAAAATTATTATTAATACTGAGGTAGTTAATGTGTGAGTCAGTGATACATTTTCCAGCCAGACAGCATGCTGCTTTTGTTCACGTTCTGTCCTTCTCTTTGAAACCAGGTTTTTTTAATTGCTGCTGTAGTTTTATTCTAGGGGTTTAGTCTAAGATTTTATGACCGTTTGCTTTAATATAAACAAAGATATACTCTGGGGTTTGTGCTTTGCTTTATTTATAACGTACTACCTTTATAGGATTTTATAACCTGTATATGCTACAATGCTATAAAGTTCTGTTAATTTTTTTAACTTTTATTGAGTACAGACTGTGACTGGTGCTTCCTCATATGTTATTTTGTTTGACCTTCCGATAATCCTGTTAACCAGGCAATGCTCCTCTCTCATAGAAGAGGAAACCAAATGAAGAGTTTTCCAGGAGTCATTGTCAGGGACCGCAGAACCTGAATTTAAATCCTAGTCAAAATTGTGGACCTAATAAATACAGTCTCTCTCTTTCTCTTTCTCTCTCTCTCTCTCTCTCTATATATATAAAATAGCCTGTAAGATAGAAGTAACTTCATTTTATACGTAAAGAATAGTTTTTCCTGACTTTTCAGAGCAAAAATTTGTTTCTAGGTGATTTGTGAGAATAAACACTTCATATTTGGGATGCCTGGGTGGCTCAGTCAGTTGAGTGTCTGACTTCAGCTCAGGGCATGATCTCACAAGTTTGAGCCCCGCGTCAGGCTCTGTGCTGACAGCTCAGAGCCTGGAGCCTGCTTTGGATTCTGTGTCTCTCTCTCTTTCTCTGCCCTCCCCCACTCAAAAATAAATAAACATTAAAAAAACTTTTTTTAAACACTTCATATTTCAGTTTCCTAAGATATTTAAGATCTAAATATACATGTTAAACAACTTTGCTCGTAGCTGATTCATGGTGGAAGGTACTTATGAATTTAATATTTTACCTTCACATGTACAGCTATAGAATATCTATTTCGAGTGTATATATATATATCCTAATATACATATACTTAATGCAAACCTGTGTTCAGTTAAAATTTTTTGAGTTATAGTAGCAGTGGATAGTTTATTGAGCTCTTAATCTTTGGTTCCTAGTACACATTCTTAGTTGAACAAGGTCAAAGTAAATATATGAACTTTTAAAATACTAGACCTAAGGGCAGTTGTACGTAGACTGTAGCTAAATGAGTAGAAAAATATGGAGAGGTCCACTGGTTGAAGTTCATGAAGCATATCTAAAGCTGAAGCAATTAAGTGAGGCAATCCTTATGTGAGACATACAACCTCAAGGGCTAGACTTCATTAAAGGTAGGATTCACTGATGGGGAGAAGTCATTTTTATATGTAGTGACTATACGACATAGGAAATTATAAGGATTTTTCCTTCCCCTGCTCTCCATCCATAGTTCAGCCAATTCACCTTTCATCATCTAACAAACATTTACTGGTGCCAGGGTATTATGTGAGTACAACTGCTGAAGTGATAAGCAAAAAAGATATAGTCTGTGCCAACATGGAACTTTTAGACTTGTAACAATCAGTCATAAGTACGCCATTTCAAGTGTACATGCTTATGAAGGAAAGCCTTGGGTACTTTGAGAAGGGTTGCATAAGAGAGGTTAGAAGGGCAGGAAATGAGACAGGGAGAGCATATTCTAACCAGTAACAGCAAAGATCCTGAAGTAAGAAGCACCAGCTACAACCTAAGAATCAAAACATCTCTGAATGAATGATGTGGATTTTACACAGGGGAGTTACATTTGTGCATATATATATATTTTTTTTTCCTTGGGTGGTAGCTGTATGAATATTCATTTCATTATGCTTTATAGTGTACATATTTCAATTTGTTCTTTGGTGTTTGCAAACTATTTCAAAATCCTGTTTGCAAATTTCAGTGGAAAACGGGTAACCTGCATTAATGTGAAGAATAGACTGTAGAGGGCTGAAGGCAAATAGCGTGGATACTTAGGAGACTGGTGAGGTGAGCAGTTACGGTGGTGACAGCGGCCATCTCCAGAGTGATAAAGTAGATAAAATTAACATCTTAATAATGAATGGGTTAATTTGATGACACATCTTAATGGGTTGGGATAGGGTGAATGAGGGAGGAAAGGGGTGAGTCAAAGATGGCCTATTGATTCAGTGAGTTAGGAGAACTTTGGAAGACGAAGAGGAACATAATGAGCTTGGTTATAACACCTTGCATCTGATGTGCTTTTGAGATAACCTAATGTAACAGGCCGTTGGCTATACAGGTCTGAAACTACTGCGTAGGTGCTCCTCTCCTGAATCTTAGAAACTATTACCTAGAGGCTTTTTGATCCATTCTCATTTCTTTGACTCTGTGCCATGAATTAACAATGTCCAGGTTAAATGTGATCAAAGAGAAACATTTATTACCACACAAATGTATTACATTTTGAATCACAAAAACAAGAATGGAAAAGCATGAGAATAGTCGTTTATACACGTTCTAAGATTTGTCTTTCTGTGCTTAAGTGGGTGGTCTTTGTTATCCCACTTTGAGGCAAGGACACATTGAAGTAGAGAAATTGAGCCAAAAGTTAATCTGCCATATGATTATTTCTTATATTCAGAAATCTTTGTCAGCTACTGGTTACACACTGCCCTTGAGGGAGAGATCTATCTGTGTTTTGCATTCTTCTGACAAGCTTAACTATATCATTTTTCAGCAAAAAAGAAGGAACTTTTGGGAACCAACTTGTGGAAAAGAACATAAAGGGCTTTTCTATTTTTGTTTATTATTGTTTTCTTTTTCTCCATTGTTAGTAGCTTACTATTTATAGTTACAGTAGTCGAAGAATTATAACTTGTGTTGAAGTTAGCAATCCTGGGAGCAGGTAAAGTTAGGGGGTTGGCCAGATTGATACTTTCCTTGAAGAACTTTCTATGACCTTTATAAGCAGCCTGGGTTAGCTAGCTCGTGAGACTACCCCTAGCACAGCACTCAGTCATCTGCTGAGAGCCCCAACTTTTAAAGTGAGTGCATTTTTACCTATTAGTTTGTTTCCTAGGGAAGAAGGTACAGATGTAAGCAAAGATCTACTTTTAGTAGGAATTGACTGGCTTAGCGAATACATCGTACCTAACATTTGACCCAAGGAGGCCACTGATGCAGCAGACGTACTCTGACCTTAAAGGAAAAGTTGAATGCTGAATAGAAAAAAACAAAGCTGTTTTAGTTGAACACTAAACATGCTGGAGCAACAAAATTCAAATCAGTGCTATGCTATGAGGTAAACATCTGAGATGTCTTGTTTAGATTGTGTGTTTTAAAATAATTATTTCTAAGTTTTGACAGCCAAGGTGAAGATCTTCAGCCATGTGGTAAATTGGAAATATGTGGTATAAGAAGTCACTCTCCACTTGTAAGTTATGTGCTTGACCTGGGTTGGGACTGCCCTGTCCACTGCTCCACAGTACAGGAAAGAGTAGTACTCAGAGTAAGGAAGAAGTGTCCATAGCCCAGCACCCCAACTTTTTTGCTTTCTTTTTTATGCTTTCACTGACATTGACCCAGGTCTGAATGGATGGAACCGGTTTGCATTCCTTAGGAGATTGCCCAGTTAGGAGGTCAAGCCTGGCTCTGGAAAAATCAGGCAGGCTCACTGCTGGCCCAGTAATTTAAATCCATTCTGATTAGATCCAAAGCTCTGAGACCAAGTGGAAATGCTGGAGGCAACTGATCTGGGATTCTCTGTGAAGCAGAGATAAAAGAAGGGAAGAACCAGACAGCTACCTTACTCATTTTTGTCCCTAGTAGACTGTCAAACCCAGCATGGATAACTCATAAAAGGGCAAGCAAGTGGCGAACTAAGGAATCTCCTGGGACCCAGTGGAACACAGTAGTAGAGTGCTATGGTTTCTGAAAATACACTAGAGGCACACACTGAGGTGTGATAACTCAGAATTAGGGCAAGTCCTCTTCTGTAAGTGTTTACTTTGTTAGCTTCTTTGTTTTGGGATGGGCGTGCATGTGTTTTTTATTTTTATGACAATGATACAATAACTTGTATTTAGTTACATATGGAATAAGTTCACTCTTACTCTACTGGGTTGGAAAGTGTCCCCTTCCCCCAATTCATATCCACCCAGAATCTGTGAATGTGACCTTATTTGGCAATAGGGTCTTTGCAGTTGTAATCAAGTTAAGATGAGGTCATACTAGGTTCGTGTGGGCCCTAATACAGTGACTGGTGTCCTTCTAAGAAAATGGAAATTTGGACACCCACAGGAGAGAAGGCCATGTGAAGACAGAGATTGGAATAGTGCAGCAAGAAGCCAAGAACACCAGGGATGGCCGGGAACCACCAGAAACAGGGAAGAGGCAGAGCACCAACACCTTGGTTTAGGACTTCTAGCCTCCAGAATTGTGAGAGAATATATTTTGTTGTTTCAAGGCACCAAGTTTATGGTGCTTGGTTATGGCTGCCCAGGAAAATTAATACAGTTCCTTTTATATGTTTTTTAAATGGGTTTGTTTAAAAATTTTCGGGGGGCTTTTAATATTTTAAATAGTTTACGTTTTAATTAGATTACACTTCCATAGAAAAGCCAACTAAACACGAAATTTTCCAATTTTTCCTTAAAAAGAGAAAATATTTCCCAAAGAATCACCATTTACCAGATAAAGAATACATACACAAAAAGCCAAATGGTCACCCACAGGTATGATTGGTTAGCACATTTGGATAGAAGGTTGTTCTTAAACCTTGTATTCTATCTGATGTGAGCCTATAAACTGCACTGCTCTCTGGACATGTCTTCACTTCTGCCTCTGCTACATCTTCATGAAAATGCATATTACTGATCCCACATAAACCAGGAGAAAATGAGGAAGACTTGGAACAAACCCAAGTCCATGGTCAGAACTACACAAAAAGGCCTTGGCCAATGCTGAGTATGTAGCATCCTATTTGCATGTAAAGTGAGGCACACACTGTAAAAAAAAAAAACTCACAAAGAGGAAAAACTCTGGTTAGATCCTAGCATGCATCTATAGTTATGTTTACTAATTATTTGCTGAAAAAAAGGCAATCGGTTTTCCAAGAAGCAGCCTTCTTTGTTGATTCTTCCTCTCCTCCCCAATCTCTAATGTAGGAGTGTCTCTTCAGTTTTTAGACTTTTTCTGTCTACATCAACCTTTTAGTGATCTCACCCAGTGCAATGGCTTAAATGCTCTATACATACCAATGACATCCAAAATAGTAATATCCAGTCCAGGCCTCTCTCCCACATTCCAGAGGTGTATGTCCAATGACCAAGTCCATCTCCATAGCTGGATTGATAATGAATATCTCTATGTTAACGTATCCAAAACAACTTCTATTCTTCCTCCAGCAACCTCAGACATGTTCTACATATAGCTTGCCCATCTCCGTTGATGGCAACTCCTGGTTTCTCAGGCCAAACCCTGGAGTTTCCTTTACTCATCTCTTTCACATCCTCCTTGTTGGCTGTGTGTTCAGAGCATATTTGGAATCTGGCAGATGGGTTGCATCAGGGACAATGACAGTAATCCAGCAGATTAGCAGGTTTATGTATCAAGAAGCAGGCTGCAGATAAGCATATCAGCATGACTAGAGACAAGGGACACTGATTCATATGGACAAAGAGAAACTGCATCAGCAAAGGAGTTAGCAGATGTCAGGGCCCAGCTCTAGAGCCTGGAATGTGCAAGCCAAGGCCCAGCATTTTCATAACAGAAGTCTAAGTACAAGAAGCAAGGCAAAACCTCAGTTAACCCAAGTGGAGCCTAAAGGTCTCAGAGATAGGAAGAAGTTCACTCATCAGAAATGGACACCAGGCAACCCTGAACTAGCAGTCTGGACTATATACCTCTTCTACTGCAGGGATTTGGTCTGGAGGCTGGAATGGGACTATACCTGCAAAAGAGGTATAGTCTTGGAGAGACTGCAAGATACGGGGGTGATAATCAAGCTGGCCTGACACATTCTAACAAGATTACCAGGGAAAATTATTTCTCTTATACTCTGATTCCAAACAAGGAGGACAGACAGTTGAGTGTATGTACTGGGTACCTGGAGATGGTAGTTCCCAGAATTAATGCATAGAGTTAGGTTGGCCTTAACAATCAAATAGTTAAACCTCTCACACTGAAAAATCCCCTTCCTTATGTTTTTGGCTTAAGTGAAATAGCTTTGTCTTTCATGTGCAGCAGAAATACCCCAGGAGACACTTCCAGTTCTCCAGGTTAGAGTATAAATGGTCTGGGTTTTCCCTTTGTGAGCCGAATGCAAGGAACCTCTAGAATCTCTCGAGGGATTGCTTACATGAGAGACAGCAAAAGCTACGTGTTTTGTTTGTTGTTTTGTTGTTGTTGTTTGGTTTTTCTTCCTCAGAAGAGGACTGAGGTCATTTTTTTCTTTTTTTCAACGTTTATTTATTTTTGGGACAGAGAGAGAGCATGAACGGGCGAGGGGCAGAGAGAGAGGGAGACACAGAATCGGAAACAGGCTCCAGGCTCTGAGCCATCAGCCCAGAGCCCGACGCGGGGCTCGAACTCACGGACCGTGAGATCGTGACCTGGTTGAAGTCGGACGCTTAACCGACTGCGCCACCCAGGCGCCCCTGAGGGCATTTTTTTCTTGACACCAGGCTGAAACTTCTTGAGCAACCAAAACTGTGCTTTTCTAGAACTGAAGCAGGGTTAAAGGTTTCTATGCCACTGTGAATTGAGGAGTCTGGAAAAATTTCTGACCAAAAACACCTTACCTGAGTATCTAAACTTTCTCTATTAGAGACTCCTCTGTATTTAAGAAGTCCAAGTTCCTGTTTATTGTGCAAACTGGTTTTTTGGAAGGGCTCCCACATTTCGGAGTGCCTCTGCTTTTCCACCAGTTGAACCCAGCAAGCCACCTTTCTATCTGCCTTGAGGGAGTAAGGTCACAAATCTTGAGCTCCGTTTGGAAGGAGACAATCTGAATGGTTCTGGAAGTGGGAGGATCAGCCCAGGAGACTATTAGGAAAAGGCAGGGACACTGGGAGGAAGCAAGGATTGGGGATACAAACATTTCCCACAGTGCTCTCCTAGAGATCTTTACCTTCCTCTGGTGGTTTGAGTTCTGGCAAATAGGGGCATTCTTTGTAAGAAATGTAGACATTCTAGTATTAGGATGAGTTTTTACTATTTGGGGATGTGAAGTTTTGTCCCTCCAACCAGAGTGGCAGCATTTTGTCATGTTATCATGGCAACTGGTGTGTGTGTGTGTGTGTGTGTGTGTAGTGCAATATACAGTAAGATGATAGAGTGACTAGGAATGGATCACAAAAATGCTAAATAAGGATCTTGAAACAGAAACAATTCTATAAGCAAAACTCTGATAATAGCTGGAAACTAGAAGCACCAAACCATCTGATCAGAGCCATGGCCCACTGGGTCCGATCTGGGTCAAGGGGCAATAGGGTACTTAAAGCATTCTCAAGTTTTCATCTTATTAGTGAGGGAAAGGAACGCCTCGGTGGAAGGAAGTAGTTTGTACTGTGTTTTCGTTTTTATATATAGTAGTAAATATTTGTTTATCTGTATTAGGTGTAGGATGGTAACCACTAGTGGAATGGAAAATTAGACCAGAGAAACTCTTACATTTTATGATCAATTGATTTTTGACAAGGGTGCCAAGATTCTTCAGCAGGGAAATAATAGTCTTCCAAACAAGCAGTGTTAGAACTGGATATCCATATACAGATGAATGAATTTGGTCTCCTACCTCATACGATATACAAAATTAACTCAAAATGGATGAAAGACCTAAATGTATGAACTTAAAATATAAAACTCTTAAGAAAAACGTGTAAATTTTTATGATCTTGGATTAAGCAACAATTTGGTTTAGTTTTTTTTAAGATAGGACACCAAAAGCATAAGCAACCAAAAGGAGCACTTGAGTGGCTCAGTCAGTTAAGTGTCTGACTTCAGCTCAGGCCATGATCTCATGGTTTGTGAGTTCAGGCCCCACATTGTTCTCCATGCTGACAAAGTGGAGCCTGGTTGGGATTCTGTCTTCTGCCTCTCCCCTACTCATGCTCACTCTCTCTCTCTCTCTCTCTCTCAAAATAAATAAATAAACTGTAAAAAAAATATTTTTAAAGTATAAGCAACCAATGAAAAAATAAATTGGATCTCAACAAAATTTAAAACTTTTTTTCTGTCAATGGACACCATCAGGAAAGTATAGAGTTGATAAAAGATGTAATTAAGGAAGATAGTGGAGTAGGAAGACCCTAAGCTCACCTCATCCCATGGATGCAACTAGATACCACTCACATCGGTGTAAATAACCCCAAAACTGGCCCAAAGACTGGCAGAACAACCTCCACAACTAAAGGTAGAGAAAAGGCCACATAGAAGAAGGTAGGAAGGGCAGAGATGTTGTTTTGGGGCAAAATGGACTGTGGCCATCTGTGGTCAGGAGGAAGAGAGGGTCGCAGTGAAGGGCAAGAAACAGACTGTCATACTGGGAAGCCTTCACAAGGAAGATGAATCCCCATAACATTTGGCTTTGATAGCAAGAAGGGCTGAATTTTGTGAGCTCTTACAATTAGTGGGACTTAAAGCCTGGAATTTTAAAAGTTGATGGACTTGCTCTAGGAGAGCCCCAAGGGCATTAGGACATGAAGTTCTGCCCTTGAAGAGACACTACAACAAAGAGCAGTAGAGATACAGTGTAGAAGCAGCAATTTGAAAAACAAACAAAATACCTGGGCCATAGTGGAGGGAGAATAATTTACACATCTCAGAGTGTGTCCTGGAGAGGCAGAGATCATGAGAAGACCCCTCTAGGAACAAAGTTGCTGACCGGTGCCATTTCCCTCCTCTACTCCCCAGCATAAACACACAACCACATGCAGAAACCAGCACAATATCCACACTTGCTACTAAACTTGCTTATACCAAGCTCTGCTTGAATCATTGGATTCACCCTTCCTAGTCACACTTGCCTCAGTCCTGTCACTGTGGGGCCCTTCCCTTAGAAGACTGGTGCAAACTTTGCCAACAATGGGATTCCTGACCTGCAATTTTGTGGGGCCTCCGTTCCAGTGGCAACAGCACCAGGTCTCATTTAGCAAGCAGACCAGTGAACAACTTGTTAAAATGACCCCCCCACCCCCACCCTGGTCAGGGACAGGCAAAAAGAGGCTCTGAAGATGAGTGGACTGAAGGAAAAAGCAGCCAGGACTCAACAGCAGGGCACATGAAACACACATAAGAGACACTTCCTGAAGTGCCAGCTCCTGGGGAACAGGGGACACTGCAGGGCACTATAGGACCTCTTCTGCATAACGACATTCATGAGCTGGAGACTTAGCTAACATTTCTAACACAGAGAAAAAGACACAGAGAGTTAGACAAAATGAGACAGAGACATTATGTTCCAAATGAAAGAACAATACCAAACTATAGCAAGAGACCTAAGCAAAAATGGATATAGGTAATATGCATGATAAAGAATTGAAAGTGACAATCATAAAGATACTCACTGGACTTGAGAAATGGTAGGAAACATCAGTGATATCCTTAACAAAGAAATAAAAAGGAACCAATCAGATATGAAGGACACAATAAATGAAATTAAAAATACACTTGATAGAATAAATAGGTTAGAGGAAACAGAGAAAAGGATAACCTGGAAGACAGGAATGAAAATTAATCAAACTTAGCAAATGAGAGAAAGAATTATGAAAATGAGAATAGACTTAAGGAACTCAGTGACTCCATCAAGCATAACAACACTCACATGATAGGGATCCTAGAATAAGAAGGGAGAGAAAAAGGAGCAGAAAATTTATTTGAAGAAATAATAGCTAAAAACTTCTCTACTGTGAAGGAAACAGATATCCAGGTCTAAGGGGCACAGAGATCCCCCAAAAAATCAAACCAAGGAGGTCCCACCAAAACATATATTAATTAATTTGGAAAAATTAGTGATAAAAAAAATAAAAGCAGCAATTGAAAAGAGAACAGAGAAACCCCATAAGGCTATCAGCAATTTTTTAAACAGAAACTTGCTGTCCACAAGACAGTGGCATGATATATTCAAAGTGCTGAAAGGGAAAAATCTGCAGCCAAAAATACTATCCAGCAAGGCTATCATTCAGAATAGAAGAGATAAAAGAGTATCCCAAACAAAATCTAAAGGAGTTCATGACCACTAAACCAGCCCTACAAGAAATATTAAAGGGGACTCCTTGAGTGGAAAGGAAAGACCATAAATGTGAGTATGGAAAGGAAAAAAAAATCACAGAAACTGTAAAAATAAATATTTCTGTAAAAAAGTCAAGGGATTCATAAAATAAAAGATGTAAAACATGACACAATATACCTAAAACATTGGGGAGTGGCAGTGGAGTAAAGAATGGGTTCAAACTTATATGACCATTAACTTAATGTAGACTGCTATATACAGAAGATGTTATATACAAACCAAATGGTAACCACAAATCAAAAACCAGTAATAAATATGCAAAGAATAAAAAGAAAGGAATCCAAGTATATCACTAAAGAAAGCCAGTAAACCATGAAAGAGGCAAGAAAATAAAGGATCAGAGAAAAACTACAAAAACAACCACAAAACAAATAACAATAAAATACATATCAATAATTACTTTGAATGTAGATGGACTAAACACTCCAATCAAAAGACAAGGTGACAGAATGGGTTTTAATAAAAAAACAAAAAAACAAGACCCTTCTATATGTTGCCTACAAGAAACTCATTTCATACCTAAAGACACCTGCAAATTGAAATGAGAGGATGGAGAAACACTTATCACACAAATGAATGTCAAAAGAAAGCCAGAGTAGCAATACTTATATTGGATAAAATGAACTTTAAAACAAAGACTACAGCAAGAGACAAAGAAGGACATTATATAATAATAAAGGGGACAGTCCGACAAAAAGATATAACAATTGTAAATATTTATATGCCTGACGTGGAAACACCCATATACATAAAACAGTTAATAATAAACATAAAAGAACTAATTGAGGGGCGCCTGGGTGGCTCAGTCGGTTAAACGTCCGACTTCGGCTCAGGTTACGATCTCATGGTCCATGAGTTCGAGCCCCACGTCCGCTCTGTGCTGACAGCTCAGAGCCTGGAGCCTGCTTCAGATTCTGTGTCTCCCTCTCTCTCTCTCTGTTCTTCCCCCATTCATGTTCTGTCTCTCTCTGTCTCAAAAATAAATAAACATTTAAAAAAAAAAAAGAACTAATTGATAGTAACACTAATTGATAGGGGACTTTAAAACCCGGCTTACCCCAGTGGACAGGTGACCCAAACAGAAAATCAATAAGGAAACAGTATCTATGAATGACATACTGGACCAGATGGATTTAACAGATATATTCAGTACATTCCAACCTAAAACAGCAAAATACACATTCTTTTCAAAGTACATGGAACATTCTCCTGATAGATCACATACTAGGCCACAAAACAAGACTCAGCAAATTCAAGATCGAAGTCTTACCATGCATGTTTTCTGACAACTCTGGTATGAAACTAGAGATCAGCCACAAGAAGAAATCTGGAAAGAACACAAATACGTGGACATTAGATAACATGATACTAAAGAACAGGTCAATCAAGAAATTAAAGAATAAATAAACTGCATGGAGGCAAATGACAATAAAAACACAATAATCCAAGATCTTAGGGATGCAGGAAAAGTGGTTCTAAGAGGAAAGTTTATACAATACAGGCCTACCTCAAGAAGCAAAAAATATCTCAAATAAAGAACCTAATCTTACACCTAAAGGAGCTAGAAAAAGAACCACAAACAAAACCCCAAGCTAGCACAAGGAATGAAATAATAAATATTAGAGCAGAAATAAATGATATAGGAACTAAAAACAAAAGAAAACAATAGATAAGATCAATGAAGCCAGGAGCTGGTTCTTTGGAAAGATCAACCTCTACCTGGACTTACAAGAAAGAAAGAAAGAAAGAAAGAAAGAAAGAAAGGGAGAGAGAGAGAGAGAGAGAGAGAGGGGGGGAGGGAGGGAGAAAGGAAGGAAGAAAGAAAGGAAGAAAGGAAGAAAGATGAAAGAGACAGAGAAAGAAAGAAAGAAAGAAAGAAAGAAAGAAAGAAAGAAAGAGAGAAAAGAAAAGAAAAAGGGCAGGGGGGAGAGGGAAAAGCCAAATAAACAAAATCACTAATGAAAGAGAATAACAATCAACACCACAGAAAAAAAGAGAATTTTAAGAGAATATTATGAAAAATTATATGCCAACAAATTGAACAACCTAGAAGAAATGGATAAATTCCTAGAAACATATAACCTACCAAAACTGAAGTAGAAAGAAATAGAAAATTTGAGCAGACCTAGCCAGTAAAGAAATTGAATCCATAATCAATAAACTCCCAAAACACAAAAGTCCAGGACCAGACAACTTAACAAGTGAATTCTACCAAACGTTTATTTTTTAAAATGTTTATTTATTTTAAGAGAAAAAGCCTGAGTGGGGGAAGGTCAGAGAGAAAGGGAGAGACAGTCCTGACATGGGACTCCATGTTATGAACAATGAGATCATGACCTGAGCCAAAATCAAGAGTCAAACACTCAACTGACTGAGCCATTCAAGTACTCCTCTACCAAACATTTTAAAGAAAAAAATACTTATTCTTTTCAATGTATTCCAAAAAATAGAAGAGAAAGAAAAATTCCAAACTCTTCTATGAGGCCAGTATCACTCTGATACCAAAACCAGAAAAGACATCACAGATAAATATCTGTGATGATCACAGGCCAATATCTATGATGAACATGGATGCAAAAATCCTCAACAAAATACTAACATACCATATCCAATCATACATTAAAAGAAATTGTTCACCACAATCAAGTGGGATTTATTTCTGGAATGCAAGGGTGGTTCAATATTCACAAATGAATCAATGTGATACATCTTATTAACAAGAGAAAAGATAAGAACCATATGATTATTTCAGTTGATGCAGAAAAAGCATCTGACAAAGTACAATATCCGCTCATGATAAAAACCCTGAACAAAGTAGGATTAGAGGGAACACACCTCAACAAACAAAGGCCTTAGATGAAAAACCCACAGTCAACATCATACTTAATGGGGAAAAAACTGACAGCTTTTCCCCTAGGGTTAGGAGCAAGACAAGGATGTCCACTCTTACCACTGTTATTCAGCATAGTACTGGAAGTTCTATCCACAGCAGTCAGACAACAAAAAGAAATAAAAGGCGTACAAATTGGTAAAGAAGGAGTAAAATTTTCACTATTTGTAGATAACATAATACTATATATCAAAAGCCCTAAAGACTCCACCAAAAAACTACTAGAACTAATCAATGAATTCAGTAAGGTCGCAGGATACAAAAATCAATGTAGAGAAATCTGTTGCATTCCTATACACTAATAATGAAGCAGCAGAAAGTGAAATTAAGAAAACAATCTCATTTACAGTTGCACCAAAAAAATATATCTAAGAATAAACTTAACCAAAGAAGTGTATTTTCTGTAATCTGAAAACGATGAAACATTGATGAGAAATTGAAGACAACACCAAGAAATGGAAAACCATGCCAATGGATTGGAAGAACAAAGTTTTAAAAATGTTTATGTCACAAAGCAATCTACAGATTTAATGCAATCCCTATCAAAATACCAATAACATTTTTCATAGAACTAGAACAAACAATCCTAAAATTTGTATGGAACCACAAAAGACCCCAAATAGCCAAAGCAGTCTTGAAAAACAAAAACAGAATTGGAGGTATCACAACTCCAGACTTCAAGTTTTATTACAAAGCTGTAGTAATCAAAACAATAGTAATCTATTTTTATGGTACTGGCATAAGTGTAGATACATAGATCAAGAGAACAGAATAGAAAATCCAGAAATAAGCTCACAATTATATGGTCGATTAATCTTTTGGCAAAGGAGGAAGGAATATACAATGGGAAAAAGTCTCTTCAATAATTGGTGTAGGGAAAACTGGATAGCAAGAATGAAACTGGACCACACTTTCTTTGATTATATATAAAGATAAACTCAAAATGGATTAAAGACTTAATTGTGGGACCTGAAACCATAAAAATCCTAGAAAATAGCATAGACAATAATTTCTCTGACATTAGTGGTAGCAATGTTTTTCTAGATATGCTTCCTGAGGCAAGGGAAATAAAAGCAAAAATAAACTGTTGGGACTACACTGAAATAAAAAGCTTCCACAAAGCTGAAGGACAGCAAAGGAAACAATCAACAAAACTGAAAGGTAACCTACTGAATGGGAGATGACATTTGCAAATGACATATCCAATAAAGGGTTAGTATCTAAAATATATAAAGAAATTATACAACTTAACACCCTAAAAACAAATTATACAATTAAAAAATGAGCAGAAAACATGAACAGACTTTTCTTCAAAGAAGACATCCAGATGGCTAACAGATACATGGAAAGATGGTCAACATCACTCATCATTCAAATCAGAACCACAATGAAATATCACCTCACAACTGTCAGAATAACTAAACACACACACACACACACACACACACACACACACACACACACGAAATGACAAGCTTTGGTGAGGATGTGGAGGAAAAGGAACACTTGTGCACAGTTGGTAGGAATACAAACTGGTGCAACCCCTGTGGAAAACAGTTTTGAAGTTTCTCAAAAACTTAAAAATAGAAATATCATATGATCCAGTAATTGCACTACTGGATATTTACCCCCAAAATACAAAAACACTAATTCAAAGGGATATATGTGCCCCATGATGATTGCAGAATTATTTACAGTAGTCAAATTATAGAAGCAGCCCAAGGGTCCATCAATAGATGAATGGATAAAAAAACAGGTGGTATATAAAAAAAAGAAGTGGTATATATACAATAGAATATTGTTCACTCAAAAAAGAATGAAATCTTGCCATTTACAACAACATGAATGGAGGTACTGAGTATAATGCTAGGCAAAATAAGTCAGAAGAAGACAACTACCATGTGGTATCACTCATATGTGGAATATAAGAAAAAACAAATGAGCAAAGGAAAAAAAACAGAGAAAGACAAAACAAGAAATACACCCTTAACTATAGAGAACAAACTGATGGCTACCAAAAGGGAGGTAGGTCGAGGATGGGTGAAATAGGTGATAAGGATTAAAATGTACACTTATCATGATGAGCACTGAGTAATGTATAGACTTGTTGAAACACTATATTGTACACCTGAAATTAATACAGCATTATGTTAATAATACTAGAATTACAATTAAAAACTTAATTTTAAAAAAGTATAGAGTTACATTACAGAATGATGGCAAATATTTGTGAATCATATATCTGATAAGGGTCTACTATCAAAAATATATATAAAGAACTCTTACAACTCAATAATAAGAAGACCCCCCCAAAAAAGGAAAAAAATAAGAAGACCAATTTTAAAAAGGGCACCATATTTGAACAGACATTTCTCCAAAGAAAATATCCAGATAGTCAATAAATACATGAAGAAGATGCCCAATATCGTTTGTTGGTAGGTAAATGCAAATCAGTGAGATGAGATATCACCTCTACCCACTAGGATGGCTACCATAACAAGTGTTAGGGACAATGTGGAGAGATGGGAGACTTTTGCTTGTGGAAATGTAAAATGGTGCAGCTGCTCTGGAAAATTTATCAGTTCCTCAATAATTTAAAGATGGAATTACCATGTGATCCAACAATTCCCTCCTGGGTATATACCCAAGAGAATTGAAAGCTTATATGCATGGAAGAACTTGCACACAAATGTTCATAGCAGCAGTATTATGAATTAATACCCTAAAAAAGAGGCAATAATCCAAATATCCATTAACTGAAGAATGGATACATAAAAGGTAGTATTCCAGAGAATAGAATATTATTCAGCCACACGAAGGAATGAAATTCTAACATGTGCTACCACATGGATAAACCTTGAAAGCATTATGTTAAGTGAAAGAAGACAGTCACACACACACAAAAAAAACACATTATGATTCTGTTTATGTGAAATGTTAAAAATAGACATATCCATAGAGACAGAAAGATGACTAGTTTATCATGGGCTAGGCAAAGGAGGAATGTGATGATTGCTAATGGTTTTGGAGATTTTTTTCGAGAAATAAAAAATCTTCATAGGTAGAAGTGGTAGTTGCACAACATTGTAAATATATTAAAAATCATTAATTGAATATGGTATGAGAATTATATATCAATAATTTTATGGTACAGGAAGTATATCTCAATGAAAAATTAAATACATATGATAAAGATCAATAACAGAAAATTGTAACTAAGTATATGGAACTTTTATTTATTTTTTCAATATATGAAATTTATTGTCAAATTGGTTCCCATACAACACCCAGTGCTCATCCCAAAAGGTGCCCTCCCCAATACCCATCACCCACCCTCCCCTCCCTCCCACCCCCCATCAACCGTCAGTTTGTTCTCAGTTTTTAAGAGTCTTTTATGCTTTGGCTCTCTCCCACTCTAACCTCTTTTTTTTTTTCCTCCCCCTCCCCCATGGGTTTCTGTTAAGTTTCTCAGGATCCACATAAGAGTGAACACATATGGTATCTGTCTTTCTCTGTATGGCTTAATTCACTTAGCATAACACTCTCCAGTTCCATCCACGTTGCTACAAAGGGCCATATTTCATTCTTTCTCATTGCCACGTAGTACTCCATCGTGTATATAAACCACAATTTCTTTATCCATTTATCAGTTGATGGACATTTAGGCTCTTTCCATAATTTGGCTATTGTTGAGAGTGCTGCTATAAACATTGGGGTACAAGTGCCCCTATGCATCAGTACTCCTGTATCCCTTGGGTAATAAATATATGGAACTTTTAATAGCATTGTATGGTGACAGATGCAGCAAGCAGAGCAGAATGTATAACCGTCTCAAATCATTATGTTGTATATCTGAAACTAATGTAACATTGTGTGCCAACTATATTCAAATAAGAAAGATTTTTTAATGGAAATTTTACTGGTTATGTTCCAATCATAGCAATTCATTTAGATACATAGTAGATAATAAAAATATATAATACAAAGATGACTAAAGTCATCTTAAAAACTTGGAAATTAAGAAACACTTTCCATCACAGTAATAAAATAATACTAAGTCCTGGTGAGGATGCATTGCCACTGCAACTCTCATACATTGCTGGTGGCAACAAAATAGCATGGACACTATGGAAAACTTTTTGGCAGTTTCTTATAAAGTTGAACACATACTAGGGGCGCCTGGGTGGCTCAGTCGGTTAAACGTCCGACTTCGGCTCAGGTCATGATCTCACGGTCCGTGAGTTCGAGCCCCGCGTCGGGCTCTGTGCTGCCAGCTCAGAGCCTGGAGCCTGTTTCAGATTCTGTGTCTCCCTCTCTCTGACCCTCCCCCATTCATGCTCTGTCTCTCTCTGTCTCAAAAATAAATAAACATTAAAAAAAAATTAAAAAAAATAAATAAAGTTGAACACATACTTAACATATGACCCACATAAGTGAAATTAAAGCCTATGTTCACAAAGAAACCTCTATGGGAATATTTATAGCTATTTAAAAAAAAATTTTTATGTTTATTCTTGAGAGAGACAGAGACAGAGACAGAGCATGAGCGGGGGAGAGGCAGAGCAAGAGAGAGACAGAATCTGAAGCAGACTCTAGGCTCTGAGCCACCAGCTCAGAGCCCGACGTGGGACTCCAACTCATACGCCATGAAATCATGACCTGAGCTTAAGTTGGATGCTTAACCGACTAAGCCACCCAGGGGCCCCTATGGCTGCTTTATTAATATGTGCAAAACCCTGGAAACAACCCAAATGTCCATCAACTACTGAATGGATAAACAAACTAGGGTACATCCATGCAATGGAATACTACTTAGCAATACAAATAAACTATTGATACAAACAGCAATGTGGATGAATCTTGAATGTATTATGTTAGGTGAAAGAAGCCAGACTCAAAGATCACATGCTTTATGATTCCATTTGTATGACATTCTGGAAAAAGCAAAGCTATAGGGATGGAGAACAGATCAGTCATTATTAAAAAAAAAGAAAGAACATGGTCTATGTGATCAGTGATTGCCAGGAGTTAAAACTTGGTGGAGGGTTTGATTACAAGTAGCAACATAAAGGAACTATCTGGGGGGAGGAAGTAGTATAATGAAACTGTTCTGTACCTCCATTGTGGTGGTTGTTAGATGACATTTCTTTTTTTTTTTTTTTTTCAACGTTTATTTATTTTTGGGACAGAGAGAGACAGAGCATGAACGGGGGAGGGGCAGAGAGAGAGGGAGACACAGAATCGGAAACAGGCTCCAGGCTCTGAGCTGTCAGCACAGAGCCCGACGCGGGGCTCGAACTCACGGACCGTGAGCCGAAGTCGGACGCGTAACAGACCAAGCCACCCAGGCGCCTCTAGATGACATTTCTTAAAATGGATAGAACTGTACATGAAAAAGAGTGAATTTTACTATGTATATTTAAAAACAAAGGAAAACATCCTCAAAAATAAATAAAAATCAAAACTAAAGATTCTAGAACACTTTGTGCCAAAAAAATAGGATACAGTCAAAACTTTATTCCAAAGAAAAAATATAACTTTACATGCTTTTCATTATTCAATATAACTTTTCATTATTGAAGAATAAAAAGCAAAAATAAAAAATAACTTGAGGGTAATTGTACCAAATTCATCTGAGCTAAAAACAAAAATCAAAACAAAAACTAATCAAAAAGTGTGTGTCTATTATGGATAATATCTTACAATTTCATGGTCCTATATTCTTTTCAAAACTCTTTCAGAAACATCATCTCACTTTATTCTCACATTTCTATGAAGCCCGTTAACGAATAAACTTTAATTATTCCAGTCCTCTTTTTGTGTGTTTACTTAAAAAAAAAAAGAATATGGTCTATGTGATCTTCGTGGACCCACACAACGATTAAAGTCCCACTTCTGGCTGAATTACCAAGCTGACAAACAGCAAAGTGATGCGGAGACTTGATCAAAGTTTCCAACTCTGTTCTCTTCTCTGTACCCAGTAGAGAAACCATCACCCCAAATCCTCCACATTTCAAGCAAGTAAAGACTCTGAGGCTCTAACTGTTGAGTTAGATCTAGCTGCTCTTTAAGGGAAGAAAATTAAGAAAAAAATGATCATTTGTTCATGGTTTACCTTTTTTTGGTGAGTTTCATTTTCTTATAATTTTAAACATGGCAAAAGTGTTGTAAGAATAGTACTAAGAACACTGTTACGCCCTTTTCTCAGATACACCAATTATATACATTTTCCCCAATTTGATTTATTATTTACTCTATGTAAACATTTTTTCTTCCTGAACACATTGAGAATAAGTTGCTGACATTAACCCCCTTTGTCCCTAAATACTTCAGTGTATTCTTTTTTATAAGAATGAAACAGTAATAAGAAGCAGGAAATCCAACATTTACATACCACTACTATCTAATAAAAAAATCCACATTTAAATTCCATACTTTTCTCACCCAGAATCAAAGCCCAGATCATGTACTATCATTTCTGTTTAGTTTATTTCAACCTGGAAAGACATCTCAATATTTCTTTGTCTTTCGTGATTTTACTTTTAAGGTAGGAGTCGGTTTTGTGGATTGTCTCTGAAAAGGAGGAAAAAGTAGCCCCTGATAACCAGGCTCTGAGTGTCTACTATCGGTCCCTGGGGTTTTTCTGAGCCGGCTGGGCACTCACAAGAAAGTCTTGGTGTTCTCCTGTGGGATACCAACAGGCTCACAGAATACCAACAGCACCGAGGCCACTCTGACCATGCTGGATTATGACAAAAACAAAACCACTCTATAATCATGTCTGAACACAGACAAAACATGACCATTGCCAAAATCACAAACACCAAGTACTACCCTCTATGACCAGTATGAGTGACTGCTGCCTCACCAATTACAGCTTTAGCCTGACCTCCTCATAGAGATTACTAAGATGCCCAGTTATAACTTAGTCCTGCTTCTTGACAGTATCCAATCCAAAGCAAAGCCCTGCTTTCTTAAGCCCTCCTCCAAATCACCCTATCAGGGCCCAAATCCTCTAAGTCCTCTCTAACAACCTTGACTGAGATGCCCATGTTGCAGGGTCTGCCTCACCCAGACTAGGACTAGAGCCAGCTCATTCCATCATAGTCAGGCTTTAATTCAGGGCATTAACTTCCTCAATTGAGGCTTGTTTAATGTTTTCTCATGATTAGACTCACGTTAAGGTGGGGTCTTCCAGACTTCTCCACTGTAGTTATTATTTTTCCTGTTGTAATTAAGAAGCAATTTGTGGGGATATACTCTGAGTCTATGTCAAATATCCTATTACTCATCAGACTTTCATCCACTGCTAGGCTTGATTCCTTGCAGGTAAAGACTCTGGAGGCAGACTCCGCCTAATGCATAGCATATCTACTCAGTTTATTTCTTGCAGCTTTCCTCAGTGCCTGTGATTGATTCAAACTTTGGATTAATGCCAAGGTATAAGGCCTGACTTCTGAAAGGGACTGTGGTCTTGGGCTCAGTAACACCAGAGCAGTTTGTGCAGTTTCCAATAAGGATGAAATTGACCTTAAGGACAATATTTGGTGTAGTCTGTGTTTTCAGGGACTCAAGAGTCTGAATACACCTCTTCTCCCATCTTCTTCCCTTTAGCAAGAGAAGAAAACTGTGTGCACTCAGGTAAGGTTCCTAGATGTCTGGGCACTTTTTGAAAAACACCCAATGGGAAATTGGTGTTTCCTCGAATAAAGGAAGTTTCAAGAAATGAGTTTCACCAGGATGGCATATCACTTGGGATGGGCCTGAGCAGAGGGCCTCTCTTGGCCCAGCATCAGGTTCTCAGCTGGTCAATCTGTTGCTTCACTCAGCTCTCCAACTCTTGTTTGCAAAGGCAGGTGATGGAAGAGGGGAGATGGTGCAGATCTCAGCCGATAATTCTTCCCCCCCTCTTTCCTGCTGTTCAGGAACTGCTGGATTCTACAGAAGCCACTGGGACGTGAAGGGAAGTGCCATTCTAGTGGACAGCTGAGTCTGGGTGGAGCCAGCAGCCCCACCAGCAAAGGCTTAGGAAACCTCCCCCACTCCCAGTGGCCTCAGTCCAAGCCTACTGACCCCCTAACCCTTGCCACAGGGAGTACTTATGTAAGTCCCATCATTTCCCTGGTGAGGTCCCAGGAGTTAGGAACATTTCTTCCTCCATTTTCATCTGTCAGTCATCTGAAGCCATTACCTCTTCGCTTTTACTCCAGTGGTAACTAAGGGAAGATGAATAGGGTAAACAGGAGAATGACCCCCAACAGTCCCTTTAGCTAATGTCACAACTTGGCTTAAATGTGAGGCAAAACATGGTAATTACAAATTACATGCTAAGCGTGATATGTGGACATTTTTGTCCTTTTGTTCCTTTTCCCATGTCACAGTGGTGGAGCATTATGACCTTTCTTTCTTCCTTTCTTTCTTGTTCATTTATTTTTTTTAAGTATATTTATTTATTTTGAGTGGGTGCAGAGAGAGAGGGAGAGAAAGAATCCCAAGCAGGCTCTGTGCTTACAGTGCAAGGTCTGATGCAGGGCTTGATCTCACGAACCATGAGATCATGACCTGAGCCAAGATCAAGAGTCCGATGCTTAACCAACTGAGCCACCCAGATGCCCATCTTTTTCATTTATTTAAAGCAATCTCAAATTTAGAGGGAAGTTGAATACAGTACAAAAAACTTTTTTTCTGGATAATTTGAAAGCATATTGCTGACTTGATGCCCCATTACCTATAAATACTTCAGCATGTGTTTCCTATGAATGAGGACACTTCCTTACACAACCTCAATAAACCCCTGGAAATCAGGAAATTAACATTACATGGTACTACCACCCAATCATCAAACTCCATTTAAGAATTGAACCATTGCTCCAGTTATGTCCTTTATAACAAAAAGATCCAGGTCAGTATCACCTGGGGCATTTAGCTGCCATGTTTTTATGGACTCTTTCAATTTGAAATAGTTTCTTCAGTCCTTGATTTATTTAAAGTATATTTATTTATTTATAAATGTTTGTTATTTTTGAGAGAGAAAGAGAGAGAGAGAGACGAAGCGTGAGTGGGGAGGGGCAGAGAGAGAGGGAGACACAGAACCTGAAGCAGGTTCCAGGCTCTGAGCTGTCAGCACAGAGCCCAACGCAGGACTGGAACTCATGGACCAGGAAAGAACCATCCAGGTGCCCCAAGTTTATTTATTTATTTTGAGAGAGACAGAGACAGTGTGATTGGAAAAGGGGCAGAGAGAAAGGGAGATGGAGAATCCCAAGCAGGCTCCACACTATCAGCATGGAGCCCAATGCAGGGCTTAAACTCACAAAACCGTGAGATCATAACCTGAGCCAAAACCAAGAGTCAGACACTAAGCCAACTGAGCCACCCAGGCGTCCCTGTTTTTCCTTGACTTTTAAGACCTCAACACTTTTGAGCATTATCAGGCCAGTTATTCCATTATTAAATATTCTTCAATCTGGGTTTATCTGATGTATCTTTGGTTACTATGCATCTTTGGCTGGAATATTGCACAAGTGATGCCATGTTTTCTTCATGCCATTCCATGAGGTGGCACAAGGTTTTGATTTGTTAACAGGTGATGTTGCCTTTGATCACTACACTAACATGGTGTTACAGATTGAATATTTGTGTGCTCCCCAAATTTATGTTGAACCCTACCTCCAGTGTGCTGGTATTAGGAAGTGGGGCCTTTGGGAGGTAATTAGGATTAAATGAGGTCATGAATGTGGAGCCCTCATGAATGGGATTGGTGCCTTCATGAGAGTCACAAGAGACTTTATCTCTCTGCTCTCCACTATGTGAGGATACAACGAGAAGTCCTAAGTCTGCAACCCAGAAGAGGGTTCTCATCAGAACCCGACTATATTGGCACCCCGATCTTGGACCTCCAGCCTCCAGAATTGTGACAAATGAATTTCTGTTGTTTATAAGTCACCTGGTTTAGGTGTTTTGTTATAGCAGCCTGAGCTGACAGAGGCAGACTGTAAGGTGACTCCTTTCCCTTTGGAATTGAAAACCATGAAACTATGTAAATATCCTGTTTCTCACTAAACTTTTATATATTCCCTTATATATATATAAACTTACTTGTATCTGCATGGACTTGTAGTTTCCTATTATATTCAAAGGATCATAATTCATTACTATCATTATTTTGATGTTCAAGTTGTCCCAAATTCGGCCAGCGTGAATTCCTTCAAACAGGTCTCTGTGTCTTTTTGACACGTTCTCATCACTTTTAGAGCAGTCCCTCATTTTCTGGGACAAGATATTTCAAGTTTATCTGTACTTTCTAAGTTCAGCCCTAGAACCAGCCACTTATATAAAAAGAAGATCTGATTTTTTTTCCCCTATTCATCACACTGGGACTCAAATTCTCATGTTGGCTTAGAGGTTTCCAATTATATTTTGAAAAGAACAAAGAGAAAGCCAATGTTAAAGCCGAGTCTGATATGCCCAAATGGAGTTACTTCAAGACACAGCTGTAAAGAAAGAGCTGAGTCAACAGATCCATAAATGATTCAGAATCATCATGCAGGCACCTTCTTAATGTGTGGAATACACAAGCGGGCAGATCTAGGATGCACTTTGATTTAATTTTAGGAAATAATTTGACTTGGGGTGGTTTTTCAACAACCAGTTGAATACACCTTCCTTAAGTGTGGGCCAAGAGATGTCTTGGACGAGAGGAAATCTGCAGTTTGGTCATCCTGGGACCATCCTTCTATTGAGAAATCTGGTGTAAGGAGACAGGCTCCCGGGCAGGGGATAACAGCAGACGCTGCCGTGGAGTGTTCTCGGGCATCACGCTGCAGCGTCCTGGAAGCCATGGGAACCAAGACCAGCTTTGTGGAGGTTGCTGCCCTCAGAACTGTCTCCTTGGTCACAGGTCAGTGTAGCATGGGAACCTCTGCCAGCAAAGCCACCCCCTTCCAGGTAGCCTGGTCTAGGAAGCTATACTCAAATTTCCCATCTTGAACAGATATTTATATTTTAATATGGTCAAGAAATGGTCTCACAACAGTGACCTCTTTTAGAAACCAGGGCTAGGAAATTGGTTTTGACAAGGAAATTCTTTCTCCCAAGAATTTAAAATGTCTTCCTGGGCATGTAGTAGGGATGGCAGCTCCTCATTCATAACTGGCCCCCATGTGTTTCCTGTTCTCTGAAATGCCTGTTCTTACCCTTTGCCTATTTTCTATGGGGTTGTATTTTCTTACTTATTGATTTTTAGGAGATCTTTATGTATATTTGGTAGTAATCTTTTGTCAGTAATATGTACTGCAAATATCTTCTTCTAGTTTGTCATTTGTCTTTTCACTTTTGTTAGGGGATCTTTTTTGTTTTTTATTTTTTTTATTTAAAATATTTTTTAAGAATTATGTTTTTAAATTTTTTTTAATGTTTACTTATTTTTGAGAGAGAGAGAGATACAGAGCTCAAGTAGGGGAGGAGCAGAGAGAGAGGGAGACACAGAATCCATGGCAGGCTCCAGGCTCTGAGCTGTTAGCGCAGAGCCCAATAAGTGGCTTCAACCCATGAACCGTGAGATCATGACCTGAGCCAAAGTCAGATGCTCAACCAACTGAGCCACCTAGGTGCCCCATTGTTTTTTTTGTAATTGTGATCTTATTTTTTATTATGGAAAATTTCAAACACATAGAAGTCTAAAGTATAATATAATTAATCCCCAGATACCCAGTGTTTTACAATACATGAGTTACAAACAGCTATCAATGAGCGATTTGAAGTATTTTGGATGAAAAAAGTTATTATTTATCAATGTCAAGTTAATCAATATTTTATCATTAGAGATTCTTGGGTCTTATTTATTTTTAAAATAGAATTTTTCTTTTGGGATAATTTTAGATTTACAGAGGAGTTTCAGTAGCCACTCATGGTGAGTAGCAAGTCCCTGTATACCCCTCACCAGTGTCCACTTTCTTTACTATTATGTTACGTGGTCATGGTTCCTTGTTAATGTGGAGAAACCAACACTGGGAAGTTACTATTAACCAAGCTCCAGACTTTATATGGATTTTGCCAGTTTTCCCATTAATGCCCTTTTTCTCTTCCAGGATCTTATGCAGGAAACTATAATGCATTTAGTTGTCATGTCTCCTTAGTCTCTGGTATAGGACAGTTTTTCAGTCTTTCTTTGCTTTTTGTGCCCTGACAGTTGTGAGGAGTACTGGTCAAGTATTTTGTAGAGTAGGTCTTATTTTAAAATGATCTTTTACTCTGAAGTTAGAAAAAGTCACCTATGCTTTCTTCTAAATGTTAAATTTTTTCCTATTGACATCCACGTTCTTAATCTATTCAGGATATATTTTTACAGCAGAGATCCATGTTCCTTTTTTTAAAATTTATTTAGATAACCTATCTTTTGTCATTGAGTAGTTTTTCTTTTTCCCAAGGATTTGTCATGATCTCCTTGGTCATATATTAATGTTCCTCATATATATAGATCTGTTTCTGGGCTCTCTATTTTATTCCATTGGTCACTTTGTCTCTGTGCCAATGGCATACTTATCTTAATTACCAGAGCTTTCTCATAAATCTTTATATCTCATAGAGCTAATGTCTCTACTCTTCTTTTTCAGAAGGGTCATGGATATTCTTTGCTCTTCCTTACACATGCTAGAATATACATTTGCTCTCCTCATATGTTTGTCATATTTAAAAAAAATACATAAACTCTGTTGTAGGTTTTTTAAAAATAAATTTATTTATTTATTTATTTATTTATTTAGTGCAAGCAGAGGAAGGGCAAAGAAAGGAGAGAGAGAATCCCAAGCAGCCTGAACTGTCAGCATGGAGCCTTAATGCAAGGCTTGAACTCATGAACTGTGACATTCGTGACCTGAGCTAAAATCAAGAGCCAGATGCTTAACTGACTGAACCACTCAGGCGCCCCTCTGTTGTGGATTTTGATGACAGTTGCATTAAATCTATAGGTCATTATGTGAATTGTGACAATTTTAGGGTAAACTTTCCTGCCCATAAACATAATACATTCTCCTTACTTGGGTCTTTCTAAAAGGCTTTCAATAAAGTTGTACAATTTACTTTGTATGGTGCTTGCATATCTTTTATTAGATTTTTTTCTAGGTTTTTGTTACTATTATACAGTGTCTTTTTAAAAGCACAATTTTCAGGGTGCCTGGGTAACTCAGTTGGTTGAGCATCTGACTCTTGATTTGGCTTAAGTCATGATCCCAAGGTCCTGGGATGAAACCCATGTCAGACTCTGTGCTGAGCATGGATCCTGCTTAAGATTCTCTCTCCCTCTCTCTATCTTCCTCTCTTTCCTCATTCTCTTTCTCTCTCTCTCCCTTGCCCCTTTCCCCTGATCATGCGGGCTCTCTCTGTCTCCAAAATATAAATAAATAAATAAATAAATAAATAAATAAATAAATAAAATACAGAAATACAGAAATAAATACAGAAATACAGAAATAAAAGTTCAATTTTCCAATTGGACATTGCCAGTGAATAAAATGGTACTGCTGTTTATACGTTGATATCCATCACCTTGCCAAACTCTCTCCTTTTTATATGTAGTAATTTGTCAATTCCTTTTAGTTTTCTTTTTTTTTTTAATTCCTTTTAGTTTTCTATGAGACAATAATATCATCATTAAATATTATAATTTAACCCCCTTTTAATACTTATGACTTGACTTTCTTTATTGTGCTGGCTGGGACATGTTAAATGGACCTGGAGATTGTGGGCGTCTTTGTCTCCTTCCTGACTTTAAAGGAGACTATTTTTTTTTAATGTTTGTTTATTTTTGAGAGAGAGACACAGAGTGCATAGGGGTGGGGCAGAGAGAGAGGTCAGGGAGTAGCAGGCTCCAGGCTGAACTGTCAGCACAGAGCTCGATGTGGGGCTCAAACCCACGAACCATGAGATCATGACCTGAGCTGAAGTCAGATGCTTAATATGCTGAGCCACCCAGGCAACCCCCTAATGTTTTGTTTTTTTTTTTTTAATTGAAGTCCCATGAAATGAGTTGGGGAGTAATCTTTCCTCTTCATTCTCTAAAAAAGTCTTTATAAATTAGAATGATCTATTCCTCAAACAGGTAGACTTGCCTGTAAAACAAACTGGGCTTGATGGTTTCTTTGTGGGGGAACAGCCCATTTCTGACATCCATCTTATTGTTTCTTTTATTATTTTTTTTTTAAAGTAAGCTCTACACCAACATGAAACTTGAATTCACGACCCCAAGATCAAGAATCACATGGTCTACTGACTAAGCCAACAGGGCATCCCCATCATAATGTGTAGAAAGCCACTAATTTTCAAATGAAAACCTGTTTATAACATTCACTTTTCTAGTAAAAAGACTCTCCTATTGATCAAAGTACATATATCTATATATGTAAGGAGAAAGAATCCAGAGAATATAAACATATGGTGAAGTTTTTATAGTAACTGACTCTGTTGTGTGGCTATTCAATTAAATGTTAGCTGACCACTCTTATTTTTAATTTTATTAAAAAATTTTTCTTTAACGTTTATTCAATTTTGAGAGACAGAGAAAGATAGAGTGTGAGCAGGGGAGGGGCAGAGAGAGAGGGAGACACAGAATCCAAAGCAGGCTCCAGGATCTGAGCTGTCAGCACAGAGCTCAATGCAAGGCTTCAACTCACCAACCGTGAGACCATGACCTGAGCTGAAGTCAGATGCTTAGCCGACTGAGCCACCCAGGTGCCTCATTAGCTGACCACTCTTGAAGAGCAAGTTCTTGATTAAAGAAACTGACTTCCGCTTAAGTGCATCTTAACCAAACCCCCCCTCACACACAACACACATTTACCTATTATCCTTCCCAAAATACTTTAAAGAAAATTACAGCATTTTAAAAAAAATCCACTTTGTGATCCCAGGCTGACTTCTTTTTGATGCCAAGTTCATGTCTAATCATTTGCCTCCTGACTTGCTGAAACATGAACACCTGGAGAGAAAAGCCCTCAGTGAAGCAGAGATTAGCTCTCTGAGAAAGAGGAAGAAAGGCGTCTACAGCAAGCCTGAGCAAGTTTCTAAAGTCTTCTTTAAAATTCAGTTTTTGAAGAATAGATTGAACTCTTGCTCCCAAGGATAAGATCAGCTTTTTGGAGGAAATGTCAAAAATTTAAGAAATCAGAACAAAGCCATTATTAATCATTCCTTCACTCATGTAACATTTATTGAACACCTCCCATGTGCAAGCCGTCCATGAACACCAAGGATATGAAGAATAAATATGAAACAGTTCTTGCCTTCAAGTAACTAACAGTCTAATAGGATTAAATAGATAATTAAAAATGTACAGCTTATTATAGAAGGTGAATATGGGTGTTCAAAGACAGCTTCCTGGGTGAACTGATGCTCCAGAGTACGAACTAAGCCAACAGATGGCTCATGGTACATAAGACTTTGTTTTCAGTAAAGAACAAATAATGACTCTCTTCTACTGTTGATTCTGAGCTGAACTACCTAATATCCCAATCTTCTTGTTGAAGCCAGCAAAAAAAGTTAGACAACTTTTTTTTTAAGTTTTTAAAAAATCTTCCTAAAAGCATTAACAAATTAAAAAGATAGTGGAGAGTTAGAAGGATAAGATCTAGGTTGAGATAGGAATCCAGAGAATTAAGTTCCAGCATTTGGGACTGCTTTTGCCTAGAAGATATTTGCTGGCCCAGAGGAGGTGACTGGGTAGCCAAAGAGCACTGTGGGGCTAGAAGGAACAAACATCAGACTCAACAGGTGGCCAGTGGTGAGGACCTCATGTAGCTCCCTGTGCTCAGCACTAAGCCTGCAAGGGCTGCACCCTGAAAGTAAAGGAAAATATAGAGGAACCATGATATTACCTGTAGCCTGCTCTCAGGTCCTCTGGATTGTCCAGAAAACATCAATTGATATTATATTGAGGTAATTTTGGATTGTTAGTATGTTTAAGACCCTGGCAGAAGCTTAAGCAAAACACGCCTGGAGGAGAGTAACTTCTATGCTTTGTCACAACACAACTTCTATAGCTAATTGTGTTGTATGACCAACACAAAATCAAACATAATGAGGGGATGAGGCACATAAACAAGAATCAGCACAAACAACAGACACTAGGAATAGACTATAAAAAATGACACTGCATATTTTAAAAAGGATTGTATCAATGGATAGAGAAATCTCCGTGGTGCTACATTAGTGGAACTCATTAGAATTACACCCTCTGAAAGTTGCCAGAAATCTGCCCTGTAGGGTGCTGGGGAAAGCCGTCTACAAGGAAGTATCCCACTAGAGACGCTCTACTACAAAACTATCAGGATGGAGAGAACTAGACACTCAGCTGGAGCCATCTGCTGGGGAAGCTACACTCACTGCAGAATCTTTGCACTGGAAAAGCCATGTGCTCTGTCAGAGCCTACTTAGCCTAGTACACTGGAACCAGGAAGCAAAACCCTTTTCTTTGAATGTCTCTTCAGCACACTCTACTAAGAAAACATTGGTGCCAATTGGCATGAGAAAGAAAATACTTAAAGAGAAAGATCCATTTTCATGGAGTAGTCCAACAGGGTAAATTTGGAACTGAGTGATAATAATTCAATAACCAGAATAAGAAACAAGAAGAAATTTTATAATTAAAAAACAAAATATCCATAGTTAAGAAAAGAGATGAGTGTAATAATACATTAGGCACAACTTGAGAGAGAATTAGGGAATTGGAAGACAGATCAGAAAGATGGAATATACAGAGGGTAAGAGATATGTATGACAGAGTTGGAGAGTTCTAACTATATACTGCTCAATGTGATAGCCACTAGCCACATGTGGCTTGTTAAATTTAAATGAATTACAACTAAACGAAAGTTTAAAATTCAGTTCCTCTATCATACTAGCCACATTTCAAATGCTCAATAGCTCTAGCACAGATCTAGAACAACCCCATTGTTGTAGCAGTTTCTATTAGTGCTGGACTAAATTTTGGCTTAATTGGAATCTCATAAATAAAGGAGAAAAATGGAGCAGAAACAATGTTTTAAGGGGGTTGGCTGAATAATTTCCAAAACTAACAAAAGATATCAAGCCACGGTTTTTAGAAGACCAAAAAAGTATAAACAGGATAAGTAACCAATAAACCCACACCCAAACCTAGAAAATCTTCAGGAAAATGAAAGACTTAATGGTAAAGAATTGAAAGCTTTCCCTTTGATGTTAGGAACAAGACAAAGATACTTGTTCCCACCATTTCTATATGACATTTCTTGGCCAGTGCAGGAAATCAAGAAAAGGAAATCAGAAGTATAAGAACTGCAAAGAGGGTCAAAGTGTCATTTTTGAAGGCAACATTATTATGTACTTAGAAAATAAAAGAGAATTTATAAATTATTAGAACTGATAAGTTACTGAATGCAAAGTCAGTGTTCAAAAATTGAACCCCAAATGGTTGAAAAATAAAATTTAAGAGTATCATTTATAAAGGCATAAAAATGATAAACTACCTAAAAATAAATCCTACAAAACATATGTAATATCTCTATACAGAAACTACAAAATAATATTATAAGAAACTAAAAAGAGTTAAATAAATGGAGAGATATGCCATATAAATGAATTGGTAGTCAGTTACTGTGAAGATATTACATCTCCCTAAATCGATATGTAGATTGTGATTCCATCTCAACAGATTTTTTTTTCTCAATCTGGTAATTAAAACTGATATAGAAATACAAAGGACCAACAATAATCAACCCTCTACCTTGAAGAAAAGTTATGATTGGAAGGTTTGCTCTTATTATAAAATTATACATTAAGTCAATGCTGTAAATTTATTTAGCAAGAGAATAGAATACAGATCCCAGAAGCAGGCCCTAGAATATACACAAACATTGGTTTTGACGAAAGTGTCACTGCAAAGCAGTGGGAAAAAGATTCACTTTTAAATAAATGATCCCAGAGCAAATGGTCATCCACAAGGAAAAAATGAAACTCAACTCTCACCTCATACTAAACATAAAAGTCAATCCCAGACAGAATGTAGACTAAATGTGAAAGACCAAGCAATGAAACTTTTAGAATAAAATATAGAAGAATATCTTCATGACTTTGCCTTAACACTAAAACTCTTTTAAAATGTTGATACATTTGTGGGGGCGCCTGGGTGGCTCAGTCAGTTTAGCATCTGACTTGGGCCCAGGTTGTGATCTCACCCTTTGTGGGTTCAAGCTCTGCATCAGGCTCTGTGCTGACAGCTCAGAGCTTGCAGTTGTTTCAGATTGTGTGTCTCCCCCTCTCTGACCCTCCCCCGCTCTCACTCTGTCTCTCTCTCTCTCTAAAGTAAATAAACATTTAAAAAATAAATAAAAATAAAATAAAATATTGAACTAAATATTGAAATATTTGAATTTTCAATATTGAAAATATTGAAATAAAATATGGAAATTAAGAACTTCTGTTCATGAAAAGACACTATGAGGAGAGTACAAAAGGCTAGCCACAGACTGGGAGAAGATCCTGGCATCTGACAAAGGAGCTTAAATCTAGAATATTAAAAGAAGTACTGAAATCAATAAGGGCAGATAACCCAACAATAAATTGGCAAGAGAGTGAACTTTACAAAAACAGAAATCCAGATGGTCAATAAACATTTGAGATGACACTCAACCTCATTAGTAATTAGGGAAATAGAAACTTAAATCACAATGATAGACCACTACTCACTCACAAGAATGGCAAAAATTTTAGGAACTGACCATTCCAGGATGAAAATGTTATGCATTACTGGTGGGAGTAAATTGCAACAATCACATTGGGAAACTATGGCATTGTCTCCTAAAAGTGAAAATACTCATACTCTGTGACTCAGCAATCCTACTCCTAGATATATACCCTCCCCCCAGATATGCTCATAGAAATGAAAAAGGTGTGTATGGATGCACATAGCATTATTTGAAATTGCCCAAGACTAGAAAGAACCCAAATGTAACAGGTAAATGGTGGCATATTCATGTAAGAAATGCAATGAAAGTTGTATTCATTGAAAGCAATCAGTGATGAACTACAACAATGTGTAGCAGCATGGATGAATGTGCTCAAGTAACAACCAAAGTAACCAGGAGGAGCCTACCCTGAGCTGGAGAAAAGTCAACACTCCACACAGAGAAGCCATCAGCTGGAGGCGCCCTGAGTTCCCAGGCCCCAAACCTCCAGTCTTAGCTGTGACACTTCCTCTAGTCCTTCTCTTTCTTGCAGTAAAAAGGGTGTTCCTTTTCTCGTCTGTCCTGTGCTTGGGATCCCTTCTCATTTCTGAGTCTTCAAGTCACCCTTTTGATGGGAGTCCCCTTCTCTCCCAGGGTTCCTCATCTCAGCAGTTATTTGCTTGTAGTTTAGTCTTCCTGCTGAAACGTGAGCTCCTTTAGGGCAAGTGCCTCATCTGTTGGAATCACCCTGCATGGCCAGAGTTTCAAAGGTCCCATCACATGGCAGAGGCTCAGTGATCACAGTCGTTTTATTGATGCATGGTCTCACTCTGCCTTGACTGGTAATGTGACACTTAGCAACAACCTTGCTCTTTCCTGGGTTCTCATCTCTTCACCTGTGAATGAGCTCTAATCCAGAATTTCAGGATTCTCTGGCCTCTGGGTCTGGCCTCTGGGACATACTACCCAGAGTGCTAGGGAGTGGATATTCTCCTTACCTTTATTCTCCCATGCTCTTTCTCAAAGGAGGCACTGAGGATATCTGAAGCAGAAAAGCAAGGGGGAGTAAGCAAAATTGAACTGAGTGTCTACGATGTGCCAGGATCTGTGATAGGGTACCTGTATTTCCCCCCCTGTATTTAACAAATAATGTGAGGTGCCTGGGTGGTTCAGTTGGTTGAGCATCTGACTTCAGCTCAGGTCATGATCTTGTGGTTTGTGAGTTCAAGCTCTGCATTGGGCTCTCTGCTGTCAACACAGAGCCTGCTTTGGATCCTCTGTACCCCACTTTGGCCCCTCATCTGCTCATGCCCTGTCTGTCTCTCTCTCTCTCTCTCTTTCTCAAAAATAAATAAACATTTCAAAAAATAATGTAATTTTCAAAACAACCCTTTGAAGTGGTTGTCATTATCCCTTTTTCACAAGCGTGTGGACTGAGGTTTAGAAAAGGTGAGTAATTTGCACAAGGTGACCAAAACGTGTGACAACCATGAGAACTGACTGGCTGTGGAATTGCTGCTCTTCCACTCCCCCTGTTTGCCTCCCCTCGTCTGATCAGAAGGTGCAGGACATGTGGAAAGAGTATCAACTATGTTATCAGACTCGACACTGAGTTCAAAATTGACCTTTACTTCCTGTAAGCTGTGAGGCCCTGAGCAGCTAACCTAAAATCTCAGGGCCTCAGGTTGCTCAGAAATCAGGCAAGTGGGATGATACCTCCTCAACATGGCTGGTATTAACACGGCCTTGGGGACGTGTACCAGGGGACTAAGCTCAGGGGCAGGTTTCACAGGGCTGGGAGTTCAGGTGTGTTTCAGCCTCTGCCCTGTCCTGTCTCTGAGTCTGAGAGGGAACAGAACAGTGGCTACCTCAGAGGCAGCTGGTATATGAGGGTGGACCCACCTCACCTGCACTGAAAACTCCAGGAGAGGAGAAGAGAGACGGGGGTTCTGTGCTGGAATTTTCCAACCCCTGAGCCACCCACACTTGACATGTATGATGTGCTACTTGCAGAACATCTCTACAATGTATTGGACACTACAAAATCCTCCTCTTATGACGCTTGGGGCCCATTTCTACCATCTCTCTTGAGTCTTGTTTGGATGCCTTGGTTCAGAAAAAGCTGAAGGTTTCCTGAACAAGTTCTCTGTCCCCGTGTGTCTACTCCTACTGCCTTAATGCTGTAACTTCTTTCAGAGATTGCTGCTATGGCCTCCTTACCAGTCTCCTCCATTCTGCTCTCATCATACTATCCTCCCAGCCTGTTGTGATCAAAAGTTTGCTCATTCTTGGGGCACCTGGGTGGCTCAGTCAGTTGAGCGTCCAACTTCAGCTCAGGTCATGATCTCACAGTTCATGAGTCCGGCTCTGTGCTGACAGCTCAGAGCCTGGAGCCTGCTTCAAATTCTGGGTCTCCCTCTCTCTCTGCCCCTCCCCTGCTCATGCTCTGTCTGTCTGTCTCTCTCTCTCTCTCTCTCAAAAATAAATAAACATTAAAAAAAAAGTTTGCTCATTCTTCAAAGCTCAACCACAATGCCATGTTCCCTGATCTCTTCCATCTGAGTTAAAAGCTCTTGACTGGAAATCCTGCAATGGCCTTTTCCACCTTTATTATGGCATTTGTATTACAGATATGTGGGTTTCTCTGTTTCCACACAGTTGACAGTAAACTCTTTAAGGGTATTGTCTGTGTCTCCTTTGATTCCTATCCTTCACTAAGTGCTTGAGTGAGTGAATGAGTGAGTAAAGAGTTGGTAGTTCTTTTGGTGGTCTTAATTCCTCTTCTCCACTACTGAACTACTTCAAACTGAACTGAAGCCACTTCTTGCCCTTTGCTTCTTTCTCTCAAGTTCTCTCCTAATCACTCCCCTCCTTTTCTCTCCTACCCTTCTCACTGCCCAGGATACCACACACAGAGTGAGGGGCTCCAGCCAGGGGTGCTCTGGAGATTGCCAAGTAACATGCATGGAAGGTTCCAAAACTCTCTAGCTAGGTTTCTTATATAGAATGCATTTACTCTTTTTTTTTAATGTTTATTTATTTTTGAGACAGAGAGAGCACACACATGTAAGTAGGGGAGGGGTAGAGAGAGGGAGACAGAATCCCAAGAAGGCTCTGCACAGTGCAGAGCCTGACATGGGGCTCAAACTCATGAACTGTGAGATCATGACCTGAGTGAAAACCAAGAGTCAGACACTTAACTGACTGAGCCACTCAGGTGCCCCTGTCCTTTATTTCACAAATCTTGACTCTGAACTTCCCCAGTGAGTGTTCATTTCAATTCAATAATTCCTTGAGCTTCCAAGAGGATTGTGTTCCCTACCTTCAAGAAGGCTTTAACTTTGTAGTGCAAAGAAGATACTTCTGCAAAAACTGAAATGTAGACTGTGGTGAGTGTTTCAGCAGACGGACAGTGCTTGCTTCAGCAGAAGCAAAGTGTTACTGGAGCCTAGAGGGGGAGATTAGTTCCAACTGAGTAGAGGGAGGAAGGGAAGGGCAGGTCTGGTAAGGCTTTTTGGAGGCGGTGGCATTGACCTGGGCCTGAAGGATGAGAGGGGCTTCAGGAAGTCCAGATGAGTGGAGAAGGACACACATGTTGGGCAAAGGGAGGGCATGCTTGGGGAATCACCAGCATTCCACTATGGCTCAAGTACAAGTTGAGAGAGACAGAGAGAGAGAGAAAGAGAGAGAATTACAAAGGAAGGTTGAAATGATGTCCTTGTGGGTCTGCATGCCAAGCTCAGAAGCCTAAACATTTTTGTGGAAAAATGTTGAGCCAGAGCAGAATTTTGAGTCAAGAAATGCCCAAGTCTCAGTCTGGGAGCCATTTTATCCCCAGTCACCAAATCTACATCTATAACCTCTTTAATGTCCACCCAAGTCTCTCCTTCCTGAGGGTCACCACAGTCTTTGTTCATGCCACTGTCTTCTCTCACCTGGGTTTGTGCCAGAGTGCCCTAACTAGTTTTCTAGTCTCCAAACTCCCCTCCACTATGTCCACTGCTAATGTATTTCCTGACCAACAGCCAGACTTGGCCTTTGTCAGAGTGCAAATCCAATTTTGTCAATTTCCTGCCTTGAGACTTTCAAGAGCTTCGTGTTATGCTGAAGATAAAGCCAAAATTCTTTTAATATTCCACACCTGTCCCTTCCTGTCTCTTGCCATTCCTGTTGCAATCTCTAGTTTTGCAATCCATTTCTCCATGAGTGTGCCTCCTTAGCTCATCACCTGGCTTGACCCTACAGGTGGTGGGTCAAGGTTCAGCTCAGGTGTGTCTGTCCTGGGGAGCCAGCTCTGACACCCACCCTATCCTATGGCTTCCTCAGCTTCCCAGGCTTCCTGGGAAGTGTTTTAACACTTATCACATGGCATTGAAATGGTGTTGATTTGTTTTCCCCTTGCTGTCTGTTTTATTATAGGATCTGTGTTCCCACAGAGCAGGTACTTGGGACTCAAAAAGGAAAAACGTTCCTCAAAGAGATGAATAAATGTTCACATCCTTTCTAGACTGACTTCTCCTGGCCCGTGCTGCTCTCACACACTCTGGACAAGTTATGTATTCCTGTTTCTTCTTCTCTTCTTCTTCCCATTATCCTCCTGTCCCTGATTCTGTCCAAAGAGGTGAGCATTGTGGTGCAACAGCTGTGAAAGCCTGCAGTAAGCTACCCAACTGTTAGCAGCAGCCTCTGGGAGTTGATATTTTATTCTTTCCATTTATCTTTAGTTTATTAAATGTAGTATATTTTTTAATGGGAAATCATTCTTTTTGTTTTGTTTTTAGCAAGAAAGATCACTACATGGGGACTGAAAGAGCTTGGTTTCAGTCAGAATAGAATAGTGTGTATAGTAAACTACCATCTGTCTAAAAAAAGAAAAGCAAAAGACATATATTTCTAAAACCTCTCTAGGAGGACATGGAAGAAATGGACAATACCAATCATCTCCTTGGAGGGGAGCTAGGGGCCTGGGACCCAGGGATACAGACTTTTCACTCTATCCCTAAGTGCGTTTTGAATTTTGAACCATGTGAGTGTATTATCTATGCAATACATACATACATACATACATACATACAGTGTAAATTGGAAGCAGCTGAGCTTGAATTCTAACCCACCAGATGACTTAGGAAACCTCACTTTCCCCATCTGGAAAATGGAAAAAAACATGCCGATGTCACAGAGTTGTTGCAGGGAGTAAAAGGCTTGGGTATGTGGACCACACAGTGAAGCTTCTGAAGGCCACACCCAGGCAAGGACAGGCTGTGGCCATTTCATCCCACCTGTCCTGTCTTTCTGTCTGCTCACCCCTTCCCGTCCTCCAAATGAAGCTGTCAAGGCCAATCCCTGTGTCTGCCAGCACATCCCCCACTGGAAGTGCCTAACCTGGCCCTCTGCCCGTTGGAACACAGCTAATAGCATGAAGGAAAAGCCACACTTTGAGGATCTGGGCATTTCAAAGCAGCCAACAGCTCTTTTTGTTTTCTCAAGCTCTCAGCCTGCCAGCTAGTTCCACACATTAGAAATATTTTGGGTCAGCACTACAGTTTTCAACCATAGCAGATTCATTTTGTTTCATGACTACTTCCTTATAATAGCTCTGGGAAAAACTGCACTGGGCCTGGACCCAAACCACGTTCCTGGCATTGCAAGCTATGTTCAAGATGGTGTCTTTGGTTAGTAATCATAAAAGACGTTGAAATCTCCTGCAACTTACTAGGAATTGGTCTGGAAAAAAGAAGGACTGTTTGGGTTGAGTTTCTAAAGTGCTGTCATCACCATGACCTTCAAGCTGTTTGAGGCAGGAAGAGGAGCTTAATTTACCATGTTTCTGCCTGTTCAAATAGTCCTGCTTTTCTCTGCAGCCCTGTGGATTTTTCCTCCTGGATGTGGATATTTATTGAGTACTGATGACATGTATGATGCCACAGGAGGTATTTTCTTTGTTGCCTGGGATAGGGTTACCAGACTTGGCAAATACAAATACAAGACACAATTCAATCAAAATTACAGATAAACAATGAATACATCTTTGGTATAAATACATCCCATGCAGTATTTGCATACTTACACTGAAAATTCTTCAGCATTGATCTAAAGCTCAGGTTTAACCGGGTGTTCTGTATTTTCTCTGGCATTCTGGCCTGTGAAGGACACAGAGAGAATCCTCCTTCGCTGTAGAGAGGAGACAAGGGGCCCACTTCTCTTTACCTCTGACCTGGTCCTGGTCCTCTGTCTTTAAACCAGGCCTTCACTCCTGGGCAAGATCAGAACCTAAAAGGACACCACATGCTTGCTTTGTCACACCTCTTTCTTGAGCACCCTGTCCTGCATACCAGTTTCAGAATAATATCCGCTCTCCTGGTTCCTGCCTTAGACCACGTCATTCTGGAGGCTCCCACTGTGCCTGGACCTCGTCACCATCCCATATAGCTCCTCTGGGTTGCCTTCCTCACTCTTCAGCAACAGACCCATGTTTCCGCCATGAGTGTCTTCTGTGTCCACTTTGAGGAATAGTTCAGCCTGATGCAGGGCAGCCCTGAGAATCCGCTTTGCCTCTAGGCCCTTTGACTCAGGCTCTCGCCAGATTTGTCCTGTCCTTTTAAGGTGAATCTACCTGGATCCAACTCAGAGTTGCATTTGGTGAAAATGCTGTCAGTCCAGAAACCCTATTTTCATGAAGCCAGTTGCTTTCATTGAGACCGTTATCTGAAGGTGGGAGTGAATTCTGAAGGCATGTTGAATTCCATGGGTGGGTTGAATTCCACCCAACACCATCTCTGGTGGGCTTGAACTGTCTGGGGCAGATGGCAATGGGGGTGCACTTCCTATAGTGTCATTTGGGTCCAGTAAGTGAATCTGTGGTAGAGTCTGGACCAGAGTCCTTGGAGAGAACCAAGTTCTCTCAGCACATAGAAATCAAACTTACTTCTGAGTCACTTCATGATGCCAAATGCCCTACTGGCTCCCAGAGACCCATGCTTGCTCGGTGACTTTCTGCACAATTGTGACTTCTACTGCTTTGACACGGCCCTGTGCTCCCTTTCACTGAGAGGCCATTTGAGTAGGGCCATCTTATCAGCTGGTGGTCACCAACATGGGGTGCAAAGATACCCCCCTGTGTCTTAGCTATGTCTAACATTATGCTTCAGAGGACATAAAATACCAAAATCTATGTTGGTTTGCTAGCACTGCTGTCTCACAGTTGATTTATTGTCTCACAGTCCTAGAAGATGGAAGCCGAAATCCCAGGTGTCACCAGGGCTGTGCTCCTTCTGAAACCTGTGGGGAGGAATCCTTCCTTGCCTTTCCTGGACTTATGGTGGTTTGCTGGCTAACCTTTGGTGTTCCTTGGTTTACAGACGTATCACTGCAATCTTCCATCTGCACATGGCCTTCTCTGTGTCCTGTCAGCCAAATGCTGTCCGTGGACATGTATTTTAACAGAAGTTGGTGGGGTGTGGGGCACCTGGGTGGCTCAGTCAGTTAAGCGTCCAACTCTTGATTTCGGCTCAGGTTATGATCTCATGATTTGTGAGATTAAGCCCAAGTCAGGCTCTGCGCTGTCAGCAGATTGGGATTCTCTCTTTCCCTCTCTCTGCTCCTCCCGGACTCACATGTGCTTTCTCTCTCTCAAAATAAATAAATAAACTTAAAAAAAAAAAGGAAACTGGTGGGTTGCTAACAAATAAAAATAGGAAAAGCTTACACAAAAATCTGGACTTCTATAAGCCTTTGTAATTGTGACCGCAGTTTAGGTTTTGTTAGAGAGCAAGTGAAAGACTTGTCCACACTGGTGCACATAAGTCATATCCTTTTCCAAGAATAAGCACAGAAAAAGGCTGGCAGAAACAAGTTCTGGGCACTTGAGGTAGGATGTGAGAGGGAACACCACTGCACCAGAGGCTGAGAAAAGGCTGAGAAGCGGGCACTGAGGGTGGTTTGGGGCAGACATTAAAACATCAGAGCTGTACCTCAGGCGTCCCTGTGTGTCACTGGGCAGCCATCCTGACACTCACATCAGCTGTCTTCACTTCTTCCGGACCTCCGCACAACCATCTGTCCAACTTCTCAAGGATTTCCTATTTCTCTGGCAATTTCCTCAGTCATCAGGAAAGGATTTTTGAAGGATATTTTTGGAGACTTTTGTAATCCATGCAAGTTTTGGCTAAGGAAGTGTTTGTTGCGATTCCTGGCTATGCATATTTCCATCTGGTTTCACATGGTTTCTGTGACTATCCTCACCCTGCAAGTTAATTAGAGTTCTAATTTTCAGTAATATTTCTCACATGTGCAATTCTTATACTACTTACAGCCTTTGCTGAGAAGAGTTCCACAAATTGCCGTCTGTGTTTATTTTTCTGTTTATAGAGCAGAATGTGCACACCCTTGTGCCAAGGCGACATCGTAGCTAAAACTCTACTCCTTGGTTTACTCAAAATTTTGATTTTCATGGTTAAGTACCATCACTTTCTGATGGTTTTTTTTTTTTTTTTTTTTGTATCTTCCACTACTGATACATAGGATTTGGCTTTCTTAGGACTATTTTCTATAAAGCTACTAGTGTTTTTTATGTTTTTTTTTCACTGTTTATTTATTTTTGAGAGACAGAGAGAGAGAGCATGAGCAGGGGAGGGGCAGAGAGAGACACACACACAGACTCCAAAGCAGGCTCCAGGCTCTTAACTATCAGCACAGAGCCTGAGGTGGAGCTCGAACTCACAAATCATGAGATCGTGACCTGACTCAAAGTCAGACACTCAAATGACTGAGACATCCAGGCACCCATGTTTTTTATTTGTTCACTTATTTTTATTTATTTGCTTTTTAGAGAGAGACAGAGGGAATGCGATTGAGCATGGGAGAGAGAGAGAGAGAGAGAGAGAGAGAGAGAAAATATTAAGCAGGCTCTATGCTCAGCATAGAGCCTGACACAGGGCTGGATCCCACAACCCTGGTATCATGACCTGAGCCGAAATCTAGGATGCTCCACAAACTGAGCCACCCAGGTGCTCTGCTACTGCTCTTTTAAAAACTAATTTGAGTATACACAAATTAAAAGTTATAGTCCCTTCACGAGAGCTGGAATGAGAAGAGCAGGCTGAAGTTTGGTTGCTGAGTGGTCAGCAGAGCAAGGTTTCTGGGAGTCCCAAAGTCCTGGGTTTATGGTGTGGTGAGATGCACTCAGGTGACGCTATGAGATAGACATCACAATCACCCATGTGCTGGAGACGGGATGGTCAGAGCTCTGAGCCCAAGGAGCTTGCCCAACGTCACTCAGCTAGTCGATGGCAGAGCAAGACTTTGAACTCAGGTTTCTCTCACATCAGGGCTTAATGCTTCACAAGCATGCTCTCTTGCCTTCTGGCCAGGTGATCACCTGCCATACGTCTTACCACTTAAGAAGATCTCGAGGGGAGCACACTCTTTTGTGGGGAAGGTGATGATGGTCGGGAGTTAAGAAAACACATTTTTACTTTAGTTGCTCCTGTCTTATTTGACTTTGATCCAGGGCCAATTTCTTCCCTTGGTAATTTTTTAAGAATCAATAAAATATTAAAATCAATCAATCAATAAAAATAAAGATTTGAAGCCTAAAAGAAAATCAAAGAAAGGGGGGCTCAGCAAAACCACATTCTCCATGTTATTGACTTTTATAATTCTTCAACATTTTTGAGAATAGTTGAAAGTACCATCATGAGTCAATGGACGTTGAGAGTCTGGTGTTAACCAGAGGCACCTGGGTGGCTCAGTTGGTCAAGCTTCTGACTTTGGCTCAGGTCATGATTTCACAGCTCATACGTTCTAGCCCTGCCTCAGGCTTCTGCTGTGAGCACAGGGCCCACTTCAAATCCTCTGTCTCCCTCTCTCTCTGCCCCTCCTCCCCCACCCCCCCCCCCAAAAAGAATAAACATTTAAAAGATTTTAAAAAGAGCCTGGTATTAATTTGGTTGCCATCATCTTGTTTGAACAAAATTCAGTTCTGGAATTTGTCTCTTGTATGACTGCTTACCTTATGACTTACCTGGGTGTATTTTAAAAATACGCTTACACGGAGGGTGGCAAGCCACTTCCGAACACTGAAACTGTGCTCTCATTGCACCTTTGCTGTCTGTTCTTTGCGGCATCTTGGGTGAATTGTGTGTAAACATCCTCATCCCGGGCAGGCATTGCTGGATCTGTTGGGGTGTTGAAAAGAAGAATAGATTTCTCTCTTTCTTCTTTCGTTCCTTTTTTCTTAAAAAACTAAGCAACTTAAAAACAATTAGGAAATAAAAGTTCTATGAGAAAGCAAACATACAGTACACAACTCAATAGTAAACATTGGGGCGCCTGGGTGGCTCAGTGGGTTGAGCATCTGACTTCGGCTCAGGTCATGACCTGTGCCAACAGCTCAGAGCCTGGAGCCTGCTTCAGATTCTGTGTCTCCTCTCTCTCTGCCCCTCCCTTGCTCACGCTCTCTCTCTCTCTCAAAAATAAATAAACATTAAAAAAATAGTAAACATTTACATAGTTAATATAAAATAGACTGTTAATGCATAAACATATGTATATTAACATATAAATGTATAAATATATTTGGAGAGCAAAAGGGATGATAGGAATAGGTGGTTGTGTTAAGGTCTCAAGATCCTGTAAAAACCTTGGCTCTAAAGTTAACATGTACCAGAAGCATCAGTTTAAATGGGGAGGGGCTGCTGGTTTTCACTGTAAACCCGGAATCCTTTATTGTTGGGATTCTTAGTTGAGACAACCAAATCTACTCTAGCTTTTTTCCATAAGAAGACAGCAATTTATTAAGGAAGAGCTAGAGCTCCAAGGGTCATGGGGAGGTCTGAAGAGGGAGACTCTAGGCCATGTTCCTACAGTGGTTCCCAGAACTGGACTGCAGAACCAGCCACTGAGGGAGCCATGGCCTCTCCCGTGACCAGTGGCGGCCACCTTGATGCCACTGCCCCAGCTGTCAGCAGCGGGTCCAGCCTCCTTGCCACAACCTGACCAGCAAAATGCAGCCCTGCACCCTGTCTCCTTCCCCACTTGCTCAGTTCCAAATCAAATGTGTGGGGACACTCAGGTGCCAGGCAGAACCCACCTCACACGTGCCTGAAGGGTACCGGGAGCCATAAAAGCTTAAACAGTCTGGGAGAGGCAGCTTTACATGACGTGGAACTGTTAAAACAAATTTTAGGTTTTGAAGCTGAGTATACAAATTACTTCGATGAAGATAAAAAGAATTAAAAGTAAAAGGGGGCTTTGTGATCTTTAGAGAACTTCTGTCGTTGTCAAGTACTTTTATTTAATAGGATGAGCTGGCATTTTCAGGTGAGGTAGGTGGGAAATTATCTGAAGGTCTGGGTTTTATCTTGCTCCTTTATTTTAAGGGGCTGGGAGTAGCCATCTTGCTAGCTACAGTTAAGTCAAGGGTAGGCAATGACTATGTCTTTACTTCAGAAAGGAGGGCATTTGGAAAGCCAGTACCTTCTTCCCCAGAGTCTTGTTAGAAGCCCAGACTCCCGACATTCCTGCTTCCCTGCACCCCCTTACGATCCTTCTGAAGCTTGATGATCCTAGAAGCAGTCATCTGTAATTGCACTGTGTCTTTAGTCAGATAGCTGACTGAGTCTTGCCAGGGATAGGTGTCCACGGACGAAGGAAGAAGTTGCACGTTAAGGTGCATAGTTATAGCAGCTGGAGCTAAACAAAACTACAACCAGCCTAATGCTAAAGTTCAGCCACACACAATGGTGCGGGAACCTCTGTGATGTGTGAGGCCCTCAGTGCAAGGGAACAGAATTGGGGTGGGAAGAAAGTTCTGAGACCTACGGAAATGGACACACGGGAGGTAACCGGCCATGGGCAGCCTCAGGTTTCCTCACAGGTCTGGCTTCCATACCAGTTGGATCCCAGACTGGAACATAGAGGAGAAGTCAGGGGAAGTTGCAGGAATGCTTTTGATGAAATCTGCAGGGCAAGGGAGGACCTCCTAAAGCAACTTCACGCTTTGTTAAGGTGGGTTTTCTTGCAGTTTTAATGAGATATAATTGACATATAACATCATATTCATTTTTGGTGTACAACATAATGATTTGATATTTGTATATAAGTAAAACTTCGGTTTGCGAGTATAATCTGTTCCAGAAACATACTTATAATCCAAAGCCCTTGTGTAGCAAAGGGAGTTTCAAGAACCATTGGCTCAGTCGTGATCATGTGACATTCGGTGTCACGTAATACTTGTATTACAAGACATCACTCATTTATGAAGTTAGAACTTATTAGAAATGTTTGCTGGGCTTGCAGAACACTCGTAAAACGAGTCACTCGCGATCCAAGGTTTTACTGTGTTGTGAAATGATCATCATAATATATTTAATTACTCTCTATCACCTCACATAGTTACTCTTATTCACAAATTGAATTGTTGGCAAGTTTGTCATTGATTCCTATTGTGTTTTATCTGTTGAAGTGCACTTCTGGACACAGATGAAACATTGAGGAAACCTGTTTCCTTCCCAAAAACATTGTTGCAAATGATGAGAGCCTTAGTGAAGAAAGAAAAAGGCTGGGAGGAGACAGAGGGAGAGTGCCTCTTTGCCCCATGGCCTCGGACCCAGCACAGAGGGGTACCCTGGTGCAGCCAGGAGCCCAGACACCAGATATTGGGAGCTCGGCTTGGTCAGGCAGACCTGGACTCCCGGAACACACACAGCAAGAGAAGCTCTGGAGAGATGTGGGCTCCCTGCTTCCCGCCATCACCCACCATCCAGGGAATGAGGCTGGGAAGCTGAGCTGTACTTCACAATACTGCCCTGGAAAGTCAGGCAGCACTGAGGAGAGGGACTTGCAGGAATGAAGACTGACCAAGCAGTGCCCAGTGTGACCCATACCTGAAATAAAAAAAAACAGACTTTTTTTTTTTTAAGAGAGAAAGAGCTAAAAAGAAGCATGCTGACATGAGACCTACACATAAGCAGATATCTTCCTCGTTCCCTGGATCCTGCACATCTTGGTGGTTGATGACTCACTGTGGATGGGTTGTGGATTCAGACTTTTTCCTGGGGAGTTGGGCAATTCTTTTTTTTTTTTTTATTTCTTTCATGTTTATTTTATTTATTTTTTATTTTTTAATGTTTATTTACTTTAGAGAAAGAGAGAGAGAGAGCAGGGGAGGGGCAGAGAGAGAGGAAGACATGGAATCTGAAGCAGGCTCCAGGTTCTGAGCTGGCAGCACAGAGCCCGACACAGGGCTCAAACTCACAAACAGTGAGCTCATGACCTGAGCCAAAGTCAGAGGCTTAACTGACTGAGCCATCCAAATGCCCCTATGTTTATTTATTTTTGAGAGAGACAGAGACAGAGCATGAGCAGGGGAGAGGCAGAAACAGAGGGAGACACAGAATCCGAAGCAGGCTCCAGGCATAAGTCTCAAACCCATGAACTGTGAGATTATGACCTGAGCCAAAGTTGGATGCTTAACCGACTGAGCCACCCAGGCTCTCCTGGGCAATTCTTAGAACAAATAAAGAAGCACTGCACTCATGGGTACCTCTACACGGCTCAAAGGGGAAGGAGAAAGCAGGGTCCTGTTTGCAAAGCTGAGAATAGATCAGAAAAAGCCATGTTCCCAGAGGCCCTGACTGAAGGGGAGATATGTGTATCAAATCCCCTGTGTCCTTTTCCCTTATTCCTACCCATCCCTCTCTTGTTCAGGCCCCCAAAGCAAAAAAAAAAAAAACAAAAACAAAAACAAAAAAAACAAAAAAAACAAAAAAAACAAAACCAAACAAACAAACAAACAAACAAAACAGGAGAGTGACAACACAGCTAGCTTATGGAGAGAGTATGAACAAAAATTCAAACAAGATTTTCAAGTCTGCCTGGACCCAGCCTTAGTTATGCTACTTTCCAGGTCGTTAAATCCAGCCCCAGCTTTAGGACACCCCCAGGTATCTATTTCAAGTGCTATTGTGAAATACTAAAAATAAAATGATTTGAAATTCCTGCACTTAAAAAATAAGCTCACACCCTGCATTCTCTAAAAGCACACACTTTTCGAAGGGAAAGAGATTGAGAAATCCAGCAGACAGAACTCATCTGTCTAACTCCAACAGGCTGCTACAGCAATCAAAATACCACTTTATATTTGGGTAACGCTTTGTGGCTTTGAGGGCACTTTTTGATTACCGGGTTAGTGGCTAAACGTGTAAATTAATACAAAAGATGACTGCTCTAGACTCAACACTGCACTAGAGGTAGACCTAGAGTCACGGTCTTCCTTCGGCACAAAGCCACTGCTATGTACTAGCTTACCTGTGAAATTTCAGTCTGTCAGCAGCTGGCAGACGTGACGTCAGGAGAGAGGCTGGTAGCTCAGGCCTGGAGTGCAGGAGCACAGTCTGGGCCAGGCAGACAGAGCAATGAGAAGAAGGAAGGGGAGACAGCCCCAGGCTGGCTTTCCCACTGGGCTGAGCTCCTCTGTAGCTTGAAATCCCAGAGCAGTGAGCAGTTGGCCAGGGCCAGAGAAAGGAGCCCTCATCCAGCACTTTCCCTGGCCAACAATGTCAATTTGGATGATTACCATTTTTGTTTTACAATGAGAAAGGGAAGTCATCAAGCCCCATATAATTATGTCTTTGTCAAGGACTGTGTCTGCCGATGCCATCAAATTTCTGGTCGTCTGGAAATGTTTCCTCTGTCATCGTTCCCCGGGGTCTTGGGGAGGCCTGGGCGTGAGGAGTCTTCTCTGGATCCCCAGAGGAGATGGTGGGTAGGACTTGAGTCAGTGCCTGGGACCAGAGGCCAGCTCAGCGAGGTCAGCTCTTCTGAGTAGCTGCTCTGGGTCTTTACTTGAAGACATGAGGAGCACCCCACACTCCTTGGAATCCACCGCAGTGACTTCTGCCATTTTTTAAATTCTAGATCAAGACACCAAGCCTCAGAGCAAGAGGTGGGAAGGCAAATGAACCCACTTCCCAGGCCACTGTCCCCAGAGCTGCTCCCCTCACTGCTGACTGTGCTGGTTAATGACCTGCGTTCAGGGGTAGGAGTGGTTTCCTGGGAGTCCAAGGCACTTGGGGATTGAGAGAGAAATTTACCTTTTCTAGGTTCTTCCACTGCAAGTGCTTCCCAGCAGTCCAAATAAATTGATAATATGAAGCTGCTACAGGACTTTACAAAATGCTTAGCAATTATTAATTATTCAGTCCTCCAAGCGACCCTGTAAGGCAACAATCTACTACTAAGGATGGGTATCATGTGGTGGCAAATACCTCAGTTACCCCTCGCAGCCAAGAGGGGCGGGTATTCTTTTTCCTATTTTGCAAATGAGGAAATGGGAGTTCAAGTTAGTACTGACGCTTGTGAGCAGCAAGGCCCAGATTGAAATCTGGGTCTGTTTCTTCCAAAGCTCACACGCCCACCAGCCTGGAGCACTCCAGGAAGTCCCTAGAACTGAGTTGTGTTAACAGAAACCAGGTCTACTCCCGTGGGGTATCTGCACCTACAATAGGTTGATATTTATTTTAAGACAATAACATGGAAATGGGAGATGGAGAGGAAAATTGGTTTTAAAGACAGTAAATACAAGACAAAAACTGAGAGAAACATTTGTGGGTTTTTTGTTTTTGTTTTCTTAAGCAGGCTCCACACCCAGCATGGAGCCCAACTCAGGGCTTGAATTCACAACCCTGAGATCAAGATCATTCTTGAGGTGAGATCAAGAATTGGACACTTAACTGACTGACCCAACCAGGTACTCAAAAAGAGAGAAACAGTATATGTAATGGAGAGATAACTTGATGAGTTTCAGGAAAGACTTCTGCTTAATTAAGCACAGCTTCATTTCCTCTTCTTGCCCCTGGTTTCACTCTTCTCAGCTCTGGGCCCACCGTGTCCACTCCTTCCAGAGGACTGAAGGGGTAGTCTATGTGTAGCTGTGATTCCCAGGGGACAGAATGACCCTGGGGTCCTCACAGGAGCACAAGAATTGACTGAGCACCTGGCCAAGGGCAGATAAGACCAACCAGAAAAGTGAGTGAAACACAGAATTAATGAGGGTTTGGGTATTTGTCTCCCAAAGTCTAGTCCAAAGGGTATATTGCATGTTTAAAGAAAGAGAATCAGAAATATAAAAATGCATTTTACATCAATAGTCCATGTAACTACAGGTCTGACATTCACCCGCACTATGTACGATTGTACTGAATACAGTTTCCCAACCCACAGGTGAAGACTATTAGACAAATTAATAATTTTGACAATCATATCAGCTGTACTTAACCAACACCTAAAGCCACATATGCTCCTAGAGTTTGGTGTAGTTTATTTGTATTTTGAGGAATGACACCTAAAGTTACATAAGTACATTAGGATTCACTTTACCAACTCAGGGACTGAGTGTTGTGTTATTTTATATTTTACTCTGAAAAAATAGAATTAAAAAAATTTAAAATAGAAAAGATTATTATTTGAGAATAATCTTTATATCCTTTATTTCCTCCTTAAATTGACCATCTCTGGCTGAATGTTTTTAACTTATTTCAATGTTTTCCATGTGTAGTTAGATCTGAATAAAAAAAGAATCGCCATCCCTCAGGGTATACTCTACATTATAGAAAATTACTATCATTCTGTATTCACACTGACAGACAATTACAAAAGGGAAAAACTGGGCTCTGGAGTGTACTTCATCTTCTGCATTTGTCATAAAAGGCCAAGTGTGTATTTTCATTTGGGAAATGGGTTACATTTTAAAAATCAGATTATGGGGCGCCTGGGTGGCGCAGTCGGTTAAGCGTCCGACTTCAGCCAGGTCACGATCTCGCGGTCCGGGAGTTCGAGCCCCGCGTCAGGCTCTGGGCTGATGGCTCGGAGCCTGGAGCCTGTTTCCGATTCTGTGTCTCCCTCTCTCTCTGCCCCTCGCCCGTTCATGCTCTGTCTCTCTCTGTCCCAAAAATAAATAAACGTTGAAAAAAAAAATTAAAAAAATATCAGATTAAAAGATGCAGATTGTTGTCACTGTTTATACGTAGCTTCAAACACTGAAGAATGTTCTTAATGCGATTTTTTTTTTTTTTTAATCTCTTGCTCATCTAGTAGCTTCTATGACCAGGTTTAGGTAGAAAGAAAATTTCTGGAAATTACTTCCTCAAAAATCATGTACCATGCATTCTTTAGTATATACTTTCAAGAGTCAGGAATAGTCTTTACATTTCAATTTTTCTTCCTAGGTCCTGGCAATTGGCTACAAGCATGTGGTATTGGTTCATACGGTATATACTGTTTTATGATTCAGACAAATTCAGTTTACAAGCATCCCTAGGAAGCTTGCAGCCTTTTGTTACCAAAGAATATAGACAATGCTACATGGATAATTTCTGACACTATGGTTAACCTAAATGGATGGCAACACTATTCTTCCACTAGCTCAGGTTAAAAACTTTGGAATCATTCTTGACCCCTGTCTTTATCTCACCTTCTGTATCCAAATCCACCAGGCAGTGCTTTTGACTCACCCCTCGGAACATATCCAGAATCTTACCACAGCTCACCGTTTCCCCCGTCACTCTGGAGTGGGGCACTGGATTCGTGCATTGTCTGCCTCTCTGGTCAGCCTGCCCCTGGGCTGGTCCTCTTTAAGTCTATTGTCCACACAGCTAGAGTGTTCCTCTCAGAGCATGAGTCAGATAGTATCCTTATCCTGCTCCAAGCCCTGCCATGGCTGCACCTCACTCAGAGAGGTCCTCACTCAGCCAAGGTCCTACAATGGCCCCCGTGCCCACACACTGCATGTACCTTGCCTCTTGCTCCATCCCTTCTCCACACTCCCCTCTGTCACTCTGCTCCAGCCAAAGGGACCTCCATTGTCCTCAAATCTGGGCACACTTGGCTCTAGTCATTCCAGGTTATTCACTCAGCTGGTTCCTTCAACCCCTTCAAGTGTTCACCTAAATCTACCGTCTCAGTGAAGCCTGTTCTGACTATTCCCATTGAAGATGGCAACCCTGTGCCCATAAACCTTCTCCTTGAAACAGTGCCAGGGGCTCCTGGGTGGCTCAGTCGGTTAAGCGCCCGACTTCAGCTCAGGTCACCATCTTGCGGTCCCTGAGTTCGAGCCCCGCGTCAGGCTGTGGGCTGATGGCTCAGAGCCTGGAGCCTGCTTCCGATTCTGTGTCTCCCTCTCTCTCTGCCCCTCCCCCATTCATGCCCTGTCTCTCTCTGTCTCAAAAGTAAATAAACCTTAAAAAAATTAAAAAAAAAAAAAAAGAAACAGTGCCAGATCTCCCCTATCCCACTCTCCTCCTCTTCCTATAACCTTTATCACCTTTAGCATACTTTACAATTTGCCTGTTTATTATAGTTATTGTTTCTTTTCTCCCTTTGCTGTCATGTATGTTCCTTGATGGCAGGGGTCTTTTTTCTGTTCACTGATGCTTCCTTAAACTCTAGAATAGTCCCTGGTCCATGGTTGGCACTTGGTGAATATATGTTGGAGGCATCAGTGCGATGCCTCAGTTTACCTAATGGAACAACATAATATAGCTGCAAGGATGAAGGCCCCAGCCACTCCCCACATGGGCTGTGGCTCAGACACACTGCAGACTAGTGTTAAGTCTCTTGGCTGAATCTGTTGTCTTATAGATGCATTTATGGAAAGCTCATTAGGCTTTTCTCTTTTCCTTTTTAGCACCTTTAATTATCACCATCCTCACCTTTTAAATCTTTAAAAACAATTTCAGTGTGATGGTAAATTAAAATATTTTTCCTAACATGGGAAAAGCTGTATGTGCTTTTCCAGGTTTGCAAGTGAGGCCGGTCTCATGAGTAGACAACGCATGTGGTCTTCTGCAGTTTGAAGGAACTGAGGAGGGCCAGCTCGCTCCAAAATATCTTTCTTTCTGTGGCAATCTGAAGTTAATTGGGGCGTGGAGAGATTGTTATTGAAGTTTGTGATGACTTCCAACTTGGAGAGGAACGTCTTTTATTATTATTGTTATTTAATGTTTATTTTTGAGAGCGAGAGAGAGAGAGAGAGAGAGAGAGAGAGAGAGACAGAGAGACAGAGCATGAATTAGGGAGGGGCACTGAGAGAAACACACACAGAATCCAAAGCAGGCTCCAGGCTCTGAGGTGTCAGCACAGAGCTCGATGCAGGGCTTGACCCCACCAACGGTGAGACGATGACGTGAGCCGAAGTCAGATGCTTAGCCGGCTGAGCCACCCAGGCGCCCCTGGGAGAAGAACGCCTTGACTGTTCACTTATTTAACTACAACCTAAAAGGGGAGAAATAGTATGGACATATATTAAAGAATGACAAAGTTGGAAACATAAAAATGCATATTATAGCACCAGCTCATTGATGACATGCTTGACACTCATATGTGCTACATACAACTGTATTGAGTTCAGTGATCCTTTAGACGCCCCTCAGTGTCCAGTTAGGTGAGGGAAGGGGACGAGTACATATGCCAAAGACCAAAAGGCCTGGAAGCAGCCATTGTGGGCTCCCTGTGCCAGCCTTCCTACATTCTCTGAGGAGGACCTACTTGCTCTGACCCTGACTCTGAGGTAAGAAGGCTCAGTTCAAGAGAATGACTGCTTTAGGACAGCAATCACTTACCAGAGAAATGCAAAAAGCTCTGTTCACATTTTTAAAAAATTACTTCTTGACAAAGGTGAGTGCCAGAGTTTTTGAAGGATTTTCCCCGAACTTTCTGAACAGGGATGTCTGCAGGAATGAATGCTCTGACCATCATTCTGGGATCAGTGGTTCATCCTCAGCCTTCCTTCCAGAGTGGATGGGGGCCTGCAATAGACTCAGGCACAGGCAATAGACTCCGATCCAAATGCGGAATGGCTCAGCTTTGGGCCCGGGCCCTGCAGTTACTCAGACACACGGAGCGGTGGGTGAGGAAAACCTTTCCCCCAGCCTACGTGATCATAGTGCACAGAGCAGAGCCTGCGTTTCTCTCCTCTGGAGTCAGGAATGCACAGAGACTGGAAGTGCTCACAACGAAAAGGCAAACTCTGTGTCTCCGGACCTCCTGGTTCCAAAAGCACAGGCTCCTCCGCGAGTATAACTTCTTGTGATAGAAGGGAGAAGTCTTCTTGTTGCCTCTCCCTGCTTACATTTAGGCTTCTGGGAGGCATATCCACCGGGTCTTCACCTCTGGCTCAGCATGGTGCACAGGCCATACTCTCCTCTGAAGTCAACAGAAACAGCAGAGCAGGCAGTGGATCCGGCCCTCTGCCGAGCCCAGGCCTGCACCGTTGCTCTTTCATGAGGTCCTTTTCCTGCTTCCCAGTGCCCACCCAAGCCCAAGGATGGGCAATCTAAGGGTGACGGGGTTGTACGTGTCAGGGTCGGGTGAAGGGGGTGGGGAATGCCATTTGTCATCGTATTCTTATCCCACCTGGCATTAGGTGATCTCCTAAGGGTGTTGCTGCAGGACGGGCATTCCCTGGACGCGAAAGGGGTTGGAGATGTAGGGCCTCATGTCATCAAATGCTTTACAAACGACACCTCACTCCGAGCTGAGCCCAAGCTCCCTTCCATCTTTGCTTAAGTCCTCCAGAGAATGAGTTGCAACTCTCTCTGTCTGCAGAGGAACCCCTGTCCCAGCTGCCCCCGGAAGGGTCTTGATAAGAATTATGGGTGCACCCCAAATGCACTGCCAGGATTAGCACCCAGACAAAGTGCACTATTCCCAGGTTCCTGGCTCCCACCTGCCTAGACTAGGGGGGCGGGGCCTAGGGAGGGGCAGAGCACGGGGAAGAAACGTGGGTGGGTGGGGCTGTGGTGGAAGCGGGGGAGCCTGGGCAGGGCAAAGTCACCGGACAGCACCCAGTAAGCCCGTGGCCCAAGATCCCCTTCAGGTCTTGAGTCCTGGTAGGATCTGGTCAGGTTGCAGGACGGATGGGGTGCGTTAGTCATCTTGTGTTTGTCCTGTTCCTCCCCTGACACACACACAGATAAGCAAATTGTTTCAAACAAAAAGGGAAATGTGTTCTGTCAGTGGTTCCAAGCTTTTTTCCCCTGGCCACATTCCTGGCCAATAGAGTGGGTGAGACAGACACAGGCCCGGTAAGAATGAGCTGCTGTACAGGTGAGATGAACTGTGACTGTCTGCTAATCAAAATGCTTTTCACTGTTTTTATGGTGTAAAAAATCACAACACTAATACAAGATTATTGCTTTCAAAAAATCAAAATAATGCCGAAGTATATGGAGTAAAAAGTGAACTCCCTCCATTTTATATCCTTTGCTCTTCACTTCCACTTTTCATAACTAAGCACTATTGAAAGTTTGCGATATCTTTCCGGAGATCTTCCTGTCTGTTAAGTGTGAGTGCACACACAGTACACGTTAAACATACAATGCTTTCCTTTTCTTACATAGATAGGACTATATCTTACATACGCAAAACAAAAACAAAAACACCGTATCAGGAGAGTGTTCCTGGCAGAATATTTTGATCCATGTCATTCTTCTTAACAGGAGCATACCATCCCATAGTATGGAGACAACCATGAAGATACATTTGGTGGCTGTAGTAGTTCCCTCGGGCTCCCGTAACAAATTATCGGAAATTGGTGGCTTAAAACAAGAGAAATGTATTCTCTCACAGTTCTGGGGGCTACAAGTCCAAAATCAAGTCATTGATAGGCTGTGCTCTCTCTGAAGGCTCTACAAGAGGATCTTTCTTTGCATCTTCCATCCAGCTCTTGTGGCTCCAGGGAAATCTTTGGCACTCCTTGCCTTGTAGATGCATCACTCCAATCTGTTTCCATCTTCATGTGGTCTTCTCCATGTGTCTTCTCTTCTTCTGAAAGACATCACTCATTGGATTTAGGGCCCATCTCTTAGCTAATTGCATCTGCAAAGACCTTATTTCCAAATAAGGCACATTCTGAGGTTGTGGTGGACATGAATTTTGGGGGGTACCACTATTCAACTTGCTACAGTAATCATAGGTTTTGATGATTTCAAAACCTATGCACATTATCTGTGTCCCAGCCCCCACCAGATGGAACAGCACATTCCTGAAGAACTTTCCATTCATCCTATCAGCAAATACATACTGAGCCCCCTACTGTGTGCTAAGCACCTAAATTAGAATAAACTGTGACTTATGCCTCACACAGTACAGTTGCTCTGTGAGACAAAGGCTATGCCTGTCACTGGAGAATTCCCAGTGCCTGGCCCAGTGTCTGGCACTTAATAAATAAGTGTTCGTCAAGGCACCTGGGTGGCTCAGTTGTTTTGAGCGGCTGACTCTTGATTTTAGCTCAGGTCATGATCTCACGGTTTGTGAGACTGAGCCCTGTGTCGGGTGGGGAACCTATTTGGGATTCTCTCTCTCCCGCTCTCTCTGCCCCTACCCACTCATACTCGCTCTCTCTTTCTCAAAATAAATAAATAAACATTTTTAAAGTAGTAAGTGTTCATTAAGCAAATAAGTCAATGGATCGGTGAGAGATACAGACAAACAAGCAGATATTAATAATACATAGTGATATGATGCTGTGATGGGGGAAAGTACAGGGCAGATGGTGCCATGAGGACACCAAAAAGAGCAGCCATAATCTAGACTTTTAGGTGTGAGGGATACTTTCTTGGAGGAAATAACTCCTCTAAGTTGAGACCTTGCTGGAGTTAGTTGGGCAAAGAGTGTGGGTGGGAATGGATGGAATGAATGTTGTAGGCAGAGGAAACTAGGCTTGGCACCTGGGGGTGAAGCAGATTGTGGAGAATCATCAGCCTGTAAGAAGCACAGAATGGTTCCTGAGCCATCCCTATGGGAGACTAGTAAGGGCAAAGCTTCTGGGCTATCTACAACAGTGCTAACAGAGCCTTCTTCAATGATGAAAATATGCTAGATCTGATCTGTCCAAGGTAGTAGCCATGAGCCACATGTGGCTAGCGAGCACTTGAAACGAAGCTCAGGTAACCAAGGAACTGCACATTTAATTACATTTAATTTTATTAAATGTTTATTAATTTTAATTTAAATAGCTACATGTGCTAATAATTTTATAACAAACAATGAAATTTTAGTTCCTAATATCCTAACTTAATCTAAAATCACAATTTTGTCCATTAATTCAGTTTCTTCCTATACCAAGTTTTTTGTCAGATCTACTTGCAGGAAGTCCAATGGATCTGAGCTTTGCCTCCTCTCCAAGTTACTGGCGGCCTTTCACAAATGGTACAGAGGCCAAGAGCTGGCTGACAAAGAAATGGATTAGCATTTAGTAAATGTCTATGTTAATCTAGACACACAATATAATTTGTTTTTTGAAACACATTTTTTTTTCTAAAAAATTTTTAAATGTTTATTTACTTTTGAGACAGAGAGAGACAGAGCATGAGTGGGGGAGGGGCAGAGAGAGAGGGAGACACAGAATCCGAAGCAGGCTCCAGGCTCTGAGCTGTCAGCACAGAGCCCAAAGCAAGGCTCAAACTCATAAACTGTGAGATCATGACCTGAGCCAAAGTCCGAAGCTCAGCTGACTGAGCCACCCAGGAGCCCCTGAAATACACATTGTTACTTTCAATTTAAATATGCATCAACAGTGGAAAAAACCCATTGCCCTGGGAAGAGTCAACGGTGGGTCAGAGGTCAGGAGGTCAGGTGGGAGGAGAGTTTCTTTTCTAAAACACCCTCTTATACTGTCGAATATAATATGAGCACACACTATCATTAAAGTGAATCAAAAACCTAAACCAAAAACAATGGCTGTTAGTGGTGAACAGTGGCCATCACAGACTGAAGGAAATTAGATTGCCCATTGGCTATGGGAGCTCGCCAAGCAAGGTCCAATGTCGTTGAGATTTACTTGGATGCATTTACTGCAAATGAGATTTACAACTTACCATTTCCCACAGAAAATGCTTCCCCTCTATTGTCTGGGGATGTGCAAGGAGGCTCCCTAGATTCCTTTAAGCAGCAGGCAACTAAAACTGCCTGGTACCCAATGCCAAATAAGCCATGAGTTGTAACTTGTTTAAACTGTAACAGGACAAGGGAAACTGAATCACTACTGTGAAAATGTGGTCACAAGGGAGAAGCCATCAGGATAAGGGTTCTCCGCTGACTGGCTGACTGCCGGATGCGTCAGAATGGTGGTTCCTGTCCTCCAGCAGGGCAGGGACAGGCGTCCCCACATGGAGCCTGCTGTTTCCCAGTTTGTCCACCTGATAAGGATATCCTTTAAGGATATCAGATTTCTTTTGTTCTGTCTTTTATTCAGTAAGTAGCTTTTAAATCTTAATTTGCATTTCCAAGTGAGGGTTCCCACTGGGGAAAGAATGTGATGGCTGGTTAAAACAAATACTGTCGTTATGCGTGGCTCCCTCGGAAATGAATGGAAATGAATGCGTTCACACTTGCCAATGCCCACATTTAGCCTTGAGTGAATCTGGATTTAGGGAGGCAGCACCAAGTATGGAACTAACGCAGGCTTGGAATGAGAGAAACCAGCCTCCACCCTCAGCTTCTCTAGTCATTAATGTATGATCTTGACCTTGTTACTCAACCTCTGAGCTTCCACTCCCCTCTGTGTAAAATGGAAATGGTGAAACTGCAGAGCTTGGGTGAAAATTGAGAAAATATAGGCAAAACACTTGAGATAATGTAATGTGATAAACATTCGATAAATGGGTCTCTCTCTGTGTCAATATATATTGTATATGGTCTCTCTCTCTCTCTCTCTCTCTAACCATATAAAACCATGTATGTGGCCCAAGACTCCTCAGTGAGCTGAATGTTTAAACCACCTTGGGTCTGGAGTGAAAATGCACATGCTTCACACTCCCTTAGAGCGCATTCACCTGGGATTTGGGAACAGGACAGTGCAGGACTCAGAAGGAAGAACGAGGCATCTCCCCATTAGCTTTCCTTCTTATGTGCTCGACTTCCCTAGCTTCCCTCTCCTCTGGACCTGGAGACAGGACAACTCTTAGAATGGTCCCCTTTCTTTTACTTCTCTTCAGGCATATCCTAGGTGACTGGTCTTCAGTCTTCTGTGTGTATCAGAATCACTCAGGGAGCTTTTTAGAATTGAGTGTCTGATTCTTTTCCCTTTCCATTCTGCTTCTGTCAGCCTGGAGTAGGACCCCTGGGATGGGATCAGGAGTCATCCTGGGTAATGCCAAGGTGGATGGTCTACGGACCACGTTGGCCTAACCCGTGGTTTTTCATGCTATTCTGGTACGAGACAGGAGGGAAGAGTATCCTTGCTAACTGACAATGAATGAAATCTTGCTCAGTGGAGAGGGCTGAATGGTGTCTGAATCAATGCCAAAAGACATTTCATGATTTGTCACCTGGGACCCCTGAGGGAGAGAGAACAGCACTGCAAACCACAAAGAACAAAAGGTGGGAGTAATGGTAAAGGAAGAGGAATTGAGTCAGAGACAGTGAAATGATGGGTCACATTTCCAGCAGGCCCCCTCTTCTGGAATCCCGTTTGCCTGATGCTGACTGATGATACCTGCCGCTGTGCCCCGGTTGCCATGTGTGGTGTTGTCAGAGCCTCCTTGAGGGATAGGGAAAGGACAGGCCTCCGTGAAGATGCGCAGTCCGCCTGTGTTCGGGGCCAAGTCTGCGTCTGGCTGAAGTGCCTCTGAAGTCAGTCAGACAGGAAGTGCCTTTCAAGTTGCCTGCTGCTGTGTTTGAAAATGCCTTTCCCTGAAGGACAGAATGGCCCTTAATGGGTACATTTTCTGGCATTTTGTGAGATTTCTGTACCTGGCTATTTTGTATCCAAAGCAAGATGTAGATGTCACTGGATCCCAAGGGAAAAACTGAATGCGATATTACTCATTCACACAACCTAGCAACGAGAGGGCAGTGGAAAGAGGTCACATGGATGTGATTTAGGTCTCTTTCCTCAAAAAGGATAAGTGACAAGGACACTTCCGAATGGACAACAGTCATAGGGCACATAAGGCTGGTGTGGAGCTACTTTGGGGAGAAAATAGGATGCTCTAATAAGGGGCAAAAGCCAATAGCATTTGGAGAAAGGTCTGAAAAACAAAGCCTGTTTCTTCTCCCTGAGTCAGTAAAAGTTAAAACCATGAATTTCAGAAACTACCTCCTAGGGCCAAACCCCAGCTCCTTTTGCACAAATTTAGATGGTTACTTAAACTCGATTCTCAGCTTCTGCACCTACAATTTAGGACAGTAGTGTTACCATTTTCATAGGGTTGTTCTGAGCGTTAAATCAATCAGTAGAGGTAGAGCCTGGCAGGCAGCACTCCCTGAAGATTAGCTGGCCATCATTCAGAAGTGGCAGGACACATGGGGAAAGTTATAACCAGGATGGGCGCTTTAGTTGCAAAGGTGGCTTGGAGCAAGCCCAGTATGATAGGTGAAAGGAGAGAACGACTTCTGTCTTTAAATGAAGACGGGAAGGCTTAATCAGTAGTCAGCCAGTGAGGGAATGAACAATGGTTAAGTTTTCATCACCGTTCCTCGATCTCTTCAGCATATAAATGCAATGTAGAATGTCCCCTCCCCACCCCCCCAGAAGAGAATTCGTCTTTGGCCCACAAACCCCTTCAGTTACTGCTCTGCTTCTCTCCTCCAGACTTCACCTACTAATCACCAACATGACTCAGGCCACTGGATAATTGCAATAACCTCTCAGCTGATCTCCCAGCTTTGGATTGTACCACCTCCACCCTCACCCACACCTCCAGTCTATTCTGAAAACAGCAGCCAGAGCAATGCTTTTAATGCTAAAACAGAGTGTCATTTCTCTGTTAGAGCACCTTTGGCTCCTTCTCTTGCTCAGAGAAAAGCCATCATCTTTTAAGATGGCCCACAGGCCCTATACAACGTCCATGTTCCCCTCCTCGCCACATCACAAGCTCCCCCCCTTCCCCTGTCTGATGCCATCTTCCCTCACCCTAGTACATGGATTTACACACACCCCTCTCCTTCCCAAGACGTCCAGGTCATCCTCTCAGTGAGGCTCTCCCTGACCACCATATTTAGAATTGCAGCCTCCCCACCCCCACACACACCCTGTCCCTTTTCCTGCTTTATTTTCTTCATAGCACTGTGATCATCTAACAGCATATACAGTTTGCTTGTTTGCTTGTTTATGGTCTGTCTTCTGCCATGAGAATGTGAGAACACAAGTTTCAGGACAATAGAAATTGTTGTCTGTGCTGCTCATTAGTCTGCCAGCCTGAGAATAGGCCTGCCATGGGTTGCTGCCCCATAAAATATTCATTGAATAAATGAATAAATGCATGATTCTTTACATTTATTTCCAGGAAGCTCAATCTTTTGAAATAAAGCAGTCTTTAATATTGGTTTATGTAACGGTCTTTAAAGTTTATTTATTTATTTTGAGAGAGAGAGTATGCGTGTGCATGAGCAGAGGAGGGGCAGAGAGAGAGAGGAAAAGAGAGAATCCCAAGTAGGCTCCATGCTGTCAGTGCAGAGCCCGACGCAGGGCTTGGGCTCACGAACTGTGAGATCATGACCTGAGCTGAAACCAAGAGTCGGATGCTTAACTGACTGAGCCACGCAAGTGTCCCTATATAACTGTCTTTAAAGACAGATTTTTACTTTAAAGGTAATTAGCCCCGCGACTAATTAGGCCCAGGACTGACTGGATCCTGCAGTCAGAGCCGCAGGGCCACCTTACAGGGCATGCACGCTCTTCATTGTGGGCAAATTCTGTAAGGAAAAAACAGTCTTGCATTCTGAGTATACAAACCCTAAGGGAAAATTACATTGTAACAGTATTTTTCATAGCAAAAGTTGCAAGTATTAAAAGATACTTTTAAAGACAAGTTTGTTGGGGTATTTATTTCACTTGGAAAAAAATGCAGCCTTTTAACCTCCCAGCTGGTACCTGGAAAGGCTTCCTTTGGCACAGGGAAGGTTTCTATTCTTCTGGGGTTGGAATACCCCTTGGAAAAACAATATGTGGGCTTCTCTAACAGTCTCAGTGGTCTCCCTGGGTCTTGCCTGTAAAGAAAAGAAGAAAGTTACCCAGAAAAACAGCAGTTTCGATGTCCTCCCCGGTACCGCCCTCAGCCTGCTGAGAGCACTTTCCCAGGATGCCTGTCGCAAGCAGCCTGGCTTCAGGGCCACTTCATCTTTCTGGCAGCCCCACTCGGGACCCCAGGACGCCTGACAGCTCATGGCTGTAGCCAAGAACTGTTACTGGAACACCATGTTCTGATATCTCCTGCAGAGACCACTGACATTTCTTGTTCCAGAATCCCCCCTTCCAGGAAAAACCTTCTACGAAGCAGATTTAAAATTGTATAAGGTCACAAAAAATATTCTTTCTGACAAGAGGGGGGAGGAGCGTGACCTTGGCGAGCTGCCTGACCCTTAGCAAGGAGCATTCTCCACTTGTCCAGCCTGGGCCTGCACCTACTTGTTTCAGGGCAGGAATTAACCCCTACAGCTTCTTCCTCTAAGGCCAGAAAGTCCAATATGCCCCGTGTAAGAAATCATGGTGCCTCCCACATTCTCGATTAGAGATGGCCCTGAGCTTGGCTTCTGCCAACCCTTGACTGTGAGGACTGACACCAGTTCACCCCTTCAAATGGGGTGCTCTTGTATTTATTTTTTTAAACTTTCTGAAACAGGCTGGAAAGTAACTGGCAACTTCAACCTTCAGTGAAAGGGAGTAAGAGAAAAACATAATGGGTGTTTACACAGCATCTGTCTGTGAGAAGCAGAAAGCATTTCACACCTAGGGGAAGTTTGGAGACACAATCACCAGACTCTGAAGGCCCAGGTTTCTTCCTGTCGCTTGCTATGGGACTCTGGGTGGATATAAATGACTTGTTTCATGTCTTTAATATATTACTTAAATTTGCCACAATAGTATATGCATTTGGTTTAAAATATTCCAACAGCATAGGGGCGCCAGGGTGGCTCAGTTGGTGAAGCGTCCAACTTCAGCTCAGGTCATGATCTCGCGGTGTGTGAGTTTGAGCCCTGAGTCCGGGTCTGTGCTGACAGCTTGCTCAGAGCCTGGAGCCTGCTTTGGATTCTGTCTTCCTTTCTATCTGCCCCTGCCCCACTCACACTCTGTCTCTGTCTCTCTCAAAAATAAATAAACATTAAAAAAACCCTTTTTTAAAATATTCCAATAGCATAGAAGGGCTTCATGAGAAGCCACAGGGCTTTCTTCTGCCTCTCTCTACCCTACCTTTTCTCCTCTCTGGGCTTTTGTTTTAATTTTATGTAGTCATAGTTCACATCCATGTTCTCTTCCAAAAACACAATAAAATCTGCTGTGCTCTATCTGTAGATCTATTGCAAACATTTAAAACAAATAAACATTGTTTCACATGTAAATGTCCAGGCTTTTTAAGATCTTTAAGCTCTAGCTCTCTGAGGGCTATGTCCACATGTGATCACCAAACAAAACTCTGGTTCGGCCCATCCAGTTATCTTCAATCATCCCCTTTGGGGTGGCAGTAGTCCTGCAGGCAGTGGCAGATCCCATCACGTCAAGACTCTTCATTCTGCACGTATCTACATGGCTTGAGACCAGGTTTGTAAGGTACACACAGACATTGTGCAATTATCTGGGAGCTAATTATGAATGACATCTTGCTTGCCGCCTTGGAATAAAACTCAGGGAGAAGAACTTTACAGTTCAACGTTGTTCAGCTTACCAGAAGGCCCCACTATAGACTTCTGGGCATGACTTTTAGGACAGGGGGCGCTGCAAAGACGGAAATGCAGGCCTCTGTTTAGATCCCCCAAAGCCTTTGATTACAAAAAATACCTTTTTATTTGTAAAAAATTTTTAAGTGTATTTATTTATTTTGAGAGAGAGAAAGAGCATGAGTTGGGGAGGGGCAGAGAGCAAAGGGAGAGAGAGAGAATCCCAAGCAGGCTCAGCATAGAGCCTGATTCGGGCCTCAAATCCACGAACCTTGAGATCGTGACCTGAGCTGAAATCAAGAGTTGGACACTTACCTGACTGAGCTACCCAGGCGCCCTGAAAAAATACCTTTTCAACAGGGGCAGGAATCTTTCTCATCAAACAGTAGTTACCAAGCATTCACACTGAGTGCCAACACAGCAAGAATGGTCCTGGTTTTCAGTTTCAGAGGCTGTGGACTCAGATGGACCTAGGTTTGATTCTAGGAGCTGCTGGTTCCTGTCAACTTAACCTCTGTAAGCCTGTTACCTAATGTATAAAGGGTGCCTGCTTCGCATTTCTTGTGGGATGGGATACCTATCATGCTCACACACTGTGCTACGTGGAAGATTATATAAATAGCTGTTCCTTCTCCTTGCCTACTCTCTCTTCCTCTCCTATTCTGAGTAGATATTCATGTTTTTTATTCTGGTCAGTCCTATTTCAAGCAGGGTTGGCCCAACAGCTGCAGACTGACCTGGGCTTTAAGTGCATTTTTTCAAGTAAAGTTTCTGGAAAGAATACCAGCTGTCTCTCCATTCTGCTTTTACCGACTGGAGTTTTTAAGTTTCAAGATATTTTACCTTTCCCAGGTGGGTTAAAAATAAAATCAAACTTACTAATTTCATGGCATGCAATACTATAAGCATTGACTTGATCTCAGCCAGTGCAAGCTTAGTGAGTTGGACGGAGATTGGGATGATAAAAATTCTGTTATTTTATAGTCATCTAGTAAGATGTAGATCCCAGAACATATGCATGCGTTCCACACAAGGACATATCACATCTGCATGGGCCTCATTTTAGTATGAGGGTTATTTTCTAAGCCAAGTTTGTAAAAGATGTCCGTAAGAAAAATCTTTCTATGTTCCTTCCAGTTCCTATTGCGCATGCATACACACAAGTGATACCAGAGACAATGTAGCTATGTCATCCATTAAAATTAGTGTGTGTGTGTGTGTGTGTGTGTGTGTATACACATTTCCACTTAAAACCTAGTGACAGTAATTGAAATAAAGAAACATTATTGGTAGGTATCAATATAGACAAAAGGTACACTGAAATGTGCCATCATCACTAAGTAAATTGTGCATTCAGAATTAGTGAGCAATGAAATTTTTTTAAAGTAGGCCTCACACCTAGCGCAGAGCCTCACATGGGGTGTGAACTCACAACACTGAAATCAAGACCTGAGCTGAGATCAAGAGTTGGATGCTTAACTGACTGAGTCACCCAGGCACCCCTGCTCTTTTGTTTTTTAACTCACTTGATGTTTTCAAGGCATCTTCAAGCTTGCTTTTGTTATAAAAATTCAATGAAGATAAAAGCAAGTTGCTCAGAGTTTGAATATCCAGGCACTGGCTTATTCTGGCCTTTTTGGTAAGTTTTCTTTTATGACAATAGCTACAAATCTCATTTTCTTCTCAATAAACTTTTTATTCAGAAAGTTTTAGATTTGCAGATTGTTGCAAGGATAGAGCATAAAGTTCTGGGTACCCTATGCCTAGTTTCCTCTATTATTAACATCTTACATTAGTATGAGATTTTTTTCACAAATGATGAGCCGACATTGATACATAATTATTAGCTAAAGTCCACACTGCATTCAGATTCCCTTATTTTTAGTTTATTTATTTATTTATTTTTTGGAGAGAGAGAGAGAGAGAGAGAGAGAGAGAGAGAGAGAGAAGGGGTACTCACCTGAAGCAGGGCTCATGTTTTACCTGAAGCAGGGCTTGAGCCCACTCGATGTGGGACTCAAACTCACAAACCATGAGATCATGACCTTAGCCGAAGTCAGATGCTTAATGACTGAGCCACCCAGGCGCCCGGATTCCCTTTAAAAATTTTTTATGATTTTTAAAATAATGTCTGTTGTCTTTTCCAGGATTCCATCCAGATGCCACTGATATTAACTGTCATGTCTTCCTAGGCTTCTCTGGCTATGACAGTTTCTCAGACTTTCCTTGTTTTTCATGATCTTGACAGTTTTGAAGAGTATTGGTCTGGTGTTTTGTAGAATGCCCCTTTATTGGTATTTGTCTGTTGGTTTTCTGGTGATTAAACTGGGGTTATGGGGTTTGGGAAGAAGGTCAAGTGCAGTTCTGATCACATCATATCAAGGGTACACCCTCTTGATATAAATTACCAGTGCTAATGTTAACCTTTGATCATATGGCTCGGGGTAATTAGTGTTTATCAGGTTATTCCACTGTAAAATTACTCCGTTTCCCCTTTCTATCTTCTTTTTATTTTTATCAGGAGAAAAACATCTCTCTTCACTAAACTTATCTGCAGTACTGCCTTCTTACCATGGATATTTATTATGCTGAAGTTTTCTTATGGAGTTAAGAACATTGTCTAGTGTGTCTTTTAGCATCTTCTGCCTAAGATTTGGTGGGTGGTGATGGTCGTATTTTGATAGGAACATAGTGAGAAAAAAATTTCAACAGAAATATTCAGTAAGTGTAGCAGGTATTCCTGTGACTAAGTTTAAAATTATCATATTTTTTCTTCCTATGCTACAAATAAATTCTCCCATTTTTAAAAGAAATAATTATTTATTTGTAGTAATCAAAATAAGTTATTTAAATAGCCTTCTGTATTCTCCTATATGAAATGTATCTCCTGGCTAATGGCTGCTGAAGGCTTACCATATTTCCTTTCCACAGTGCGTCATGTTCAGTCGGGGGTAAAGCAGAAGGGATTTATTACCCTTATTAATATTATTATTATTTATTAATATTATTAGTATTCATAGTATTTCTAATACTATTAATACATTAATAGTAGTAGATAATAGTATTAGATGGCTATCAGAAGAATTCTGAGGCTGGAAGAAACAGATTCTGCACTATGCTTCTAGCTCCCAAGGCCATTCCAGCTAATCCCAGCCATTGGTCCTGTCACAACAGGAAGCCACCTGCAGAACAGGGAGGCCTCTGGAGCAGCTGGCACCAGAACTGCCTGGCTGGACTACAGCGCATACCAGCCTTGTGTCCTGCCTCTACCCCGGTGTAGCCATGAATTAAGCTCCATTCTTAATTCAAGTCTTGCATGGGTGCATCTAATTAGCAGAACCTAAATCTCATCTAAAACCCTAACTGCTAGGGAGCTTGAGAAGTGTCCTTTCTGGTTCTAGCTTCCAGTAAGGAAGGTGCACTAGCACGAAGCAGGAATGCACAGAGACTGAGCAAAACCCCCAGCAGCTGCCACACCACACAGCCCTAGTCACATTGCTCCTCTGCGGGGAAGGGCAACATGAGAATAAGGTTTCCCAGGGCAGGGAAGGGAGTGGGCTACTATGTTCCAGAAATCAAGTCCAGAAAACTCCTCTTGAGAAATGGAAGGTTGGAGCTAGTAGGTGAAGTGCATTACAGTCAAGGCCTTAGGTCTAGTCACAAGGGTAAGGCACTAAGTGGAGGATTCAGTGTCGTGGGCACCATGCAGTGGGAATCAAGTGAAGGCATTTTTCTGTATTTCCTGTGATTCATTGGGAATGGCTTCTTGGAGCACTAATTAAGAATTTTTAGGTTCAATGAAGAAGAAAGTTATGATTTGTTAGTAATACCTGCTCTGGGCACAGGTAGGGAAGACTTGAGTATAAAGTATTTACCATCTTTTCTTCATGGCCCCGGACATCAGCAACAGGGGTTGAGCTTGTTATCCTCACGCTCCTTGTCCATGTTTGAGAAGGAAGAGAATGGGGTCGAATGCACTGATAGCTGGAGGTGGTGGGAGATGACTCAAGGTGAGAGCGCAGGAGGGGAGAAGAGGAGCAGTGCTCAGAGCATGTCTGTACATTTTAATTTTAAGGAATACTGAAAGTGTAATAAAAATAATCCACAACTATTCATCTGAGAGTCAACAATTCAAGGTATTTTGGTTTTGTCAGTGGGACAGCTAAACTCTTAAGCACACAGAAAAGGGGAATGGTGGTAACTGACTTCAGTTATGGAAGTCCATCCTGAGTTGATACATGGTCTCCAGTGACGTCAGCAAAGGATGAAGCCATGTTGGCTTCATTCTCAAACTTGGGATGGCAGCAAGATGGCTCCAGCAGCTCTAGTCCCACATCTTTCTTCAGCTGAATTTAAGCAAAAGAACAATATGGCTTACAATTTTTTAGATCTTCTTTCAGCGCAAAATGACTGAAATTTAAGTAGCCTAGAAATGGTTCTGTAGAAATTAGCCCTAAATAATTGTCAAGGACAATTTGTAACATATTTCTAAATAGTTTAAGATGCTTAAAAAGTTGTTCTCTGAAGTTGTCCAAACAACCTACTCTTAATCTTATTTTTACTTTACATTTTCTCTCTCTTTTTTATTTATTTTGAGAGAGAGAGTGAGAGAGAGGGCAAGTGTGAACGGGGGAGAAGCAGAGACAGGGAGAGAGAGTCCCAAGCAGGCTCCTCAATGCAGAGCCTGATGTGGGGCTCAAACCCATGAACTGTAAGATCATGACTGAAGTGGAAACCAAGAGTCGGATGCCTAGCTGACTGAGGCACCCAGGCGCCCCATATATTTTCTCTTTTTTGTCTTAGTTCTCTTCACTTGTTCTGTCTTGCACTCCTATATTATATGACCAGAGTTTATGAGAGAAATATACAATATCATTCCCAAAATACCATTTTTATTTCAAAATATGCAATGCCATTTTCAAATACCTGGTTGGGGCAAAAAAAAATCAAACTATAGAAGTATATATAAAGGAATATATGAAGAAGCATGTGAAGAGAAACATGAAGCTTTCTCCCTCATATTCATTCCCAAAAGTAACCATAGTTAATAAAAGTATATATATATATATATGTATATATGTATATACATATATATACTTATATATATACACATATATATACATATATACATATATATGTATGTATACATATATATGTATATATACATGCATATATATGCATACGTATATATACGCATATATATACATATATACACATGCATATATACGTATATATGCATATATATACGTATATATGTATATATATACATATATATGACAAAATAGTTAATAAAATATAGTTAATAGTTAATAAAAGTATATATATATTTATATATGTATACTTAAATCTTATCTACAATGAATTAAGCTTTATGCTCTTTCATGTGGATTTAGAATTTACATTTTTTTCTCAAAGAAAAATTTTCCTAATCTGTTTGTTATAGTAACCAAGAACAGCCCAGGAAGTGAGAGTACTTTTTGAAAAATTACATTTACTGTGAGATGTGGGTGTCTCAGTTAGTTAAATGTCTGACTTTGGCTCAGGTCATGATCTCAAGGTTCATGGGATCAAGGCTTGTGTTGGGCTCTTTGCTGACCATGCAGAGACTGCTTGGGATTGTCTCTCTCCCTCTGTCTCTGCCCCTCCCCCCCTCTCTCCCTCTCAAAATAAATAAATAAATAAATAAAATAGATTTACTTTCATCTACTTATCTACACACACAGACACAAATACAGATAAATATAATACTACCTTTAAAATTAACAAAATTTTTTATTTAAAAAATTTTTTATGTTTATTTTTAAGAGAGAGAGAGAAAGAGAGAGAGACAGAGTGTGAGTGAGGGAGGGGCAGAGAGAGAGGGAGACACAGAACTCAAAGTGGGCTCCAGGCTCTGCACTGTCAGCACAGAGCCCAATGTGGGGCTCGAACTCACAAGCCGTGAGATCGTGACTTGAGCTGAAGTTGGATGCTTAACTGACTGAGTCACCCAGGAGCCCCTAAAATTAACTAATTTAAACATTTTTCATGAAGAGAGAAGAAATGATTAAATCATGGCATGCTATTATAACTACTGTTACCAGTTCTACCCAGTATTCATCATGCATAGGGTCACCATCACTCATGTCCCTAATTAAGCATGTGTCAGCTCAAGCTGCTGAAGAAGGCTTTTCATATTTCTTGATGATGTTGTTATTGCTATCTACTCTAATACCTATCTCTTGATAAAGTGTTTATTGCTTAAACAAGTAATGTTTTAAATTAGATGAAAAATTATCTCTTGGATTACATTTTAAAGACGACTTCAGGGCGTGAATGATAGTGCAATAAGTCATGCTTAATGCGTTATCCAGGACAAGTCCCGAAGCATCAGGGAAGCCATTAGGAATGAATGCCCTGTGTGGTATCACTTATAGCCTAGGGTCTTGTCTGTTTTTTTGTAAATTCCAGTATGTTTCCAAAGCTCTGAAAATGAAAAATAGCATACAGCTAAATCTTTGAAAGTGCTCCTCTAGATCACAAATTTAGAGTCCCAGTGCAGCTGCCCCTGTCCCTAAATGCTTGGAGTGTGTCCTCTCCCCACCCAGAGCGACCTCTGGAGGCTCTGGCTGCCCCTGCCCTGACCTCCCTGCATTTGTTCACATCCTTCCACAGACTCGTGCAGTTCATGGTCAGGCCTTTGTCTAGGCTAGAAGAAGTAGGTGTTTCCATAGCAGAACATTTTGAAAGTTTAAGGACCAGGTCCTTAGTAACAGAAACTAGTTTGTTCAACCTAATAGTTTATTAAAACACTTATTTCCATCTACATGTTTTAAGAGAAGTCTCCTCTACCCTCCAAAATGTTTCACTTATGGCTAATCCACATAGTTGAAATGAGAGGTCAGTTTTGGCCTCAGTAGCTGTTTGCTTCTGTGCACACCCCAGAAAGCTAGGAGGGTGCTCCTGCACCTTCTTCTGGAAGCCGTCTACATACAGTCAGCTAGCCAGTTCTAATGAGAACGAAATGGCCATCATAAGCCTCAGTCACAGAACCACCTCTGTTTGTTCTGGAACCACTTTTAATATTGTTGTTAAAGAGAAGGCAGAATAAGAAACGGACATACAGCTCAAGGGGAAAGATCTAATAGTTAATTCACTTAAAGCAAAAGAAGTTTGGATGGAAGTAAATTCAGATTTTCTTCTTAAGATTTCAAGAATATAGTTTAGAATCTCTCTTTGTCTTCAAACAGATATTCCAACAGTTTCTTGTTAAGTTCCCATTTTCCACTTTTGTCACCTCAGCACAGATGACAGCAGAGACTGGAGAAAGGAGACACATTGCAAATGGAATTGACAGAGTCTGGCAGCTGCCAGGGCAGTGAGTGAGGGGAAGCAAAAGTCAAATTTGAGGCCATGACCTTAGTGACCAGAGCACCTTCCACAGCACTAAACCCTAGCACGGAGGTGCTTTAACCAGATTCCAGCCCGCTTGTGGGAAATCACACATCACAGTACTGACGGGGCTCGGATTAGACCAGGCTTTTCCAGACAAGCCAAACCCCCATCCCAGACTTAAGTGCATCCTTGAGAAGTCCCTCAACATTGCAAGCATGCTGTCTTATTTCCCATCCATTAAAGACTCTCCCTCCTTCTCCTCTTTACAAACAAATGTCTCCATTTCCTCCTGCCCTCTAGGGCACCTCACGACACCAGCCACACTACAGACTGCCCAGACTGGTTACCGGGGACCACCACATGGCTCAATGGAATGGACGCTTGAATGACTCCTCAGGGCCACTCAGTGGAGGTGTCCCCTCCTTGCTGGCTTCTCCCTTCCTCGCCCTTACACATCTGAGGCAGCAGTCTCTTTGCCCATTCCTTCTTGTCTGATTGTTGACAACCTCTGCTCACAGCACAGTCCCAGGCCATCTGCTGTTCTCACTGTACTCTCACCCCCCAGTGAATGTATCTGCTTCCTCAGCTTTAAATGCCATCAGCGTGCTATCAAGGCCCAAATGTATGTCCCCAGACCTCTTCTTTGAGCTCCAGGCTCACACAGCCAGCTGCTTCCTTCAATCTCTACCTGGATATCTCATAGACATTTCAAGGTTAGCATGTCTCACATTCTGCTCCTTGTCTCTCCCTCACTCTGCAATCTCCTCCCCATCTCTCATGACATAGGAGAAGGAGCTGTTCTTAACACTTTCCTCTCCCTCTTAGCCAGTTCATTAGCAAGTCCTACTGATTCCACTTCCAAAATCCATGTTACTCCAGTCAATCACCCTCTGTTTCCACTGCCTCTGTGGAGTCCAAGAAACTATTTTTTCCTTGGACTATTGCATTAGCATCCTAACTCAGTGTCTCATCTCACCTGGTGTCTCTTCCCAACCGCATCCCATCCACTCTCATCCACAAAGAAACCAGAGAAATGACTTAGAAAGCAGATCTAAGCATGCCCCACCCCTTAAAACCTTAAGAGATCCCCATGACATCAGAAATGAAACAACAAATCCTTCACTAGTATCTCAGGGACCGAATGTGCTCTCTTGCTGTGTACGCGGCCTCTCCCTTAGCCACTTTCCTTGGGTTAACCATGCTCAAGCCATACCAGCCTCCTCCTGGTTCCTCAACACACCTTAGGGTCTTTGCACATGCTTGTTCCCTATGCCTGGGGCTCTCTTCTTTATATGCTTTGCCTGGCCAGCTGTTGCTAATCCCTCAAATTTCAACTTAAATGTTAGAGAACTATCCCTAACTCCTCTGCTACTCCCCATATCCGATCCCCATATAATCTCTTAACATACCTTTTGCTTTTTCTTGATAGCCCTTATCACATTTTGCAATTCTAACTGATTTATGTAACTTTTAAATTATCTGTGCCCCTGATTACTCTGTGTGCTTTGTTCACTTCTATATCCTGGCACATTATAGGGACTCAAAATGTGCTGAATGAATAAGAGAATAAATGCTTACTAATGTGATTTCTGCTTCACCCTAAGGCTCTACAAATAAGCTCATTTGTCTGAATAGAGGGCATGGGACTCTAAAGTCAGTTTTGTTAGAAAAACTGAATGTAATTGACCAATATGTGGTGGTCCACTATTTCAGAAACACATTCCCCTGAAATGACAGATTCACACTTATCTCTAAACGGTTGGTCTCTTGTCCCAATCACCCTTCTTAATCCAGATAACTACAGAATGAAAGTAGACTCACAGTATCACTATGATTATGTTACATCAAGATTACCTACCTGGAACACCTTTCTTGTTATTTCTAGGTTTCCCTTTATAACTAAAATATTTCTTATAGTTTTCAGTAAAAAAAAAAAGTTTCACAAAAAGCATTGAAAAAACCAAACCTCCCAACAATAAAAACCCTTCTTGGATCATTATAACTAATCTGTGTGCCTCTTGGACACAGATCTTTTAAGGACATGCTCACTTTTTATGCCCTGGCTGTGGTACTAAGCGCTTCTGTGTACAGGAATGTACGAATCATGTGGATTGTTGCAAAGTTGAATTTACAAAACCTTACATCATTTATCTAAACTAATACCTTCACTTTAAAGTTGAACTAAAACTAAAGGAAGAGATGGCCCCAGCTAAATAGGGAGCTCAGCGCTAGAGGGGAAGGGCCAATGTCATTACCAGGGAGGACACTCACATTTATGTAAGCAATGGGCCCATTAGAGTGAAGGTTATTCTTCCTCTCAAAGTATGGCTCTCTGAGAGGCTTTTTCTCTTCCATTTTTAAAGGAGTTGAACAAAATAAGCACTTCAGGACCACAAATGAGAAAACTCATAATTTTATCTACCTCTGCAACAACTGTTTTCTCACCAGGGAGTTATCAGTGTCCTGGGCTTTGTCCTGATCTGGGTCCCAGGAGCTTGTGCTGGCCTGACCCTACAGGGCAGGAAATGAAGAACAAAAGACAACGTCTAAAGATAAGAATATGACAGCTAATGAAGACTTTGAAAGTTGATCAAAAATTGATAAATAAATAAGGTTTGCATATTCAGGAGGGTGGCTCGGAGCAGAGCTACCCTCTGAGGTGTTGGGGCAGAAGTAGAGCCTATTTTAGTAGGACATCCATGGCTGGTAGTCACCTCTCCCCTAAGAAATTCTCACTGTTCATCATCATTGTCATCTGCACCATTGTTCTCTCTGCCTGTCTCCATTTCCTCAACTATACAATGAGGGTAGAAGATCTACTTTGTTCTTCAGGTGGATGTTCCTACAATGGATGCATCATTATGCCTGGTTTCCATGAATTTTGAAGTATGTATAAAAGTTCTGGTCTGTGTCCCTGGTACAGGAGCTTCAGCAGAGGCCAAAGGAAGGATGATCTCAGGGATGGAGTTGTCTGTGAACATCACTGGATGTTAGAATTCACCTTGCTGCTGCAGGCTGCTCAGAAATTAAACGATCACCCCACGAGCAGTGTCTGTTTGGGCCAAAGAGGGAAAATGGTCAGAACTTCCCTCTGCTGCCTTATCTATATGGAACTGAAAAACAGCTACTATTAGTCAAGGTCGAACCAGCTTTGTGCCCTGCCCATGCTAACAATCCACATCAGTAGCACTGGTCCATTGTCAGCCTATTGATCAAGAAATTTGAGAAGCAGGGCTACCACAATTTTGTGCCTACAATGCATACATTTAAAAAGGAGAGGTTGCAAACCTATTGCACTTGGAAATTGCTCAGAGAATGTATTTGGGTGAAATTACCATCCTCCCAGACACGGCCGTCTAGCTGTCTACCTCCCACACAGTAATGGCTGACCAAGTATTTAGAAGAGGCAGCCTCATCTTCATCTGGTCTGCTCTGAGGAGCTACTGGAATAGCAAATGCCTTTTTGGGCTGGTTAGACTGTGTCAAATGAATCCCAGCAGAAAACTGAAAGGCAAGTACCCTCTCCCCTTCTCCAGGTCTCTCTGCCCCTTCATCTAGCCTTGCAGCCTTAATCAGAAGAAAGCTGCCCGGCTATTCAACACTGTGGGACGAGGCGGCTTTCTGGGTTTCAGTGGATCTAAAGCCCACCTACCTCCAGTCTCTTATCCACACCCCCATCAAGTGTGGGGAATTCCATTAAAGATCCTTCTCTGGGGTTTCTTAGTGACTCTGGAGTAGGTGCCTTGAAAACACCAATGTGTGGTCACAGGAGGGTAATATTAAACAGGCAGCTCTTGTTAGTTCAGATTCCGAGATGATATTCTCTAGCTGTCACCTGGAAAAGTGGGGAAGGGAGCAGGAAAAACACACTGATGGCTAGTGGGGAAAGCATAATGTTTCTATGTGAAGGGCTGAAATAAGGAGACAAATTAGTTGTTGGGGGTTACGGGGAGACACACAGAAAGACCTCATGGTGGTTGTGGAGCTTCCTAAGGATAATTTTCTTGCTTAATTTTGCCTCAGATCTCTAAAATCTAAAGCACAGGACTGGCAAATTCCTAGAAAGGCCATTGTTACCATGCTGTGACTCACCGTTTAGAAGATCCTATTGGTTGTAGTTTGGTTTGAGTAGAGTCCAGCTGCTCATCTGTTTGCTGCTAAAAGCGTCATCTCCATCTTGATATTCTTCAGTTTGAAGGAAATAAATTCTGTGTACTGAAGGCAGATAAACAGTGTTGGCTTATGTACAACTGCTTTGGCTCAAGTTCTAGGACATTATGAATCTGCCTAATAAAACCCAGGGGCTGTTTTTGGCTACTATAATAAGATACTGGTTTTCCGTTTAATCTCCTATAAAGACATTTAGATATCCAACACTTTGTCCCCTTTACAATTTGTATATGAAGTTTAATTGTGTGGTGCCTGCCGTATTTTCAGAAACTGTTCACGCCCATTGTGTCTAGGTGTTGGATTCCCCCAAGTGTCGAAATAAATAGGGTCAATATTATTTGGCTTTTGCACACCAGCAGAGTGTATTATCAGTGGGGTCAATAGCAAGAAAAAAGAAGAGATGGTCCTTTTGGCCAATGGCAGTTTCTTGAGTGACAATAATGACCTTGCTCTGCTGATCTGAAACCAACACAGGAAAACAAATAGGGAAGAATCTTGGCTTTGACACTTGGTACCCAAAGGACAATGATTAATTTAAAAAAAATCCTGTATTCTTTCCTCAAGAATTGTTTTTTAAAAAGTTCTCCAATGAGGCTTTTCCTGCGGAAAATGGTGTCTCTCAGCCTGCCCAGCTCAGTGCCTTTCTCCAGTTGGCTCCCACTTGGGTTTATGAGGCCTGGTCAGGCCCTCTCTGAGTAGTTCCTAGCAGGCTGATTCTCATCTCATCAGCATGTGCTATGTACAGTACAATCAGCATGTGTGCTGTGTTCAGACATGAAAGCATACAGGCATTCATATACCAGCAGAGTGTATGCTCAGTGGAGAGTGAGTTCATGAACTTGAAATTTCATTTGTTCATAGGACAATTATTACTGAGTGCCTATTGACTGTCTATTTGCTGAGTGCCAGGCAATTTCTAGGCACTGGGGATAAGACTGTGAACCAAGGAGAGAATGTTCTTGACTTTGTGAAGCTTACATTTTAGTAAGAAGAAGATCTTGTGTTTCTGAGTTTGATTAATCTAGATACCTCATATAAATGGAATCACACAGTATTTGTCTTTTTGTGACTGGCTTATTTCAACTGGCATAATGTCCTCAAGGCTTATCCATGTTGTAGCAGGTGGCAGGATTTCCTTCCATCATATGTACATGTTACATTTTATTTATCCATTCATCTATAGGTGGACATTTGGGTTGCTTCCACCTTTTGGCTATTGTGAATAATACTGCTATTACCATGACTGTAACATATCTTTCAAGACCCTTGAAATTATTTTAGACACTCAGAAGTGGAATTGCTGGATCTAATAGTATTTTTTTTCTTTTTTTTTTTTTTCTTTTTTTTTTTTTTTTTTTTTTTTTTTACAAAGATTGAGCATACAAGCAGAGGGATCCATGCAAAGCACAGAGCTCTACACAGGGTTCTATCCTACGACTCTGGAATCATGACCTGACCCAAAATCAAGAGTCAGATGCTCAACAGACAGAGCCACCCAGTACCCCCTATAGTAATTCTATTTTTAATTTTTTTCTGGAATTGTCATACTGTTTTCCATAGTAGCCATTCTTACCAACAGTGTACAAGGGTTTCAATCTCCATATCCTCTCCAGAACTCATTATTTTCGATATTTTGGATTATAGACATCCTAATAGGTGTGAGGTAAAATCTCATTGTGGTTTTGATTTATAATTCCCTAATCTTTAGTGGTGTTGAGCATCTTCTCATGTGCTTATTGGTTGTTTGTATATCATCTTTAGAGAAATATCTATTTAAATCCTTTGTATTTTTTATTTGGGTTATTTGGGGAATTTTTTAAATGTTTATTCATTTTTGAGAGAGAGAGAGACAGAGACAGAGAGACAGAGAGACAGAGTGTGAGTGGGGGAGGGGCAGAGAGAAAGGGAGACACAGAATCCAAAGCAGGCCCCAGGCTCTGAGCAAGCTGTCAGCCCAGAGTCTGACACAGGGCTCGAACCCACAAACCATGAGATCATGACATGAGCCAAAGTCAGACACTTAACTGACCAAGCCACCCAGGCATCCCTATTTGGGGATTTGTTGCTGAGTTGAAGGATTCTTTATATACTCTGGATATTAATCTTAGATACATGATTTGCAAATACTTTCTCCCATTCCATAGGCTGACTTTTCACGCTGGTGATTGTGTGCCTCGAAGCACAGTTTTAAATTTTGATGTAGTACGATTTCTCTATTTTTACTTTTGTTTTCTGTGGTTCTGGAGTTATATCCAAGAAATCATTGCCACATTCATTGTCATGAAGTGTTTTCCCTTAAGTGTTTTTTCTAAGCATTTTATAGTTTTAGGTCTTAGATCCATTTTGAGTTAATATTTATATATGGCATAAGGTAAGTGTCCAACCTCATTCTTTTACACGTGGATATCCACTTTTCCCAATGGCACTTCTTGAAAAGATTGTTCTTTTCCCATTAAACCGTCTCGGCACCCTTATCAAAAGTCGTTGGACATATTTGCAGTGGTGTATTTCTGGGCTATTTTATTCTATTGGTCTATATGTCTATCTTTATGCCAGTACTACACTGTTTTAATTACTGTAGCTTTGTAATAAGTTTTGAAATCCGAAAGTGTGAGACCTCCAAGTTTGTTTTTCTTTTTCAAGATTGTTTTGGCTATTTGAGATTCCCTGAATTTATTATTTTTTTTAATTTTTTTTTCAACGTTTTTTTAATTTATTTTTGGGACAGAGAGAGACAGAGCATGAACGGGGGAGGGGCAGAGAGAGAGGGAGACACAGAATCGGAAACAGGCTCCAGGCTCTGAGCCATCAGCCCAGAGCCTGACGCGGGGCTCGAACTCACGGACCGCGAGATCGTGACCTGGCTGAAGCCGGACGCTTAACCGACTGCGCCACCCAGGCGCCCCAAGATTCCCTGAATTTAAATTTTAGGTTGGATATTGCTATTTCTGCAAGAAAAAAAAGGCGTTGGGATTTTTATATCAAATCTGTAGATCACTTCAGGTAGTATTGGCATTTTAACAATATTAAGTTTTCCAATCCATGAACAAAAGATGTCTTTTCATCCATTTGTGTCTTTTTAAATTTCCTTCAGCAAAGGAGTTTGATGCCACTGGAAAAGGAATTGTTTTCTTAATTTCCTTTTTGGATTATTCATTGTTAGTGTACAGAAACACAACTGATTTTACTAGTTCCAACAAGTGTGTGTATGTGTGCATGTGTGTGTGTGTATGTGTATGTGTATGCATGGAATCTTTAGGGTTTTCTAAACGTAAGATCATGTCATCTGTGGACAGATGATCATTTTACTTCTTTTTTTCCAATTGGATGTTTTTATTTCTTTTTCTTGCCTAATTGCTCTGGTTATGACTTTCAGCACTGTTGAATATAACTGATGAAAATGGCCATCTATGTTCCTGATCTTACAGGAAATGTTTTTGCTTTTCCACTATGAAGTGTGTTTGCTATGGGTTTTTTATAAATTGCCTTCATGATGTTGAGGTAGGGTTTTTTTTTTTTTTTGAGTGTTTTTATCATGAAAGTGTGTTGAATTTTATCAAAGCCTTGTTTGGCCTCAATATAGACAATCGCATAGTTTTTCCCTTCATTCTGTTAATGTGGTATATTACATTAATTGATTTTTATATGTTGAGCCATTCTTATATTCCAGGCATAAATTCTACTTGGTCATTATGTATAATTCTTTTAATGTGCTATTGAATTCTGTTTGCTAGCATTTTGTTGAGGATTTTTGCATCTATATTCATTAGGAATATTGGTCTGTAGTCTTCTTTTTTTGTAGAGTGCTTGACTTACATAACAGGACAATGCTGTCCTCATAGAAGAAATTTGGAAATGTTCCTTCCTTTTCATTTTTTTTTTTTTGGAATGAATTCAAGTTTATATAAATTAACTTTAAATAATGTGTGCATTTAGCAATCAGTCTGCACAATACCTGAAAACTTAAGAATGGGCTCTCTTGAGCAGAGATGAAGTAGATCCAGTGAATCTCTGAACACGATCATGCCTGAGGTGATGTTAAGTGCTTTTTGTGTGTGTTAAACAAGATCTTATACAGAAAAAGGAAAGGGGACTAATTTTAAATGAGAGAGAGAACAATTTCTTATTTGCTGAAAAAAGATGTTTTTCCTACCGAGTTCATATGCCCCAAAAAAGATATATATAGGAATGTTTATTGCAACTATATTTATATTTATAATGGTTAAAAAATGAAAACAACTCAAATCTCCATCTGGAGTAGACTAGATAAGTAAACTGTGGCACACTTATACATTGGAATACTAACCCAGCAGTGAGAATGAGTGAACTTTGGCAGTGTGCAACAATACAGATGGACCTCATGCACATAATCTTGAGTGAAAGGATTAATATATACAAAAAATACACACTTTTTGATTCCATTTGTATGAAGTTCAAAAACAGGTAAAGCTAATCCATGGTGTTAGAATCAGAATAGTGGTTATCCCCAGGTGAGTTGTTGATTGGGAGAGTGCATGAGGGAATTTCTGGTTTACCAGAAGTGTTCTGCGTCTAGATCTGGGCAGTATTTACATGAGTGGGTGCCTTTGGAAAGATTCATCACGCTGTACATTTAAGATCTGTGTGCTTCACAGAAGGCATGTTATACTTCAATAAAAAACTAACATATCTTTCTTTATTTTTTTTTTTTAATTTTTTTCAACGTTTATTTATTTTTGGGACAGAGAGAGACAGACCATGAACGGGGGAGGGGCAGAGAGAGAGGGAGACACAGAATCGGAAACAGGCTCCAGGCTCTGAGCCATCAGCCCAGAGCCCGACGCGGGGCTCGAACTCACGGACCGCGAGATCGTGACCTGGCTGAAGTCAGACGCCTAACCGACTGCGCCACCCAGGCGCCCCTCTTTATTTTTTTAATAATACTTTCCAGTTTCAAAAATGACAGCCTTATTCCAAGAAGCTAAAAACCAGAGGAGTTCAAAATCATCCCCCTAATTCTTTATCTTCTTTCCAGCGTTTATAATTTATTGTCTTCCTTCCACTCACTCTTGATGCTCATGAAAACTGGTGCAAATATGGTTCTGTCTAATTCAATCTTCAGAAAAAGAGCCTGAATCCAGCTTCTTCTCCACTAGTGTGACCGCAGTCTAAGCATGGGCATCTTTTGTTGGCATTATTTCAGTCACTTCCTGTGATGGACTAAATTGTATCTTTCCAAAATTAATTTGTCAAAGCCCTAACCCCCAATGTGACTATCTTTGGATAAAGGGCTTTTAAAGAAAAGGTTAAATTAAGGTTAAATGAAGTCATTAAGTGTGAGACTCTAATACAGTCAGACTGCTGTCCTTGTAAGAGATACCAGAGTTATGAGCACAAAAGAAAGGCCATGTGAGGACACAATGAGAAGGTGGACATCTGCAAACCAATGAGAGGCTTAAGAAAGCCAACCTGCCAACACCTTGATCTTGGACTTCTCGCCTATAGAGCTGTAAGAAAATAAATTTCTGTTTTTGAGCCTTCCGGATTAGGGTGTCTTGTGATGGCGGCCCCAGCTACCCTCCAGACTGGTCTCCCTGCTTCTGCCCTGGCCTGCAGCAGTCTCTTCGCGACATGGCAATAGGATGAGCCTGTGAAGATGTGACCATGGCCTTCCTCTCCTCTGCTTAACACCCTGTTGGTCTGTCAAGCAGCTCAGGCAATAGCCCACATCCTCACCCTGGCTACCATCTGTTATGTGGTCCCTCTTCTCTCTTTGGCCTCATCCCCTCAGTCTCACCTTTTCTCACATAACTCCACCCACATGGCCTCTTTGTTCTTCCCTAAACATGCCAAGCATCTTCCTGTCTTAGGATCCTTATGTGTGTCCTGAACACTCTTCCTGCTGCTACTAGTGTGACTCTCCTTGTCCTGGAGGACAGTCCTCGATGTCACCCTTTTAGTCAGGCGTTCTGGCCAAATAACAGAAAACAGCAAACTACCTCAGTCCAACATTCTGTATGCCTTATCCAAACTTATTTCTCTTCATGACTATTACTGCCTTCAGACATTCTACACATCGCCATCTTTATTGTTTATTGTCTACATTTGTTCATTGAATAAATAAAAGAGTGAATTTTTGTGTTGTTTTTTTTCTACCTGTAATCATCCCGCTGTGGTCTGATTTTATTCCAAAGGGCTTGTGATGCAAGTCTAAGGAGCCTGTTTATGCAGCATTAGGAACCACATCTGGAGATCAGGCTCCATGAGGTTCAGTGGGCTTTTATAAAACCTTGGGGTCTCAGGACCTGGGAAGTAGCAAAAGATAACAGATCCTGCAAACTGGGCCCTTGTTACTACCTTCCTTATGTTTAAGTCAGACAAGCACAAGCCAACTATGATGCTCCCATCTTCAAGGAGGGAATACATACATGCGAATTGCATAGCATTATCGCAAAGTTGGGGCTGTGAATGGGGGTGCCAGCTGCCATTGGCCATAATTAAAATGGAGCGTTATGGCATTATAATTCTGTCAGATGCCAAACCTTGCAGCGCGTGGGAACAAATGAAGAATGAATCTCATTAGATGCAAGTACTTACTCAGACTGTTCCATCAAACCCCCTCACATGCCACTTACCGCGGGGCCTGGGAGACGCGGTGGAATTGCACCTCCTTTGATGTGCGGCGTGAGAGGCAGCTGCGCAGAGCCGAACAAAGCCCCTGCTCCGTCATATTTTCGGTGTGATGGAAAATGAGGGAGGATGCACAGAAGACACAGCTGTATTTCTGAGCAGTAGGCACTTAGTAACATCTACCGGGACTTCCTCGACTCTTAAATTCATTAGTTATCTTGATAAGACTGATTATGCAATGATTAGGGGGTGAATCGGCCTTCTCAGGAAAATGGAATGAGAAGAAAGTGTAAGGGGGGGGCCGGGAGCGCTCTTTCCTGGAGCAGCTGTGAAGTCCTATCAGGAGGCGATAAACCCCAGAGAACAACTGATGACACAAGAGGGGAGCAGCTGAAAGGGAGCCTCCGGGGGTCACCATCCCAGAGAGCCTCCAAGCTGGCAGGCCCAGAAAGGCAGGGCTCCCCCAGCAGGGCTGTCAGGTGCTGGCCGCAGCTGCAGCCCCCGCAGAGACCCCCACAGGGTCATTTTCCAGGGCCGGAAGCTGGAAAAGTGTGGCTGTCTGCCCCGATTCAGCTGTTTGGGTAATTCCGAGCATTTGGCATCACATCTGGTGTCAGTGATTTGGTTACTGTTTTACATATTTCATTTCATGACGGGTATTAAGGGATGAAACCAGTCGCCCACAGAGGCAGGGAGTGTGGAGAAAGAACCCACTTCTGAGAGAGTCCTTCGGTCACAAGGTTAATACGCTTCTGTGGCTCCTGTAAAAACTCTGCTAATTGAAGCATGGCTCAAGTCCAGGAATGTGGGAAGCGTCCTTCCTCTAATAATCATTGTATCATATGAACATTTCATTCCACTCTTCTCTGGTGCTGATCCCCTTGCCCTGACTGCCTTTCCACCATGGCTACCCAGGACCAGGTTGGCTTTTTCTCAGCAGTGGCTGACTGTCAGGGCATTACGTTTTTAATGTCACCCTCCCATAATTTGGTATTGTCTTTGGAAAGAGAAAGTCTAATGCATAAGTCACATCGAAGTCACAGACATGGGACCATTACGTAAGAGTGTACGTTCAGATGAAATAGTCAATACACATGAGCTATTATTACCACTGTGAGCGGATTACATGCAGGGAAGAGGGGCCGGCAGCCTCTTTAAGCAGGACGCTAAGACGAAGAACATGGGATTTGCACCTGGGTTTGTGTCCAGACTCTGCCTCTTCCCTGCTGTGTGATTGTGGATGAGTAATGCAGCTCAGTGTCCTCACCCGTAACGGCGACAACACGTACCTGAGACGGTTGTTATGAGGTCCCAGGAGGTGGGCTCTGACACCTGTCCATCAGTGCAAACGGCTGGTGGCCTTCTGAGCCTGGAGGACTTGGAGGCTCTCTGCCTGCATGGGCATGAGTCCCCAGTCTCCCTCAAACGCCCCTCCTCCCCAACATGACCCTTCCTTCCCTCCTCCACCTCCGTCCTCACGTTATCCTCGTGCCCCTCTCCCAGCCACCTTCCAGATCCTACTCTCCCTGTTCCAGCTGCAATCCATTCCTCTGGAAGAGGGTTCTCTGATCGCCTCTGAATTTATCATCTGGCCATGCAATGTGACACTCAGGAGTGACAAGCGCACTCTTCTCTAACCGCCCCTGTGCGGTCTAATGTCTCACTGAGTAGATTCTTGGGCCCCCAAATGCAGAAACTATGCTTGATACACTTGTCTTGCTGCAGTAGTCAGTTGGGAGACTCAGCCAATACCCAAGCACCTACTTTTCCAATCACAGGATTGAAATGGTGTTGTTGACATGATATAATAATATGCCAGAGTTTCCAGCTATTCTTACCCAAGTTAGAAGTAAAGTGGCTTCCTTTAAGAAGGTGGTGGGACTTTCTTATTAATTCCCTGGAGAAAAGTAGAAGAGAGCCCCAGGCTGGCCAATGCAGAGAGCCTGACATGAGAGGGCTCCTGCCCGTTGCTCTGGCAGCCGGTGGGCACCGTTTGCATCTGAGCATTTCAGAACCCATCAGAGCTGGGCAGTAGGGACAGCAAGAGCCAGAGAGCGCTTCTGTTTTCAGAAACAAGGGACTTATTATGACTTTTCTTCTAATTCTAAAATATCTATTAAGCTTTCACAATGAGCCAAATACTATTTATAGGATATCTAATAGGATGGTTCTTGCTCTCAGAGTTAGTTTTGAAAGCACAGTAATCATAGTTTTTCAGATAGTAAGGAAATTTGTCTTCCTGAGTTCCGAATGGCTGAGCCCCACCCATGCAGTGTTTAGCTGGGTGGGCCTACAGCAGCTGCTTTGCAAAGCAGGGAAGTGAACGGTATTGGTCTTCTCCCCACCCCGCCCTGCCCTGAGCCCCATGGGGGTCTAGCTGTCAGGTGTCCTCTTTGTGCATCATAGTCTAAATGATGAACCTTTTCACTACTAGGGTAAACCGGACAAAATTTAAGGCAAAAAATGGTCAAACATCAGCAGTCTCACATAGTTGACCTAATAGATGTCAGTATCAATAGATAAATTTATTTATTTATTTATTTTTCAACGTTTATTTATTTTTGGGACAGAGAGAGACAGACCATGAACGGGGGAGGGGCAGAGAGAGAGGGAGACACAGAATCGGAAACAGGCTCCAGGCTCTGAGCCATCAGCCCAGAGCCCGACGCGGGGCTCGAACTCACGGACCACGAGATCGTGACCTGGCTGAAGTCGGACGCTTAACCGACTGCGCCACCCAGGCGCCCCAATAGATAAATTTTTTTAGTTAAAAGCTTAATGGGGGCTTTGGGGTGCCTTGGTGGCTCAGTCGGTTAGGCGTCCAACCTCGGCTCAGGTCATGATCTCAAGGTTTGTGGGTCCAGGCCCCACGTCGAGCTCTCTGTGCTGACAGCTCAGAGCCTGGAGCCTGCCTCAGATTCTGTGTCTCCCCCTCTCTCTGCCCCTCCCATACTCATGCTCTGTCTCTCTTTGTCTCTCAATAATAAATAAACATTAACAACAAAAACTAAAAAAAAAAAGAAAAGAAAAGAAAAGAAAAGCTTAAGGGAGCTTGGAAGTGATTAGGAATCTAGACTTGGTAGCTAGTCCTGAGGTCAGGACCCCCCAACTCCCTCACCCACCCCCTCCCCACCCCCATGCTGCCAGTCATTGGCTGTCCCACCTGGGCTCATTGTTTTCCCTCAGTTATCAAATGGAGATAAGATGATTAAAATTTGCAACCTAGAAGAATGCTTTTAACTGATAAACACTTATGACTGGTGAATCTTGAGGAGATTGATGTCGTTGATGGAGCAGATCCTGGGCAATGTCTTCCTTTGTCTGTTTGTGAGGGACACAAATGCTCAGTGAGTGCACACTGTGTGCCCGGCACTATTCTAAGTAAATGACACTGATGTCTGTAATTCTCACAACAACCTATGAGGTAATTGCTACCAATATTATTCCCATTTTTCAGATAAGTAAATGGAGGCACAGGTAGGCAATGTAACTTGCCCAAAGTACACAGCTGGACAGGGGCAGATCTGGGACTCAGATCCAGGCAGTCTGCCTCCAGAGCCCCCATATGTAACCTCCCTGTGCTTTGCTTCTCTCTAGCACCTATGATCTACTAGGGTAAGAACTGGATTTCAAAAGACTCTATTGTTAAAAAATGGGCAAAAAACCCAAACAGACACCTCACCAAAGAAGATATACAGATGGCAAGTAAGCATGTGAAAAGATGTTGAACAGTTTATGTCACTAGGGAATAGCAAATTAAAACAATGATGGGATATCACTAACATATCTATTAGAATGGCTAAAATTCAAAACACTGACAATACTAAATGCTGAGGAGGATGTGGAATAACAGGAAGTCTCATTCATTGTTGGTGGGAATACAGAATGGATCAGCCACTTTGGAAGACAGCTTAGCAGCTTCTTACAAAACTAAATATGCTCTTACCATACAATCCAACAATTGCACTCCTTGATATTTATCCAAATGAATTGAAAACCGGTGTCCACACAAAAACCTGTACGTGGATGTTTATAGCAGCTTTATTCATAATTGCCAACACTTGGAAGCAATCAACTTGTCCTTTGATAGGTGAATGGATAAATAAATTGTAATCCAGACAATGGAATAATATTCAGAGCTAAAAAGAAATGAGCTATCAAGCCATGAAAAGACATGGAGGAAAGTTAAGTGCATATTATTAAGTGAAATAAGTTGATCTAAAAGCTGCACACTGTATGATTCCAATCATGTGACATTCTAGAAAAGGCAAGACTATGAAAACACTGGAAGGATCAGTGGTTGCCAAGGGTTAGGGGAGAGAGGGTTGTTAGGTCAGTGAAACTACCCTATATGATACTGCAGTGGTAGATATCTGTCACCATACATTTGTCAAAGCACATAGATATAGAATGTCAAGAGTGAACACAAATATAAGCTATGGACTTTGGGTGACAATGAGATGTCAACATTCGTGCATTGACTGTAACAATGTAGCACTCTGGAGGGGATGTTGTTTGTAGGGAGGCTGTATGTGTGGGAAACAGGGGTAAATGGGAAATTTCTGTACTTTCTGATCATCTGGCTATGAACATAAAACTGCTCTAAAAAATAAAATCTATTGGGGTATCTGGGTGGTGCAGTCGGTTAAACATCTGACTCTTGATCTCAGCTCAGGTCATGATATCAGTCTGTCAGTCTGAGCCCTGCATCGGGCTCTGTGCTGATGCTATGGAACCTACTTGGGATTCTGTCTCTCCTTCTCTGCCCCTCCCCAGTTTGTGCTCTCTTTCTCTCTCTCTCTCTCTCTCAAAATAAATCAGTAAACTTAAAAAAAAAATTTAAAAATAAAAAATAAAATCTATTAAAATAAAAAGTCTGTCTTCGGGGGATAAGAAGACTTTGGAATAATCCTCCCTAGGATTATTAATCCGAGCACTCAGAAAGAAAAAAAAAATCCCTAACATTACCTCAGAGTTCACCAGACAAACATGCTCCTTGCATGTCCATAAGGGAGGATTCCATGTTCACACATGATACTGAAACATAGAGCCTAGAGATGAGGAAGCTTCTAGATATTAAAATGGTCAGAATGGCTTCCTGGTAATCTAGGCCCAGGTTTTTCAGGACAAGGCTCTTGGTGTATTAGGTCTTTGACATATTTGTGAGCAAATGGTGTGTGGGCACATATCAGGCAACCACATGTGAATGAGTCAGAAGCACTATTAAAAAATCCAAGCTGTTAGTGAAATCAAGAAATTAAACACACGCAGAAACATCCACACTGTGCCACTCAGAGGCAATCTTTAGACACATCTGACGTGGGACGAATAAATTCAGATCCTGAGTCCTAAAAACATTCATCCTGTCCTTATTTTCTTTCTTGTATTAGTATCAAAACTCAGAACACATAATTCTGCTCAACAAATTGATTTTGACTAACAATTTCAGGGCCTGACCAGAACTGGAACAAGCTTAAAAGAATTCCGATTTGAGTAAAAATGGAAAATGAATTTAACAAAAATGCCACTTGTTATGGAGATAGGGTGGTTTCCAGGTAGTACCTCTTTTTGCCGTCAAATGCTGCTGTTTCACCTGGGCGACAGAAGGAAAGAATTGGCAAAAGGTTTATAAGCTAGAGTTTTCAAGTCCTGCCTTTAAGAATCTGAGAGTAGGGGTGGGGCGCCTGGGTGGCGCAGTCGGTTAAGCGTCCGACTTCAGCCAGGTCACGATCTCGCGGTCCGTGAGTTTGAGCCCCGCGTCGGGCTCTGGGCTGATGGCTCGGAGCCTGGAGCCTGTTTCCGATTCTGTGTCTCCCTCTCTCTCTGCCCCTCGCCCGTTCATGCTCTGTCTCTCTCTGTCCCAAAAATAAATAAACGTTGAAAAAAAAATTAAAAAAAAAAAAAAAAGAATCTGAGAGTAGGGGCACCTGGGTGCCTCAGTCAGTCAAGCATCTGACTCTTGGTTTTGGCTCAGGTCGTGATCTCACAGTTTGTGGGTTCGAGCCCCGCATGGGGCTCTGTGCTGACAGCATGGAGCCTGCTTCGGATTCTCTCTCTCCCTTTCTCTGCCCCTTCCCTGCTCTCTCACTCTCTCTTTCTCTCAAAATAAATAAATAAACCTAATTAAAAAAAAAAGAATCTGAGAGTATATTACATTGTATGTAGGAATCTAGGTATTCAATTAGAGTAGAGAATAATTTGCTTTATTATCTTCTGGATTACTATTTTCTTTAAAGGATACTCCTTCCAGATCTTTCTCTCCTTGTGAGGTGGTCAAACATTGATATAGAAACAAACTTAACATCCAGTACCCACCTTTCTTTTTTGTGCAGAGCTTATAAAAAGAGCACCCCCTCCAAATTCTGAGGGTTTGTTTGTGGTTTTACTATTGCTTTAGATGTAAATTACTTGGGGATCAATTTTTGTTTCCATTATTTTCCATATTTTACTAAATGGTTTTCCATGCTGATATGTTTTTGTTCCCTAAGAACCAGCTATATCCTGTTTCCATGAATAACTAGTTTTTGGAATAGAAAAGGATGTGTAAAAATGACTCATTTTTTGACTTCTTCAAGAAGTACTTGTCTGTGAGATCTGCCTTCCTCTGGATACAGAGAGGCATTTGCATCTTAAAGGGTTCAGGGCAGGCAGGGCAAGAATACACTTTTAGAACATAGAGGAGATTTTTCCTACATACTCTGTGACAGGAAAAGTAAAACAAATTTTGAGTTTGGCATAAAGGGGCAAGTAGACATCATTAAGATGACTTTCCAGAAAATTTTAGTGCTATTTCTCTAGCTGTTACATTATTTTCTCTATGACTCTGTTTAAGAGGTGCTTGAAGAAACCTGATCATCTACATAAAATGATAAATAGTACTGAGTTTTTAAGAGTTCAGGTAATATTTTCCATGTGCATTTCTTTATTATGCAGAAGTAGTTTGGGCATATGGAGGCTAATGTGAAAAAACATTGGGATAAGACTATGAAATGATAATTTTTAATCAACAAGGGCAATAAATTGTCCCTTTCACTCTTCCAAATGATCCCACAAGCCAAACCCTCTCATATGAGGCCAGGTGGTCAGCCATCAGAATGAGGTTGCACTAATAAGCTAAAAGTCCAAGTTCTGGCTGTCATCAGCAATGACAGTGCCTGAACACTGCCCCAATGAGTTCAATCTGAGGAGTTAATTAAATGTCAGCCAAACAGCCCGAGTTAGTAGTTGAAATAAAATTTTGGAAATTCAAACCTCAAGATACTTTTCTCAACTGTCACCTTTCCTAGAAGCTAATAGTTGCAAAGCCTGTTTGCTAAGGTTCACTGATGTGGTTTGAAATGTTGGGGTTTGGAGCCAACAGTCCAGAAGGAATTCTTGAGATGTCTTTGTGCACAAAGGTGGTGTTATTAAAGCACGGGGACAGGAACCTGTGGGCAGAAAGAGCTGCAATGGGGTTGTGACGGGTGACTGATTATAGATTTTCTATCCTATGGAGGGGAGGGTGACGTCAGGGTTCCAAGAAATTGAATCTATAGGTTTCCAGAAGTTTGGCTATTGATAAGATTGCTTTTTCCTTGTAAATCATTAAGACAGTTGCAAACTGATAGAAACTCTTATCCTGCAAGACTGTGATCTCTATCCCTTAACCACTGGTTTTTTCCTCTAGCAAAGCATTAACATTAAGACAATTGGGCATTCCTGGGGAAATGTCATACTGTGCCTGCTTCTAGTATTTGTCAGTGGTCTGCAGGTTATAAGGAAATTTAGTTTTTTTACACTTCATTTGCCTTTGTTCTCCACTCCCTTCTCCATTCCCAGATCGTTCCCATCTAGCTATCCTGTGGATCCTTCTGCTTTGTGGCATGGGGCAGAGCTCCCCTAGTACTTTCTGGCTGGGGCTGGCCTGCAGTGTGGGGCCTGGGCTTTGCTGGTGAGGGGAGAACCGCGAGGCCAGGCAGCTGTGGGGCTGCCTGGTGCAGGGGGAGCACTACCGACCCCCACTCCACTGATGCCAGGATGTGGCTGCTCTTGCCACGCTGTGCCCACTCATTCTTCTCCTCTGAACATCAGACCTTTCCCAGAATGTCTTCCTCACATTGCACTATTCTGTGTTATTTTTAAATTAGGCTGTTGGCCCTAAGTCAGCAAATCCTGTTTTTGTTTTGTGGTGATGCTATAGACCTTCCTTTGTGCTCACTCATCTTATATCTCCAGAGATGGTATTTAGAGAGCAAGTGTGGGGCACTTGGCAGATGCTTGGTAAACACAGACTGACTGACTGACTGATTGACTGGCTAATTGATTGATTTTAGGTCCCTGCTCTTTGCTTGGGTCACTGCGAGGCATCCCTCTGAGGAGGGGATGGTGTGTGGCACGCGTGGGAGGAATAGGCTGTGGTGTACTCGGCTTAGTCTAGAAAACCTCTTCATCCAAGATGTCCAGGTCTGAGACTCTCATTTGCATGATTAAATGCAGAGGGACATCCAAACACTCAAAGCCTCAGGATTAAAAAGGCATAGGGGGCAGAATTTATGTGTGGCAGGCCCAGGCCACTCTGCAATCTTCTGTGGCTCACAGCCATGTACAACCAAACAAAAACAAGGGTTTTAGGCCCTCAGGTTTCTGGTACTAGCTAGTTGGAAATACGGTCATTTTTTTTTTTCTATGAGCTTCATAGCCTCCTACTACAAAGGAGCTAGCAAATATGTACATTTGAACAGCACAAAGAAAGTATAACTCCATTGGAATTCTCGAAATTGCAATGTTTATCTTTTTCTTCAGGTTTAATGATGAACATTGAGGATCTGAATTTCATTACAAGTTGAGACATTTTTAGCTGCCATCCCCATGTTTGGAGCTGAATCAGGAAATGTATGGTTTTTGATTTTTGTATTTACTGCTCTTGGCAAAAATAATTATACAGAGGAATGTTGTTTATGACAAACTTTTCTTATATAATAAAAGACAATATGGTCAGACTAATCGCTAAATTAAGCTGACCCCTAATCAAAGTCAGCTGATTAATTTTAAAGGTTATTGACAGTTGACACTTTTAGGAGTGTTTAACCAGGCTAATAAGTGCTCTTTAAATAGAAATCTTATGATAACCACACTGAAAGCCTGATGAGTAAAAATATGCAATGTAAAGTTCTACCCATTATCCACAAAAGGAAAAATTATAGCCTATGTATGTAGGCTGAAATCTTTTTAGCTGAAATCCTGTAATTTATTGTATATCATTATAGAATAAGAACAAATAAGGAAATGGTTTAGGCTCTGACAAAATTTTAGCAATAAAATATGTTGGAATGGCCTATAACATATTTAAATATTTTTTAAAGTTTATTTATTTATTTATTTTGAGAGAGAGAACACAAGCTGAGGAGGGGCAGAGAGAGGAGTAGAGAGAAAGAATCCCAATCAGGCTCTGTGCTAAGGCAAAGAGCCCAACACAGAGCTTGAACCCATGAACCATGAAATCATGACCTGAGACAAAATTGAGAGTCAGACGCTTAACCCACTGAGCCACTCAGGTACCCTAAATGAAATGTAGAAGAAAACTCCCCTGTCCTAATGTGTATCGATGCAGCTGTAACACACTCTAGTTTACTCTGTTTTCAAATGAATAAAATTCAGATGCACAGGATTTGCCTCTAATAGCCAAGGCCTTCTTTAGCTATAAACATATAGTCCCTTTGCCAGGAGATTTCAAAATCCATGTCGCATATACTTGAAAAACATGAACACTCAATTGGCTGGTTTTCCTTATGTGATAATAAAATGATCTGTTCTCTAACCTCTCATTTTTATTGTTGGCAGGAATGTGACTGTAGTCTAACCAAAGAGACATCTGTTAGCAATTTGCAGTCACTAAGTGGCCCAGGATTTTATAGGAGTTTCATCTGAAACTCTTTTGTTACAAAGTGAGCTAATGAAGTGGGGGTAGGGGCAGCCATCTCCCCACTGGGGGGCTGGGGAGAAGCGTTTTTGTTGTTGTTGTTGTTGTTGTTGTTGTTGTTGTTGTTGTTTTGTTTTGTTTTTCTGAGCCTGGTTAGAGCTGCCTGGTTTCCAGCAGCATCTGCCTGATGAGTTGCGGTCTCAGGTGCTAGGTGGTAGGACTGTCCATGTTGGGGCTGAGATTTGATGTGGAGAATTTGGTCTCTTGCCTTGTCATCCCACTTTTCTTCAATCTTCCCTCCTCTCACAGAGAAGATATTCTGACTGGACACAACACTGTTTCTCAAGCCATAAAATCAGAAAATACACACATGCACGTGCACACGAGCTAAATGCAAAAGCCCCACCCTCGGACTCGCTTCACACAGCCATGGACATGGCTCCACATCTAGGTTCGGTTGCTCATAGCTCTGTGAGCTTAGGGAAGTGAATTAACTTTCTTGTTTCCTTATTTATGAAATGAACATTATAATGCCTACCCTGATGGAGATGACATGATATATGTCACGTTCCTGGAACAGAAAAGCATGATTTTATAAGGCCAGGTACCACTCCCCCGCCACACATGTGCTCATGGTGCTGCTACTTATCAGAAGATCTATTTCAGGCCCTGATGTTTGAACAAACCCATTCAGAGAACAGATTTGGAAAGGAGAACTGAGAGTTCTGGTTAGTTCTCTTTCCTGATGCTAGAAGAAAAACAAACAATAAGCCTGTTTTGAATTTGGTGATTGGCACAGTTTCCTCTCCACCTGAATATCCGCACAGGCTCCCTGGGAAAGAGATACTGCTCAGGGTGAGGCTGGTTATTGCCTCGGTGAGTTTGAGAGAGTCACGCGGTTCCTTGGAGCTTCAGTTTGTTCAGTAGAGACTAACATCTAACTTGCAGGATCACCTCGATATGATGAATATTATACAGAATATGAATGGCTGCTACTGTTTTTACTGTCATATTGCTTCATATTTCCACAGGCAGTCAACAATGCCTCAGAGGACGCTACCCCTGAGAAGAGAGGACAAACTATGTGAAATGCTGACAATCTCAACAAGGAAGAGAAATATATGGTAGTTTTCCAGGAACAAATATTTTCAAATCCTGGCCTGATCTACCTTTTAAAAAAAATATATTATTTTTAAAAAATCTACTCTATGGGAAACAGGAAATTTAACTTTTGAGCCAATCACCTGCTTCCTGAGGAAATACAAATATTTTATTAAGCAGACCATTACAGTAATAAAAGATACCTTCCAAGGCCAAGTATGTATCGTCTTAGGACTATTTGATTTTGTTGACTGTACTTTTACCTTCTTCTCTCCAATATGATGGGTTTTATAATGTAAGGCTCTTTCTTAGGAGTCAGGGGGGCTCGAGAGAAAGCTGGGGAGAGCTGATTTCCAGAACAGGTAGTCCATTCTGGGCATGGTGGCCTCTGACAGCCCCTGCCCACTTGGAACCAGACTGGACGCCCCACCCGTGTCTGCTGACACATGCGTGTTCCCATTCCTGACACCCATTCCTCCTCACACCCAGAGGGTGGCCAGGCTCCAACAACCAGCGACTGTGAGAGCCCGGTCTGCACCTGATGTCACCCATGACTCCCAGCCGGTTTTCTCCTCATTCAGCAGTTTGCCTGATTTTTCAACCTGCACTTGACCCTACTGGAAGGGATCCTAGGTTACGCTCCTATAGAGGGAGAGTTGCTGGTTCTTATTATCACTGTAAGGGAAACAGACTTGTAAATGCACCTGTTGTCCTTTTAGAGTAAAGCCATAATACATTCAATGTCTATAAACACTATTTTCCATTTTCATCGCCCCTTGTCTTCAGTGCCTTCCTGCCTTTCTCCCTCTCCGCCCCGCCCATCCTATCCTCACCTCTGTTTTATTTCCTCTTCTCCTTCCACTCACTTCTACGATTCCTTTCGAACTGTCTAAATGCTGTGGGGGAGGAAGCTACCCCGCTCCTGTGGCCACAGCGCCCCACAGTCACCACCCTCCCTGACCTGGGCACAGGGGCACAGGCGCTTAGGCTGGTGGTGTCACTGCCAGCCAGCCTCCGCCCCAGAGCTCAGCACTTCAGAAGTCAGTTCTAGCTCTTTCTCCTATTTACCTTCGTGTTTCTCAACAGTGTACTCACTCTGCTATGTTCTAATTCATCACGTGAGAACGTTTTCTGTTGACTCCTGATTCTAGTAGCTGAGTATTTCTAATAGAACACCCCTTGCTTGTCCTCTCTCCCACGCATTTGTATCTTAAGAGAAGCTATATTCATCGCGTTAGTATGATTAGGACCTTTCAAATACCGTTTGTTGCTGAACCATATGGTGTGCTGCTGTAATTGCGCTTTTTTTTTTTTCTTACACAAGTTTTCCATCTTTCCTGAAATAATCACTTTTTGACTGTTTTGTTTTGTTTTGTTTTGCTTTTGACAAACTTCACCCTAATTTGATCCACAAGCTTTATCTAACATGTAATAAACATCTCAGTACTATTTTCCACATGGTCAAAGAAACCAGTTAAACCTTCAATTCCATTCCTCCTGCCCTCCCCACCCTGAGCCCAGAGGAAATCTTCCTTCCAGAGCCCTTCACTCTCCTGTTGCAATCAATACTGGCCTGGGCAAGGCTGTCATTATAGAATTACCTTTACTGCTTACTACTTTCTTATGTTGAATCTCATTTCCTGGGTTGAAGGTTGTTCTTCATCTATGATCTTGATTTGGAGGGGAAAATCCTTCATTCTTGAGAAAGAATGTAAGGGAGGTAAATTTGAGTCCTTGCAAAACTTGTGTTGGAGCTTTTCCTCAAATAGTATCATGCTCCTTGCCTGTGCATTCATATCTGAGAGTGAGACACTCAAAAAGTTCTTTAGAAGCTCTCTGCTAAGGAAGCTTGTCAAATCAGGAGCTTTTCTGTTGGACGAACAGATGGCCTTTCATTGGAGATACCCCTAAATGTCAGCATGTTCAGTTCATTAGAAGAATCCTGTAATTTCTCTCCCTTCTTCCTTTCCAGGGGCCAGAGGGCATGGTGCTGGAATTTTGGAAGCAGATTAGGAAAGAAGGACCTCAATTGAAGGATTAGACTTACTATGCCTATGTTCAAACCCAAGGCTCACCCCCTGTTTCCTTTCTAATTATCTTCTCCAAAGAATAAATTTCTGCTCTCTTGACATTTGGGGAGGTGACAGTGGAGCACTGGTGGAGGATGGGGCAGACCTCTGATTTCTGGGGGTGGAGGCATGAACTCCACCTCTTTGTCTTCAGGTTTGGAGCCTTTCAGGGGTCTAGTGGAAAGAATGGGAGCTCTCTTCTAGTTTCCCCTCTGCAAAGCAAGCTGCTAATCCCATTTGTCTTCTTTCATTCTGCTCAATTATCTACCATTCCTCCATTAGCTGTCAAAAACATGTTCCAATCTTTTCTCTTCTGATGTCTCCTTTACCAAAATCTTTGTCCTTGTCATTTTATATATATAATATAATATATATTATTTATATTATTTATATTATATATATAATATATTATATATATTATATAATATATTATATATATTATAATATATATATTATTCTGAAGGGAAAAGAGATCAATGTATGTGGCCAATTCATCTCATTGAACCCAAAGTCCATTAGCAGATTTGCTAACACTGGTAACAGGAGGGAAAAGGAAGAGCCTCCTCACTTTGGGATACTGAGTGTGTGCTCAGCAGCCAGTGAGCTGCTTAGGCTATGCTCCCAGTTGAAGTAGGGCAAAATTTTGTTTGGGGAGCTTCCTTTGATTCTTAGGTTTTTCCCCAGCTGGTCAGCTACAGTCATGGCTTTGGGCAAAGATGATACAGCAGAGAGGTAGAGAAAAGTCTCTAGATTCACATTCTCATTTTTTTAATATTTTAAGTTTATTTATTTATTTTAAGAGAGAGAGAGTGAGCACAAGTGGGGGAGGGGTGGAAAGAGAGAGGGAGAGAGAGAATCCCAAGAGAGAGGGGAGAGAGCCCCTGATATGGGGCTCGATCTCATGAACCATGAGATATGACCTGAGCCAAGATCAAGAGCTGGACACTCAACTGACTAAGCCACCCAGGTGCCCCTAGACTCACATTTTCTTAAACTGGGGACGATGGACTAGTTGGAGGGTTCTGTGGACAGAATTTAAAAATTGCATGAAATTGGATGGGAGAAATATCATATCTGTATTTTCAATAGCTTCTAACTGAAATTTGACATTTCCTTCAATTATGAGTGTTGCAACAAACCACAGAAGTAATGACAAGATCTATGACTTCGTTACTAATAGAGATCACAGATGTTTTTGTATCACAAGACAGTAGTTGCAGACATCTCTAATTATCATTCACACTCATTGGAAATTATGGTAGTCATTAGACTCATTTGCTAGATCTGATTACTTAATGGGTTAAAAAGAAGCATTATGTAACAACTAAAATATTTTGACAAATGTATTCCTATATATTTGTCTTATTTTTTAATCCTATTTATGCATTTTGGTTTTACACTTACAGACATCTTCTGAGAAGGGGGTCAATGGGCCCTACCAGACCCTCAAAGTGTTTAAGTAAAGCCCCGCTTCAGAGTTTCAAACTTAGCCTTTGGGGCTGCAAGTCCTCTGAAGGAATTCAAAGCCTGGAGAATGCTTGATGATACAAGATGAAGGTGGGGCTCCTATCAGAAATTATATTTCTCTAATCAAGTAATCTATTCAAATATAGGGGGAGAAATGAAAAAGTGTTAAATTTCTTATATACCTGAATTAGCAAATGCAATTCACATCTAATACACGTGATTAGTGACTTTGTTTCAAATGACATAGATCTGAATGTGTCCAAAATGGAGGTCTGTGAAAGTGTCCTTTTGATACAGACTTGCTTTTACGTTTTTGTTTTTGTTTTTGTTTTTTCTTTCCAGTGAACAGAGTGAACAACAACACAGGGTTGGCAGGCAGAAGACCTGGGATGTGGGATAGGTAAACTTGCAGGATCATCCAACCTCACATGGGAAGTTGGATTGGGGGGTAACTTTCAAGGTGCCTTCCATTTCTCTGGGCCTGTAAGATTTTAAAACAGTTTGCCTGCCTGGGTTTTATAATCTAAGAAATAGAGAGATAATGCTTAAATGAACTTCAAGGTTACTATAAACCTCAGATTCCTTGATTCTTACAAGGAAACGGGTTGAGGCTTCTTGATGTTTTTCAGAGAGAATAATTCTTGATCTCCTTTGATATTTCCCCGCAGGCTATGTGCAGACTAATTGGCCAATGAACAACTACTGATTCATTTAGAAGCAAAATCTTCTGGGAATATAAAAATTTCATTTATATTAATTTACACTGGTTCCTATAGGAGATGTACTTCTATCAGTTACATTTCTATACACCAATAATTAAGCAGCAGAAAGAGAAATCAAGGAATCGATCCAATTTAAAATTGCACCAAAACCCATAAAATACCCAGGAGTAAAAACAACCAAAGAGGTGAAAGATCTATACACTAAAAGCTATAGAAAGCTCATGAAAGAAATTGAAGAAGACACAAAGAAATGGAAAAACATGCTATGCTTATGAATTGGAAGAACAAATATTGTTAAAATGTCAATACTACCCAAAGCAAGATACACAGTCAATGCAATCCTTATCAAAACAACACCAGCATAGAACAAACAATCCTAAAATTTGTATGGAACCAGAAAAGACCCTGAATAGCCAAAGCAATCTTGAAAAAGAAAACCAAAGCTGGAGGCGTCATAATTCCAGGCCTCAGGTCTGTATTACAAAGCTGTAATCATCAAGACTGTATGGTACTGGCACAAAAACAGACACTCAGATCAATGGAACAGAATAGAGAACCCAGAAATGGATCCACAAATGTATGGCCAAATAATCTTTAATAAAGCAGGAAAGCATATCCAATGGAAAAAAGGCAGTCTCTTCAGCAAATGGTGTTGGGAAAACTGGACAGAGAAATGCTGAAGAATGAACCTGGACTGCTTTCTTACACCTTACACAAAAATAAATTCAAAATGGTTGAAAAACCTAAACATAAGACGGGAAGCCATCAAAACCCTAGAGGCAAAAACAGGCAACAACCTCTTTGACCTCAGCCTCAGCAATTTCTTGCTCACCATGTCTCTGAAGGAAAGGGAAATAAAAGCAAAAGTGAACTATTGGGACCTCATCCAAATAAAAAGCTTCTGTACAGCAAAGGAAACAATCTGCAAAACTAAAAGGCAACTGATGGAATGGGAGAAGATAGTTGCAAATGACATATCAGATAAAGGGTTAGTGTCCAAAATCTATAAAGAATTTATCAAACTCAACACCCAAAAAACAAATAATCCAGTGAAGAAATGGGCAAAAGACATGAATAGACACTTTCCCAAAGAAGACGTCCAGATGGCTAACAGACACATGAAACGATGTTCAACATCATTCATCATCAGTAGGAAATACAAATCAAAACCACAATGAGATACCACCTCACATCTGTCAGAATGGCTAAAATTAACAACTCAGGCAATGACAGATGTTGGCGAGGATGGAGAAAGAGGAACACTTTTGTACTGCTGTTGGGAATGCAAACTGGTGCAGTCACTCTGGAAAAGTAGGGAGATTCCTCAAAAAATTAAAAATAGAACTATCCTATGACCCAGCAATTGCACTACTAGGTGTTTATCCAAAGGATACAGAATGTTGATTCAAAGGGACACATGCACCCCAATGATTACAGCAGCACTATTGACAATAGCCAAAGTATGGAAAGACCTCAAATGTCCATTGACTGATGAATGATAAAGAAGATGTGGTGTATAAATACAATGGAACATTATGGTAATCAAAAAGAATGAAACTTTGCCATTTGCAACAATGTAGGTTGAATTAGAGTGTATTATATTAAGCGAAATAAGTCAGAGAAAGATAAAGATCGTATGACTTCACTCATATGTGGAATTTAAGAAACAAAACATATGAACATAGGGGAAGGGAAGGAAAAATAACATAAAAACATAGAAGGAGACAAAAAGAGATCCTTAAATACAGAGAACAAACTGAGGGTTGCTGGAGGAGTGTTGGTGGGGGGATGGGCTAAATGGGCGATGGGCATTAAGGAGGGCACACGTTGGGATGAATAAAGGATATTATATGTAAGTGATGAATCACTAAATTCTATTCCTGAAATCATCATTACACTAAATGTTAACTAACTTGGATTTAAATTTTAAAAATTAATTAATTAAAAAGAAAAAAATAAAAACAGGGAGATGTACTTTTGAGTTAGGTGTGCAAGTTTAGTGAGGTTGGTACCGGGTTTCTACTTCCTATATTACTGGACTGAAATATTTGCCTTAAATAGTCTGGACCATTACCTAAAGTGCAACAAGCATTTCTGCTTAGGAACCCAGCCTTCTGTTCTTCCTTCCTTGATTTTTCCCTTCTTTTCTTCCTTTCTTTTTTCTTCCTTTCTTTCTTATCAGTTTAGAATGTTTTTGGATACAAGTAACAGAAAACCCTAACTTCACTGTCTAAAATAATTAGGGAATATATTACTCATCATAACAAGAGGTTTAGAGGAGGGTGGCTGTGAGAGTGGCTCAACACTGTCCTCAGGGGACCCCATTCTTTCCATCTTTCTACTCTTCCAATTTCAGTGTGAATTCTGGCTAGTTCACCTCATGTCCACAAGATAATGGCTGTAAGTCCCAGCCTCACATCCAGATATGGCAACATGGGTAGAAGAAAATGATTGCTCCTTCACTCATCACCCTTTTTAGAAACAAAGCATTTCCTTAGAATTCCTTCCTCCTCCCCTAGAAGACCTCCCCTTAATGCACATGTGGCCAGAAATGGGCACAGGGACACTCCTGGATAAATCACTGCCACAGGGAAGAGAACCATTAGGGTTGGCTTAAAACAATGAACTTTATCCACAAGTCACAGAGCAGATATGTGGACACCATGACAAAATTAGGACTCTCTTGGCAAAGAAGAAACAGCGAGTAGTGGGGGCTGGCCAAGCAGTGGTGTGTGCTACACTGGTTGACATTTCTCCATATTGCTTTGGAAGGATTTCTGTCCTTGTTAAGATGGGCTCAGTGAACTCTAACTGTTCCACTTCCACAGAAAGTGTGGGTGTCTCTATCCCTGTTATTTCACACATCTTACAAGGAACATGCCTGAGATGCCTGGTTCAGCCCCAGGGACATGAGGTCTGCCTTTGAGGGCTCCCCCTGGGCCACTAGCTATACTGTGTTGTTTGTCTGATATGAACCTCCTCCTCATCAACATGCCTCATGCACTTGACCAAGTTGTGGTGTGGAGCTTTTGCCATCACTCCAGTGTCACAGGGGAGGCTCCAAAGCCCATCAGAGTGTGGAGCCCTAACACCAGCTAAGGATGCCAAGACTCTCCATGAATGTGTCTCCTGGGGACAAAGTTTATCTTAAACCAGGTGTCCCCTGTGTTTGTGAATTGAACTTGGGACATTCCAGTGGAATGAAGTCAATTTTATTCATCTTTGCTCTTATGGCTTAAACTTGGGTGAACATTTCTTTATCTCAAGTTTGTTGATGAGTTGAAAATGGTAGGGCTTAAGATACTTATCCAACAATCCTAAAGTGTCTTTGGATTTTGTTGTTAAGATGGTGGAGCCATCAAAGTACTCAGAAATAAAGGCACTGTCCTGCTGTTTTAAAAGTGGAATTTGTTTCCTGCCACAACCTTATGTGTTCTGATCAGACTATATCTCCAATGTATGTCTAGCCCAGATTTTGATATTGATATTCTAGAATGATCTTTTGTTTTTCTAATTTGCATGTCTTCTTTCTTCTACTCAAAGTGGCAGAGCCTACTATAACCTGCCAGTAAAAGGGAAAGCCAGGGAAAGCCTGTGCAGGTCTGAGCTTGCCCTCTGCAAGCTGGCTTTCATTCTGTGTCCTGGCCGGAGTGATTGAAGTGTACCTTCTCTCCTCTAATCCTGGTATATCTGGGATCTAGGAGAGGTTGCTGTCAATTCTTCATAATGTTATTTATAATGAAAAGCTCCCAATTCTTTGCTTTCTAACTTGCTTCTGTATACAAACCTGATTTTATCCCTTGAAAAATTTCCCTGAAACCGCATTCTTGCTCCCACCTCCAACCTTCCCTACTTAAAAAAAAAAAAAAAAAGTTTATTTATTTTTGAGAGAGAGAGAGAAACAGAGACAGAGACAGAGCATGAATGGGGGAGGGGCAGAAATGGGGGAGACACAGAATCTGAAGCAGGTTCCAGGCTCTGAGCTGTCAGCACAGAGCCTTATGCAGGCTTGAATTCACGAACCACAAGATCATGACCTAAGCCAAAGTGGGACACTCAACTGATTGAGTCACACGGGTCTCCCATCCTTCCTTACTTTTAACAGAAGTAACTCTTTGCCTGTGTGCTGCCTGAGAGCCCACAGCCCTGGTGAGAGGAAAGGTGAACAGAATAACTTAAGCACAAACCAGCCGACATATCTAAACATCCTTTGGTGGTGAGTATTTGGACATTCATACTTCTCCACATGCAAGCCTGGCAGGAGGTGAAAGTGTGGGAAGACGGCACTCCCTTACAGCTGAATTCAAACCATAGAGGAGCAAGTCCTCCTGGGACAGGAACCCTGCCTGAGGAGGTTTCTTCCAAAGGGTAGTGACTGCTTGTTCTGTCCGCTGGGTTCCCTGTCAGGCCCATGGGACACACTCCATTCAGGTGCAGGTAGGGAGAGGGCTGTGGGTTAACCAATAACTCTTGGCACCAAGACCTGTGCTCAAAGCATGTACTCAAGCAGGTTCATCGCAAAGGGGGAGAAATCCCTGAAATACTGGATAGTCAAGTATGAACTGAGAACTAGGCAGTCATGATTTAGACAAGGTACTCCTAGGAATATGCTGATTTTACAACTACCTCAACAAGCTGTAGTAGAAATACCAGGAACTACAGGATCCCTGGCCCCATTCCCCAGCCCCAGTGCTAACACAGTAAGCTGCCTGCTAAAGGTATAGAAAATCATTCATGCTGTGTAATACAAAGGACAGCAGATGCTTCCTAGCCCACCAAATGTCCTTCTTAACAGGTCACAGTACCCTGAAAGCCTGAATCATTTCCTTTTAGAAATATGCCTAGAGCATTTTGTTCTTCTCAACAAGACCCTCCTGGGGGAGAGGAGTCAACATGGCAGAGAAGTAGGGGGACCCGAAGTTCCCTTATCCCTCAGACACAGCAGTATTGAGGCCAGAAGACTTGGAATTCCAGGAATCCAGGCTATAGAGTGACAGAAACATCTCCAGGGGCCCCTGGGGACAAAGTGACAGGCCATAGATGTGTGATTGAGAACTGGGAGGTATAAAACAGGCAGTGTAGGAACAGAAGGGAGGGATCCCCTTCTGTGGAGAAACAAAAGGAAGAGAAAGAGAGGCTGGAGAAGCATAGGATTGTATTTGGATGAGAGAAAATAACACAGATCAGGGAACAGAAAAAATAGAGAAAGAACCAATTTCTAACTACGGGGCTTTTTCTGCCTTATTCCTGTGCCTGGGAGGAGGGGAGCCAGCCCCTGGCTAGGTAGCTAGCTCTCAGGTAGCTAGCTCCCAGGCGCAGTCATAGAGATCAATCCTCTCCCTTGAGTGGTATGGGAAGAAGGCAAATAACTATTCCAAGAACAAAAGACCCAGCCAGAGGCTCTTTGTCAGCTGGCTGGTGGAGTGACATTACCCCAGAACTGGGGTGCGAGGCGAGGGACCCTTTAAGACATCGGGATTTGAATCCCAGCCGAGTGTCTGGGAGACTGTGGAGTGAAAAAAAAAACCATGCTGCTAGCACCAGCACAAACTGTGAAGACAGCTTGAACAGAGTGGTTTGGGACACTGGTTGGGGGAGGAGAGACTGGGGTGTCGCCATTTTTCTCCCCATCACCAACAAGGTGGGGTTTCAGGGAATGGACAGCTGGCACAGTGGAGGCAGGACGCACCTAGACCAAACCATGCCCCTCAGCACCTGGTAACTGCGTATCTACCAGAGCAAGACTGACAGTGACCAACCAGACAGTTCTTCCTTCAGACAAGTGCAGCCACTGGTTCCAATGCACTGTCAGATATCAGTTCAGTGGTTCTGCATTCTCTGATTTGATTCTAGGTCAATTCTTATTATATCCATATATATTTTTTTGTCTTCCTATTTTTCCTATTATTTTCTTCCTTCTCTAGTCTGGTTATTCTGGTTGTTGATTTGTTTAAGCAGGCATTTTTTTTTTCAACATTTATTTATTTTTGGGACAGAGAGAGAGACAGAGCATGAACGGGGGAGGGGCAGAGAGAGAGGGAGACACAGAATCAGAAGCAGGCTCCAGGCTCTGAGCCATCAGCCCAGAGCCTGACACGGGGCTCGAACTCCCGGACCGCGAGATCGTGACCTGGCTGAAGTCGGACGCTTAACCAACTGCGCCACCCAGGCGCCCCTAAGCAGGCATTTTTAATCTATTCTTTTTGCACCTCTTTTGTGTCTCCTTCTTCTTTATTTTCCTCTCTCACTGTCTGTACTAAGCCATATAGGTTCTCTGATTCTCTGCCTGGTCAATTTTTGTTATTTTCCTTTCCCCCACCCCTGTCATTTCTCTCTTTGTATGGGATATGGTGTCTTCCATGACCAACTCCCCTTTTTAAAAAAAAATTCCAGGGATACTTCAATGAACAAATCAAAGCACACATGGTGGAGGGTCCAAAACATCACTACAAGTAGGGAGATACAGCAACCAAAGTTGCAACAACAGAGAGCATGAAACATACTCCAAAAACATATCCTGAATGGCCAGGCCATGGACAGTGTATGACCCTTCTTAACATAGTAGTGCTTGCAGGTGCAGGACTCATAACAAACTATTAAAACAGAAAACTATATAAGGGACAGAAAACTAGCCAATATGACAAAATGGAAGAATTCTCCTCAAAAGAAATTCCAGGAAAAATTGACAGCTAGAGAACTGCTCAACACAGACATAAACAATATAACCGAACAAGAATTTAGAATAATAGTCATAAGATTAATCACTGGGCTTGAAAAAAGCATAGAAGACAGCAGAGAATCACTTGCCACAGAAATCAGGAATTAAGAAATAGCCAGAACGAATTAAGAAATGTTGTAATTGAGATGCAAAATAAACGAGATGTAGTGATAGTGAACGGAGAAAATAGAGGGGAGAATAAATGAAATAGAAGATAAAATTATGGAAAATGATGAAGTCAAGAAAAAGAGAGATAAGAAAACACTAGACCATGAGGGGAGAATTAGAGAACTAAGTGATTCAGTGAAACATAAAAATATCTGTATCATAGAGGTTCTGGATGAAGAAGAGAGAGAGAAAGGGGCAGAAGGTTTATTTACTTGAACAAATCATAGCTGAGAACTTCCCTAATCTGGGGAAGGAAATGGACATCCAAATCCAGGAGTCACAGAGAACTTCCTTCAGATCTAACAAGAATAGATCTACATAGCATATCATAGTGAAACTGGCAAAATACAAAGATAAAGAGAGAATTCTGAAAGCAGCTAGGGGCAAATGGGCCTTAACCTACAAGGGTGGACACATAAGGGTAGTAGCAGACCTATCCACTGGAACTTGGAGGCCAGAAGGGAGTGGCAGGAAATATTCAATGTGCTGAATAGAAAAAATATGCAGCCAAGAATCCTTTATCCAGCAAGGCTGTAATTCAGAATAAAAGGAGAAATAAAGGCTTTCCCAGACAAACAAAAACTGGTTTTTGACCAGTGGTTCATGACCACTAAACCAGCCTGAAAGATCCTAAGGGGGACTCTGTGAGTAGAATTCTGCAAAGACTACAAAACAGAGACCCCACCACAAGCATGAAACCTGAAGAAAACACAATGACACTAAATCCATACCTTCCAATAATAACTCTGAATATAAATGGACTAAATGCTCCTATCAAAAGACATAGCATATCAGAATGGATTAAAGAAAGAAAGAAAGAAAGAAAGAAAGAAAGAAAGAAAGAGAAAAAAAACAAGATATGCTGCCTACAAGAGACCCATTTTAGACCTGAGGACACCTTCAGATGGAAAGTGAGAGGATGGAGAACCATCTATCATGCTACTAGAAGTCAAAAGAAAGCTAGAGTAGCCATACTTATATCAGACAAACTAGACTTTATTTTTTTTTTAATTTTTTTCAACGTTTTTTTATTTATTTTTGGGACAGAGAGAGACAGAGCATGAACGGGGGAGGGGCAGAGAGAGAGGGAGACACAGAATCGGAAACAGGCTCCAGGCTCCGAGCCATCAGCCCAGAGCCTGACGCGGGGCTCGAACTCACGGACCGCGAGATCGTGACCTGGCTGAAGTCGGACGCTTAACCGACTGCGCCACCCAGGTGCCCCATAGACTTTAAACTAAAAGCTGTAACACGAGATGAAGAAGGGCATTATATAATAATTACAGGGTCTATCCATGAAGAAGAGCTAACAATTGTAAATGTTTATGCTCCCCACTTGAACGAACCAAAATACATAAATTAATTAATCACAAACATAAGCAGTCTTATTGATAAGAATACTGTAACTGCAGGGGACTTTAATACTCCACTTACAACAATGGACAGATCATCTAGGCAAAAAATCAGTAAAGAAACAATGGCCTTGAATGATACACTGGACCAGAAGAACTTGACAGATATATACAGAACTTTTCATCCAAAAGCAGCAGAATACACAGTCTTCTTGAGTGCACATGGAACATTCTCCAAGATAGATCACATACTGGGTCACAAAGCAGCCCTCAATATATATAAAAGAAATGAGATCATACCATGCATATTTTCTGATCACAATGCTATGAAACTTGAAATCAACCACAAGAAAAAAATTGGAAAGCCTACAAATGCATGGAGGTTAAAGAACATCCTACTAAAGAATGAATGAATCAACCAGGCAATTAAAGAAGAAATTAAAAAATATATGGAAACAAATGAAAATTAAAACATGCAGTCCAAACCCTTTGGGATGTAGCAAAGGCAGTCCTAAGAGGAAAATACATTGCAATCCAGGTCTATCCTCAAGAAACAAGAAAACCCCACATACAAAATCTAACAGCACACCTAAAGGAACTAGAAACAGACAACAAACAAATCCCCAAAGCCAGCAGGAGAGAAATAGTGAAGATTAGAGCAGAAATAAACATAATAGAATCCAAAAAAGCAGTAGAACATATCAATGAATCTAAGAGTTGGTTTTTTGAAAAAATAAGCAAAATTGATAACCCCCTACCCAGATTTCTCAAAAAGAAAAGAGAGAGCACCCAAATAGATAAAATCATGAATGAAAATGGAGTTATTACAACTAATCCCTCAGAAATACAAACAATTATCAGAGTACTATGAAAAATTATATGCCAACAAACTGGACAACCTGGAAGAAATGGACAAATTCCCAGACACCCACACACTAACACAACTCAAATGGGAAGAAATAGAAAATTTGAACAGACCAATAACCAGCAAACAAACTGAATGAGTAATCAAAAATCTCCCAACAAATAAGAGTACTGGGCCAGATGGCTTCCCAGGGAAATTTTACCAGACATTTAAAGCAGAGATAATACCTATCCTTCTCAAGCTGTTCCAAAAAATACAAATGAAAGGAAAGCTTCTGAACTCATTCTACGAAGCCAGAATTACCTTAATTCCCGAACCAGACAGAGACCTCATGAAATGAGAATTACAGGCCAATATCCCTGATGAACATGAATTCAAAAATTCTCAACAAGATACTAGCAAATCGAATTCAGCAGTATATCAAAAGAATTATTCACCATGATCAAGTGGGATTCATTCCCGGGCTGCAGGTCTGGCTCAATATTCACAAATCAATCAATGTGATACATCACATTAATAAGAGAAAGGATAAGAACCATATGATTCTGTCAATAGATGCAGAAAAAGCATTTGACAAAATACAGCACCCTGTCTTAATAAAAAGCCTCAAGAATGTAGGGATAGAAGGAACATACCTTAACATCATAAAAGCCATATATGAAAAGCCCACAGCTAATATCCTCAAAAGAGAAAAACTGAGAGCTTTCCCCCTGAGATCAGGAACACGGCAGGGATGTCCACTCTCACCACTGTTGTTTAACATAGTGTTGGAAGTCCTAGCCTCAGCAATCAGACCACAAAATGAAATAAAAGGCATCCAAATCGGCAAAGAAGTCAAACTTTCACTTGTCACAGATGACATGATACACTACATGGAAAACCAGAAAGACTCCACCAAAAAGCTGATATATGAATTCAACAAAGTTGCAGGATACAAATCAATGTACAGAAATTGGTTGCATTTCTATACACAAATAATGAAGCAACAGAAAGAGAAATTGAGAAATTGATCCCATTTACAATTGCACTAAGAACCATAAAATACCAAGGAATAAAAACAACCAAAGATGTAAAAGATCTGTATGCTGAAAACTACAGAAAACTTATGAAGGAAGTTGAAGAAGACACAAAGAAGTGGAAAAACATTCCATACTCATGGATTGGAAGAACAAATAATGTTAAAATGTCAACACTACACAAAGCAATCTACACATTCAATGCAATCTCTATCAAAATTATACTGGCATTCTTCTCAAAGCTTGAACAAACAATCCTAAAATTTGTATGGAACCACAAAAGACCCCAAATAGCCAAAGTTATGTTGAAAAAGAAAACCAATGAGGGAGGCATCACAATCCCAGACTTTAGCCTCTACTACAAAGCTATAATCATCAGGACAGTATGGTACTGGCACAAGAACAGACACATAGACCAATAGAATAGAATAGAGAACTCGGAATTGGACCCACAAATGTATGACAAACTAATCTTTGACAAAGCAGGAAAGAGTATCCAATGAAAAAAAAAGTCTCTTTAGCAAATGGTGCTGGGAGAACTGGACAGCAACATGCAGAAGAATGAAACTGGACCACAATCTTACAAAAATAAACTCAAAATGGATGAAAGATCTAAACATAAGACAGGAAGCCATCAAAACCCTAGAAGAGAAAATAGGCAAAAACCTCTTTGACCTCAGCCACAGCAATTTCTTGCTCAACATGTCTCCCTCTGAAGGAAAGGGAAATAGAAACAAAAATGAACTATTGGGACCTCATCAAGATAAAAAGCTTCTGCACTGCAAAGGAAACAATCAACAAAACTAGAAGGCAACCGACAGGATGGGAGAAATTATTTGCAAATGAGATATCACATAAAGGGTTGTATCCAAAATCTATAAAGAACTGTCCAAACTCAACACCTGAAAACAATAATCCAGTAAAGAAATGGGCAGAAGAGGGGCGCCTGGGTGGCGCAGTCGGTTAAGCGTCCGACTTCAGCCAGGTCACGATCTCGCGGTCCGTGAGTTCGAGCCCCGCGTCGGGCTCTGGGCTGATGGCTCAGAGCCTGGAGCCTGTTTCCGATTCTGTGTCTCCCTCTCTCTCTGCCCCTCCCCTGTTCATGCTCTGTCTCTCTCTGTCCCAAAAATAAATAAACATTGAAAAAAAAAATTAAAAAAAGAAAAAAGAAATGGGCAGAAGAAATGAATAGACACTTTTCCAAAGAAGACATCCAGATGGCCAACAGACACATGAAAAAATGCTCGTTACTCCTCATCAGGGAAGAACAAATCAAAACTACACTGAGATATCACCTCACACTGGTCAGAGTGGCTAAAATTAACAACTCAGGAAACAATAGATGCTGGCAAGGATGTGGAGAAGTGCGAAGCCTCATGAATTGTTGGTGGGAATGCAAACTGGTGCAGCCACTCGGAAAACAGTGTGGGGGTTCCTCAAAAAAATTAAAAATAGAATGACCCTATGACCCAGCAATAGAGCTACTATGAATTTATCCAAAGGATACATGAGTGCTGATTCGTAGGGGCACATGTACCCCAATGTTTATAGCAGTGCCTTCCACAATAGCCAAATTATGGAAAGAGCCCAAATGTCCATCAAGTGATGAATGGATAAAGAAGATGTGGTTTATATATACAATGGAATACTACTTGGCAATGAGAAAGAATGAAATCTGGCCATTTGTAGCAACATGGATGGAACTGGAGAGTGTTATGCTAAGTGAAATAAGTCAGTCAGAGAAAGACAGATATCATATGTTTTCACGTATGTGTGGAAGTTGAGAAAGTTAACAGAAGACCATAGGGGGAAGGGAAAGGGAAAAAATAGTTTCAAACAGAGAGGGAGACAAAGCATAAGAGACTCTTAAATACAGAGAAAAAAACTGAGTATTGATGGGGGGAGGGCTGGAAAGGGGAGAAATGGGTGAAGAGCATGGTGGGGGGCACTTGTTGCGATGAGCACTGTGTGTTGTATGTAAGCGATGAACCAAGGGAATCTACCCCCAAAGCCAAGAGCACACTGTACACACTGTATGTTAGCCAATTTGACAATAAATTATATATTGAAATAATAATAATACATAAAATAAAATACTTTTAATCTTTAAAAAAACAACAACAACAAAAAAACAAAAAACAAGACCCTCCTTCAATGGAAATTATTTTTACCAGAGCCTAATCAACCTGGAGGAAGGAAGATACCCAATTCCAGCCTTCCATGTGGAGAGTTTACACCCCTCACAAAAATTAAATAAAAAATGGATTATAGACCAAATTTAAAACACAAAACTCTAAAATTCCTAAACGATAACTTAGGAGAAAATCTTAGATGACCTTGGATTTGGTCATAACTGTTTAAGATTTAACACCAAAAGCACAACACCTGGAAGAAAAAATCATTAACTTGGACCTCATTAAAATTAAAAACATCTGTTTTGTGAAATACACTATTAAGAGAATGAGAAAACAAGCCACACTCTGGGAGAAAATATTTGCAAAACACAGATCACAGGGGAACAGTATCCAAAACACACAAACACTTAGATAAGAAAGCACATAACCTAATTTAAATGATTCAAAAAGTCTGAACAGACACCTCACCAAAGAAGATGTAAGGATGGCAAACAAGCATATGAAAAGATGCTCGACATGATATGTATCTAGGGAATTGTAAATTATAACAACAATGATATATCACCACACACCCACTAGAATGGCCAAAATCCAAAACACTGACAACACCAAATGCTGGCAAGGATGTGAAATAACAGGAACTCTCATTCATTGCTGATAGGAATGCAAAATGGTACCGCGCCTGGAAGACAGTTTGGCAGTTTCTAAAACAACATACTTTTACTCTAGAAGGCAGCAATCACGCACCTTTGTATTTACCCAAAAGGGATGAAAACTTAGGTTCACACAAAAACCTACACATAGATATTTATAGCAGCTTTATTCACAATTGCAAAAACATGGAAGCAATCAAGATGTCCTTCAGTGGGTGAATGTATATTCTGCAGTCCATCTGGAAAAATGGAGTATTATTTAGTGCTAAAAATAAATGGGCTATGGAACCATGAAAAGACATGGAGGAAAGTTACTAAAAGATAGAAGCCAATCTGAAAAGGCTACATACTGTGTGATTCCAACTAGATGATATTCTGGAAAGGGCAAAACTATGGAGACAGGAAAAAGACTGGTAGGTTCCAAGGGGAAGGGAGAGAGGCACAAATAGGTCAGCACCAGGGATTTGGGGGGCAGTGAAGCTTTTCTGTATTACTATGAAATGTATATGTACAATATATTTGCTAAAACCCATAAAATATAGAACATAAAGATGAACCCTAATGTAAACTATGGATTTCAGTTAATGATAATGTATCAATACTAGTTTATCAATTGTAACAAATGTATCACACTAGTCCAAGATGGAAATAAGACAGGAAACTATGTGTTGGGGGGAGAAGGAGTTTGTGGAAATTCTCTGTACTTTGCAATAAATCTTTTGTAAACCCAAAAGTGGTCTAAAAAATGAAGCCTATTGATTAAAACAAAAAATAGGAGTGCCTGGATGGCTCAGTTGGTTGAGTCCAACTTTGACTCAGGTCATAATCTTGCAGTTCACAGGTTTGAGCCCCGTGCTAACAGCTTAGAGCCTGGAGTCTGCTTCAGATTCTGTCTCCCTCTCTCTCTCTGCTCTTCCCCCACTTATGCTCTGTATCTCTCTCTCTCTCTCTCAAAAATAAATAAACATTTAAAACAAAAAATAAATAAATAAATTGGCTATAGGGATGTGGGTTCATTTATCTAAATGACTATCTTTACTGCAATACTACACTATCTTGATTACTTAGCTCTATACTAAGTCTTGAAAGCAGATAGTGTTAAGCCAGAAACTGTAAGTCTGAGATGCTACCTTACATTCAAAGCTTTATATTTATAAATATAGTTTAGGTAGATAGATACACAGATATATAGATAATGACTGCACCTTTATTTACTCACTATTTAATAGTGGCCATAGTATCACTTTCACAGACGATGTGAGGACAGCCAGATGTGTCCAACACAGAGAGTAAGGTTGCACCACAGGAAAGGCCCTCCAAAATTGAGAATTTCTGCACCTATGTAGAAGCATGAATATCCATTCCTCTTTTTCCCCTTAGAGGGAGAGAGAGAAAGAGAGAACTTATCTTCTCCCTGTTTGGGGGAGGAAGGAAGGGTTCCTTACTTCAGAATGTAGATAGTCAGCTTCAGAAGCAATAAAGAGTTTCATTACTCTTTGAATAGGAGCAGATGGCTCTATCGTGAAGGAGACAAATCTGTCAGGTTCAACACCCACAACTGTGGGGATAAGAGTCGATATTCTCTATCTTTATAGCACATCTATTTCTGTTGTTCAGGAGGTTTGGACTGTACAAGAACACTGAGAAATCTAAAAAGTATTGCCTCAGTACAAGTTCTCTAACCTTGTTTTTCTTTTTTCTTTTCTTTTTTTGAGAATCAGAGCCACTTTTATTTTTGCAAATATTGCAAACCAGGATAAAAGTCAAATAGATGTACATTTTATTTTTTTTTTTAATATGAAATTTATTGTCAAATTGGGTTCCATACAACACCCAGTGCTCATCCTGCGTTTTTCTTTTTCAAAATTGTTTTGGCTGTTCTTATCCTTTGCATTTCCATATGAATTTTAAAATCACCTTGTCAATTTCTTCAAAAAAGTATATTAGGATTCCAAATGGGATGGCACTTAATTTACAAATCAATTTAGAGAGGATTAACATTGTAATAATATTGAGTTTTCCAATATATGAACATGTCATAACTCTCCATTTATGTAGCTCTGCAGTAATTTCCCTTTGCTACGTTTTGAAGTTTTCAATATACATGTCTTTTATACATTTCTTTAATTTTATTCTTGTTTCTGATGTTATTTTATAACTATAAAGATTTAGTATTTGGGGCACCTGGGTGGTGCAGTCAGTTAAGCATCTGACTTCAGCCTAGGTAATGATCTCATAGTTATTGAGTTCGAGCCCAGCATCAGGCTACGAGCTGACAGCTCAGAGCCTGGAGGCTGCTTCAGATTCTGTGTCTCCCTCTCTCTCTGACCCTCCCCTGCTCACACACACACTCTCTCTGTCAAGAATAAATAAACATTAAAAAAATTAAAAAAAAAAGATTTGTTGTTCTACTATTAGAAACAAACAAAAACAAAACAAACAAAACAAAACAAAACAAAAAATTCAAACACTTTAACAAAAAAATTCAAAAACACTAATTCAAAGGGATACATGCACCCCTATGTTACTGCAGCATTATTTACAATAGCCAAAATATAGAAGCAGCCCAAGTGTCCCTCAATTGATGAATGGATAAGGAAGATGGGGTGTGTGTGTGTGTGTGTGTGTATATATATATATATATATATATATATATATATATATATATATACAATGGAATATTATTTGGCCATAAAAAGGAATGAAATCTTGCCATTTGCAACAACAGGGATAGAGTTAGAGAGCACAGTGCTAAGTGAAATAAGTCAGTCAGAGAAAGACAAATATCATATGATTTCACTTGTAGGTGGAATTTGAGAAACAAAACAAATGAACAAAGAAAAAATAAAGAGACAAACCAAAAAAACAGACTCTTAACTATAGAGAACAAACTGATGATTACCAGAGGGGAGGTGGGTGGGAGATGGGTGAAATAGGTGATGGGAATTAAAGAATACTCTTATCATGATGAGCCCTGAGTAATGTATAGAAGTGTTGAATCACTATATTGTACACCCAAAACTAATAAAACACTATGTTAATTACACTAGCATTAAAATAAAAAACTTAATTAAAAAGGTTTGGTGTTCTAATTATTCATTGCCAATCAATAGTAATACAATTGATTTTTGAAAAGTGACCTTATATCGTACAACCTTGATAAATTCACTTATTAATATAGTTGATTTTTTTATAGATTTCTTAGAGTTTTTTTTCTTTTTAATCTCTACACCTTTCCTTTCTTTTTTGTAACTTATTGCACTGGTTAGGATCTTCAATATAATGCAGAAGTGGTAAGAATGAACATCCTTGCCTTGTTCCCAATCTTAGGTAGAAATCATTAAGCTTTCCATAAAGGTTTCACCGTTGAGTGTGAAATTAGCTATAGGTTTGCCACAGAGGACCTTAGTCAGGTTGAAGTAAGTTTCTTTCTATTACTGATTTGCTGAATAGGAAATTAGATTTGGTGAATCAAATGCTTTATCTGCCTCTTCCGAAATGGTAATGTGGTTTTATCCTCTATTCTATTAAAATGATCACTTATATTGACTAATTTTTGGGGTGTTAATCAAATGTGAACTCCAAGCAGGGTATGATGTTTAACTCAAGTCGGTTTAATGTCCTACTCTTGATTTTGGCTCAGGTCATTATCTCATGATTAGTGAGTTTGAGCCCTGCATCAGGCTTGTTGCTGGTCACTTTGGATCCTCTGTCCCCACCTCTCTTTGCCCCTCCCCCACTCATGCCTCTTCCTCTCTGTTTCTCTCTCTCAAAAATAAATAGATGTTAAAAAAAGAGAAGATTTGGGGCGCCTGGGTGGCGCAGTCGGTTAAGCGTCCGACTTCAGCCAGGTCACGATCTCGCGGTCCGTGAGTTCGAGCCCCGCGTCGGGCTCTGGGCTGATGGCTCAGAGCCTGGAGCCTGTTTCCGATTCTGGGTCTCCCTCTCTCTCTCTGCCCCTCCCCCGTTCATGCTCTGTCTCTCTCTGTCCCAAAAATAAATAAACGTTGAAAAAAAAAAAAAAGAAGATTTCTGTCATTATTCATGAAGGATATTAGTCTGTAGTTTTCTTTTCTTATAATGTTTTTGTCTGATTTTGGAATCCCAGCTTTTGTGTATAGCCCAGTATTAACCAGTAATTAACATTTCCACTGCTCTTCATTCTGTTCTGAAGATCGCAGCTTCATTTCATTTCTCTTCAGTCTAAAAACTTATTTTAGGATTTCTCATAGCCCAGGTCCTATGGTGATGGGTCATCTTTATTTTACTTTATCTGGAAATTGTTCATCTCATCTGTGTTCTTAAAAGATATTTTCACTGAGTATAAAATTCTTGGTTGACAAAATTTGTCTTCAGCACTGTAAAAATGTTCTTCCATTTTCTCCTGGCCTCCATGGTTTCTGATAAGAAGTCAGTGGAAATGGGACTGTTATTCTCTGGTATGTAATATGTTGTTTTTCTCTTGCTGCTTGCAAAATACTCTTTATTTTTGGCTTTCGACATATTGACTTGGATGCACCTCAGGGACTTCTTTGTGTTTATTCTGTGTGGTGGTTGTTTATCATTTTCTATCTGGAAAGTTATATGTTTAATCAAATTTAGGAAAATTTGGGCATTTGTTTCTTCAAATTTTTTTTTCTGCCCATTTTCTCTCTTTCTTTCTTCTTTCTTTTTTCTTTCTTTCTTTCTTAGTAACCTCCACACCCAACATGGGGTTTGAACTCATGACCCTGAGATCAAGAGTCACATGCTCTAATGACTGAGGCAGCCAGGTGCCCCCTCTCTTTTCTTCTTTTGGTATTCCAATTATACAAACACTGGACCATTGGATATCACTTAACTGGTCCTTGAATTAAGTGTTTAAATGTTTTAAAATTTTGTTTTCTCTGTTCTTCATTTTGGATAATTTGTATTGACCTATCTTGCATGTCATTTAGTCTTTGCTATGTCTACCTATGAAATTTTTATTTCAGAAATTACATTTTTTTTGTTCTAGAATTTCCATTTAGTTGTGTGTGTGTTTGTGTGTGTGTGTTTTAATGTATCTATATCTCTGGTGAGATTTTCTGTTTGCTAAGATTATCATTTGTTGAAAGCATGTTTCTTTTACTTCATTGACAATAATTATGATCTCGGCTCAGGTCGTAATCTCAGAGTTCATGAATTCGAGTCCCACCTTGGGCTCTGCACTGATAGTGCAGAGCCTGGTTAGAGTTCTCTCTCCCTCTCTCTCTTCCCCTATCTCACTCATGCTCTCTCTTAAAATAAATAAACAAAGTTAAAAATAATTAAAAATAAATAAATAAACTTCTAGAAGAAAATCCATGCTTAGCTGGGGTACATAAAGATTCCTTAGATAGGAATAGTATTTTGTGCAAATAATACAAAAGAAAAGAATTGATAAATTGTATTTCATTAATATTAAAAAATATCTTTCCTTAAAAATTTATTTAAAAATGAATGGCAGTGTATAGAGAGGAGAAAATATTTACAATCCATATAGCTGACAAAGAATGAGTTTCCAGGGCATGTAAAAGATTCATACATGTTAATAATGAGAAGAGGGGGAAAGCCTTATTTTAAAATGGGCAAATATTTGAACTGACACTTTACCCAAAAAAAAAAAAAAAAAAAAAAGCATAGGAATGGTCAATAAGTACATGAAAAGATTCTCAATATCATTGGTCATCAGAGAAGTAAATTAAACCACAATTAAATAGACCTACACACCCACCAGAAGGGCTAAAATTAAAAGGACTGACCAAATCTAATGTTGATGGGCATGCAGACACAGGAACTCTCACACACTGCTGGAGGCAATGTAAATATGGTATGGTCACTTTGGGAAAAAGCTCACAAATTCATATGAAGTTAAGAATATACTCATTATATAACCCAGCAATTCTAGTCCTAGGCACTTACCCAAGAAAAATAAAAACTTATGCTCACAGAGACTTTTACACAAATAGCCTCAGCAGCTTCATTCATAATAGCCCAAACCTGGAAGCAATTCCCAAATAGCCCAAACCTGAGCTGATGAATGGATACACAAATTGTGGTATATCCATACAACGTAATACTCCTCAGCAATAGATACAAAAAACTACTTAGGTTAGTCTCAAAAATATGCTGAGCAAAAGCAGCAAGATCCTGGGGTGCCTGGGTGGCTCAGTCCGTTAAGCGTGACTTTGGCTCAGGTCATCATCTAGTGGTAAGTTTGAGCCCCGCATCAGGATCTCTGCTGTCAGGGTGGAGCCCGCTTCAGATCCTCTGTCTCCCTCTCTCTTCCCTCCCCTGCTCACATATGCGTGCGTGCTCTCTCTCTCTCAAAAATAAATAAACATTTAAAAAATTTTTAAAAAGCAGCAAGATGCAGAGTACATATGATATGGTTACATTTATAAGAAAAATTTATTTCTTATAAATAAATTATAAGAAATTATAGGTCTTATACATTTATAAGAAATAATTTATAAGAAATTATAAATTACATTTATAAGAAATTATATGTCTGGGTGTATTTTGGGGGTTCTGCGAAGTGGTTTCAGGAAACTTTTTTGAGTAATGGAAGTATTCTATATCTTGATTGTGGTGGTGATGGACACACAGATGTAGAAATTTGTCAAAACTCATCTATCTGTGGGGCGCCTGGCTGACTCAGTAGAATGTGCGACTCTTGATCTCAGTGTTGTAAGTTTGAGCCTCACATGGAGTGTAGAGGTTACTAAAAAATAAAATCTTAAAAAAAACCAACAAAACCCTCTTCTTCATCTTTCCGCATACTTTAAATGGGTGCATTTCATTACAGTTGATTTAAGAAAGATGACCAGCTTTGGTCTTCTATCTTCTATATGGAAAGCTATAGGGGAAGCCAAAGCCCTGAAATGATGGGGTAGGGAGAGGCTGTGGTCTCTCAGTATTCTCATTAGATGTGTAAATCTGTCTCATTAGGGGGAAGCAGGAGGACGGTGGTCTGACTGCTGATCAAAGGCACCTTTTCTCAATATGAGTAATAAGAGAGATACCTTCTCAAGCACAACATAACTTACCAATTTAAGCATTTATTTATTTCTGCTCCCATGTCTCATTACCCTTACCCATGCTAGAATACAAGCTTTCCTCTGCTTGTGTTCATTGTCACTATCAGTGAGAGATACATATGGTAGGTACACAGTAGGTATCAGTAAGATACAATAGATACCCCTCTGTTACCTTCTGTGTCTTATTTCTCAATTGGTTCCAAACTCAGAAGGGAAAGATAGGGTTGCTATTTGTCTCCTAAGACTCCAATAGCCTTCTCCTCCTACTGAAAACAGTAATAACAATAGCACAATAAAAAAACATAAATCAGCCACCATTTATGGGGTGTTTACTATGTGCCAGGATTACTATGTGTGAAAATGCTTATAAAATGTTATGTCTTTCGATCCTCATAATAACCCAATAAAATGGGTACCGTTTTTATTTGCATTTTGGAGTTGATAAAACCAAGGTGTAGAGAAGTTAAGTGGTTCAGCCCTCATCATACAGTTAGTAGGTGGCAGAACTGGGTTTTGAATCCAAGTAATCTGATCTTTGAATGATGGTCTTATTCACACAACAGCCTGAGCAATTTTTTTAAAGGTAGGTTTTATTAGGTCAGTTCTCTGCTATAATTCCTTCAATGGATGGAGGATCATGATCCTTTGGCGGCGGGGGGGGGGGGGGGGGGGGCGGGGCCAAGGAGACCAAAAACAAAAAACACAAACCTTGCTATTGTTCATAGGGTTCTTTGTGGCCTGGCCCCAGCCATTCTTTTGAGCCTCATTGGAGCCATTTTCGCCTCACTTACTATTACAGGGTCATACTCACTTTATTTTGGATTCCCAGGTAGAGTAAATGGCCTTTTGCACACACCTTTTCATTGTAAAGGTTCTCCTCTACCAGCTCCCCCTCCAACACACACTACTGGTTCCTTCAGGCTTTGTTGAAATACCACATTTTAGAGAGGCTTCTGACCCCCTCTTTCCCAAGTCCAACCATAACTTCCCATTATTCTCTCTCATCTTAACCTGCGTTTTATAGCCATAGCACTTATCATAATGAGAAATTATTTCCCTATTTCGGTGTGTAACTGGTACGACCTGCTTCACCAGCTTGGCTGAAAATGAAGTCACGGTGCCTCATCCTTCATGTCAGCACTGGTTCTAGTTTCCACTTGCCAGACTTCCAGGAAGCTTATTCCCTGCCTGGGGTTGTGGTGAGACTCTTCCCCCATCAAATTGCCCAATAACCTCAGGGATCTTCAGGTTGAGGAGGCTAGTCCTGATCCCAAATACCTTGGCAAGAATAATCTGGAGCTTCTGATTACTTTTGTAGTTCACTCTGTTGTTGTTTAGCTGTTGCTGCTTCCCGTTGTTAGAAACTGACCCTGTAGGGGCACCTGGGTGGCTCGGTGGGTTGAGCTTCCGACTTTGACTTCGGCTCAGGTCGTGAGCTCATGGTTTGTGAGTTCAAGCCCCCCATCGGACTCTCTGCTGCCAGCACAGAGCCTGCTTCAGATCCTCTGTCCTCCTCTCTTTCTGCTCTTCCCCAACAAGCACTCTCTCTCTCTCATAAACAAACATTTTTAAGAAAAGAAAGAAGGGGGAAAGGAAGAAATAAACTGACCTGCACACTGTGGTAGATCAATGTCCACTGCCTTCAGTTCACATTGTGGGTCCAGACTACACTCTCGGGTTCAGTGTGTCAGAATGGGCATGTCCAGCCTGGCTCCTTGGCCTAGCCTCAGGCTGGGACGAGATTAGCTCCTAGACCCCAACTGCCTACCCACCCTGTGACCACACAAGCCCCAGCACCACACCCTGCTCACTGGCCAGCATTACTCTTTTGTGGCATTTAATGATAGGGTTCTGCTGAGATCCATTAGGATCCCTCCCTCCCACTTCAGAGGGTAGGCAGGTTACACTACAGAGTTGCCAGTGGGATCCCCCTGAAGTTACCCTCTGGGAACACTGCCTGGAAGCATATCCCTCCCCACTCCCCACCAGTCAGTCCTTGCTCCCCCTCTCCCCTGGCGCTGCCTGCTCAGGAAACCACTTACTGATGAATCCTCAGTGTCTGTTTCTGGAGGGAGACCTAAGACACCCCTCATACCCTGATACTGATGTTCTTTCTACCGGCGGCTCTCTTGAAGGCACCTCAGTCTGAAAGTTTCTAGGGGCGCCTGGGTGGCTCAGCCGGTTAAGAGTCCGACTGTTGATTTAGGCTCAGGTCACAATCTCACACAGTTCATGAGTTTGAGCCCTGTGTAGGGCTCTGTGCTGACAGTGTGGAGCCTGCTAGGGATTCTCTTTCCCTCTCACTCTGCCCCTCCCTGACTCTCTCTCTTCCTCTCAAAATGAATGAATAAACTTAAAAAAAAAAATCTGAAACTTTCTAAAACACAGTACCCACAGCCAAGTCGTCCCTCCCTTTCCTCCCAGGAAGTTCTATGTCCCCCACTCGAATTTGCCCACCTCCCCAGTATGCCTAGCAGAATTAGGAAAAGCAGCTCTGTCTGGCATACCCACACAAGTGCTTTTTGATTTCCTTGCCTTTCCATTACCAGGAAGGACCACTCAAGTGATTCTTGCTAATGCAAAGACAATTGTCTCCTGAATAACTGGAATTTTCCTATATAGTAACTGTGGGAAACTTACAAATCGAAGTTCATTTCAGATTTAAAAACAATAGAATTGCATTCCAAGCATTGCCTAGCTGTATCTGTCTCCCTGTTTCAGAATCAGGCCCTCTTTTTTTTTTTCTGTAAACCCAGGCATTCCCACCACCCCTGGCTTATGGTTGGCATTCAATCTACATTTGTTGAATGAATGAATGAATGAATCACCAGCTCCTGAATAAAGCGTGTCTATCAGTTAACAAGGCAAGAATTTGAGAACCAAAGGATTAACAGAAAATTACCTAATAATCTTATTAAGAGCTGACCATTGGTAGATAATGTATGCATTTATATCCGTGCAGTTTTATGCATTTCTTCTTTTTTATTTAAAGAAGAGCCCCTTCTTTTTATTTTGAAACTTTGAGGAAAGTTTTCAGACATTCAAAATGGTATTAAAACATTACATACCTGGGGTGCCTGGGTGGCTCAGTCAGCTGAGCGGCCGGCTCTTGATTTTGGCTCAGGTCGTGATCTCGAGGTTCATGGGCTTGAGCCCTGCATCGGGTTCTGTTCTGGCAGCAAGGAGCCTGCTTGGGATTCGTTCTCTCCTCTCTCTCTCCCCACCCCCATGCTGGCTTGCTTGCTCTCTCTCCCTCTCAAAGTAAATAAACATTAAAAATAATAATATAACAAACACCAGGAAACCCAGCATGGAGTTTAAGAAATACACACAAACTGGAGGAGTTGAAGCCACCTGTGTACCCCACCCTCCTTCCCTTCCCACCAGAGGTAACCATTGTTCTAAACTTAGAGAAACTTCCACAGTCCTTGAAGGGTTAGCACAACACACAGCAGGATCTTGCCCCTGATACACCTGGGCCAATCAGCTACTGCTTCTCAGGAATGTGGAACGGAGGGCCTGAGCTAATTTGCTGTGATGGTCAAAACAGACAGGTTATGCTAATTTAGGGCTTAGACTCTTTTGGGTGAGGCCATGGTGAGCCCAGTGTAAGTGAAGGGGTTAAAAAGGCAGAGTAGCAGAGAAAAGAGGGGGAGGGAGAAGTGGAAGGGAAGGACGAGGGAGGTGGAGAGGGAGTGACTTTGACCTTATTTCCAAATAGTTTTCCACTTCCCTGTCCCACCCCCCAAGGCCTGCCTGATTTTCTGACTTTTAATTTGTGCGAGTCCTTTATAACCTTCCCATGAGCTCCATTTTACTTGGATGGGTTCTATTACTTTAAACTAAATAATTCTTTTTGTTTTAAAGTTTTATTTATTTATATTTTGAGAGATAGCAAGAGCAGAGGAGGTGCAGAGAGAGAGGGGGACAGAAGATTAGAACTGGGCTCTGCACTGACAGCAGTGAGCCCCATGGGCCTCGAACTCACGAACTCGAAGATCATGACCTGAGCTGAAGTCAGACACTCAATCAACTGAGCAACCCAGACTCCCCTTTAAACTAAATAATTCTTAATATAAGCTTTCCCCACAAATAAAAACCAAACAAATTTATTCACTAATTACAAGTGGAAAAAATTCCTAGAATCATAAAATTTGATTCACTTGACAGATATTTATTGAGCACCTAGTTAAGTACAAATCTTTGGTTCAACTTTCCAGCCCAGGTGACAAACCAGCTTGGGACTTCCCCAGTTCCCTGCATTCTGGCACCCACTTCAGTTTAGGCAAATGGAGAGCCCTGGGTCCCCCTATTTCCAACCAAAGTAGGAACCTTCCTAAAATATCCCTAGCTGTTATCTAGCAACTGGTAGTGTACAAACATTTGGCTAGACTTTAATAGAAAATTCTTTGTGCCGACTTTAATTCTGTCTTCATATAATTTCTACTGCCATGTTCTGCTTCTGGTCCTGCTCATAATATATATTTTCTTCCCTTGTTAAAATGTATTCCTTTCTGACCAGGCATGTGCTGTAATTTGAACCTGGATTGGTTATCCATTGCCTACCCCAGAGCAGGTACAAATTAGAGTCCTTCAGCACTCCCACAATTCCCCTGAGTTTGTGCCTACGCCTGTCTCCTCCTTAGGAGGAACGTTTGAGAACCCCTTTCTCAGGCCAGCTGGTCCCAAGGGGCTACCAATACACATGACCCGGAGTCCTTCATCCATTCACCGAAGGCATCCATGGGACTTCTGGCACCTACAGACAAGTAGGGGGGATGGGTCCTGAATTCCAGTAAATACAATACAGTGTCGTGAGTGCGACTCTATGAGACATGGATCAAATGAGGATCAAATGACTTGCAGCTTTAAGAATCAGTAGTTACTTTAGACGAAAGCACTGTCTGAAAAAGCTGAGTTGCAGCTTTCCCAAGCACACTGACATGTTAACAAGTTAATGGTCATTACCATACTCATAATAGGTGTATCCATCAGCTTTGCAACCAGGACCAGGGTCCCTGAGAAAATGGAGAGAAGCCAGCTTCTCCTTTCCAGGCTTCCCCATCTCAGTTTATGGCATCTCCATCTTTAGTGGTTATCATCCATGGTTGCACATTGGAATCACCCAGAGAGCTTTAAAAATTTGGCACCTTCTCTCACCTCAGAGTTCCTCGTCAGTTTTGGTACTTGGTGCGGTCTAGACATCAGATTTCTAAATCTCTCCCAGGTGACCTAATGTGCAGCTAAGGTTGAGCTGAATGCTCAGGCCAAGACCTCCTTGACCTCTCCTCTTTGCACACCCACACCCAATCCAGTAGAAGTGCTGTTGTCTCTAGTTTGCAAGGAAACAACCCTCCCTCCAGTTATCACTCCCCCACTGCCCACCGGCTCCCTGCCCTGAGGTTTTCAGTGGCCTCCTATCTGTAATGGCAGTTGTCCACCTGCAATTTATTTTCAGCCTGGCCACCAGAGAGGTTTTGAAGCACAGGCTAGGTGACAACCCCCTCTGTTCAAAACTCCCCTGCACCTCTTGGGGTGGAGGGAATCTTTATCTAGCTGATAGGGCCATACATGACCAGATTCTTGGTTATCTCTTCCATCTCCTCCTGCCATTCTCTTCCATCCCCCTCCTCAGGCTTCAACCTCATGGCCGCCCCTGATGTTTCCAGAACACCCTCAAGGTTTTTGCATCTAGAGACCTCTGCCTGAACTGCCTTCCTTGGGTGGTTGCATGACCTCCTCCCTCATTTAACCAAATGTCTGCTGGAATATCATCCTCACTGAGGCCTTCTCAGACCACCCTTCTCATAGCACCCCTGGCCATGACTCTCTGTGCCCTTATCATGCTTTGGTTTTCTTCTCAGCATCTATCACCTATTATGTATTTCATTTGTTTCATCTCTTCCCCACTCCCCCATCAGAATGTGAGCTCCATGACAGCAAGGATAGTATTTTATGCTGTGCTGTATCTGTAGTGCCTAGAACAATAGAAGTTGCTCAGTAAATACTAACAGAAAGAATGAAGGAAGACAGGTAATGGGAGAGAAGAGGTCTGGTGTTGCCAAAGTAAAGCAAGCCCATGCAATGTCCCTTACTTCTGCCGCTTACTGGCTAAGTGACTCTAAACACGTTACTTCATCTCTCTGAACCTCAGTGTCCTCATCTGTTGGTGGTGATACTAATAGTACCTGTGGGCCTCAGCAAAGTCCCTGGAAGTGGAAGAACGTGCCCAGCAAATGACTGTGTATAGTATTAGCAATGCAGGGGAGGGGAGCAAAAGCCCAGAGCCCTGGATGCTCTGGGGAAAGGCAATCTTTCTGTGGGAAGGGAGGGAAGGAATCTTGGGCAAAGCACAGAGTTGGGAGCCAGGGGGTGCAGGCTGATGGCACAGGTTGGTGGTTGATGATGGCTGGTGACCCAAGTCAAGTCTTTGCTCCGAAGGCCAGTTTTTTATACTTGTAGACCTCACAGGATCTCTTTGAGGATCAAAAGAAATGCTGTATACGATTCTTCATTTGAAAGGTATACATTTGCAAAGAACCATATAGAGAAGCACTATATACGGTTCTTTTCAAACCATAAATTGCTAGCTATGTAAAGGCTCTTACTATGATTTGCCAATGTTGTCCAAGGCTGTATATATAACACATACCTGTTTTGTCCTTCTTGGCTGGGGCTGCCCTATCCTCCAGGGATGGGCATTCTGAGGGACTGGCCAAATAGGAACGTTGCTGGTTGGCTTTACCCATCTCTGCTCAAAGGCTTAGTTTCTTCCCAAAGTTATTTTGCATTTTAGCCTATTTTAATATGGGCTGTTAGCAGAACACATGTGTTTTTTTATTATTCTATTTTACCATATTATAATTTCTTTAGGAAATATTTGCTTTTAAAAAATACTTAGTCTTCCTAATATAAACATTATCCTCATCTTTGTTGATGTAATCCTTTGTTCAGTTTGTTGTGTTTAAAAATACACACATATATTATATATATATAATATATAATATTGCATATTACATATGCTTTGTGAAGTATATTCTATATACTTAAACTCACTTTTACTACTATAATCCTCTCTTTATTTTAATCTCTACAGCTTGATCATGATATAAGGAATACATTTCCATTATGTGCCATTATTCGTGTATTGATTCAATCATTTATTCATTCAACAACTATGTATGGAATGCTCACTATGTGCCACTGTTGTTTTGGCACATTGGCTCTCCTTCTTGAGTTCATAGACCCTACTCCTCTGCAATGCTCCTGCTTTCTAGGATATGCTGGAATATGGATATGCTTCCCAGTGTCCCACCTCTGGCTCTCTCACTTTTTGGATTTCATTAGCATTGCATATGCATTTGCTTTATGTGAAAAGGAAACAAAAATATTCTCTCTGAAAGTTGTACTTGTTAAAAGTTGTTCAAATTTGAAACAGGCATTTAAAAAAGTCATTGACCTAAATAGGCAACCTAAATTATGGCTACATTATCTGCTACATTAGTGGAGTTTATGTAACACTGTGGTAGAGGGTAGAGCTGGAAAGTGTTTAATGTTATTCGTCAACACTGCTGCCTTCCCAGGACCACGTCCCTCAGGACACCACCTGCCATGTTGTTCTCAGTAGTTTTAAATATCCTTAGCTATTGGTCTAGCACTGCTCCTGCCCAAATAGTTTTGCTGTTTTCTCTTACAGTTCTTGGTAATAGGAATGCTTTTTCCCCCCTAACAATGAATACACAACCTCATCTTGGGTCTGTTTCCTGTACTGCATTCATTATATATTGTTGTGCTTCGTGTCCTTATTTTTTTAAATATCTAAAAACAGAATAAAGAAATCTACAGACTGTAATGCATGGCCATAAAACCATCCACAACCCTGAGTGTGAGTAACCATAATTCTACAAATTATTAAACTGGTCACATATCACTAAATTTTATCAAATTTCTGAAACTCCTTATATTTCACCTCAGCATGTTCCTTGAATAGAATCAGGACATTTTGAAAATCCAGATAAAACAAAACTCATTTCCTGATGCAAACCAAACTGAGTCCATTTTCCCTTTCCGCCAAAGAATAGAAAATGATAGGGTCAAGCTACCATAAAACTTACATGGCTTTAAAAGGTTTGGGACAGGAAAAAAACAACAATCTTTTTTCCTTTTCAGTTTTGTTTTCCCCTCTTCATATTCTTTCATTATTGTTTTTGCTTATGTGGAACACAAGCAACCTCTGAGAAAAGACAGTCACCCACAACCCCCACCATGTGAGGTGGGGTTTTGGAGGGGGCTGGGCACTGAGTGCCCCTCTCCAATCCCACTTCATTGCTTGATAATTTTTGACCTTGACCAAATCACATAAAGTCTCCGAAACCCAATTTCTTTTTTCATGTTGTAACATTGTTCCTTCCTCTTGTGGGGCTACTGGACACCCCAGGAGACCCGTGCCCCCAACAGAGAGAGAGGAGTGTCTTTCAAGGGTCTGTCCCAATGATTGTGTGTCTGCTTACGCTACACTGGCCACTAGAGTCTTTCTATCTTGCTTTCAGTCTCCAAACACCTTGTCATACTTCAAGAAATAGTGTCAGCTCTTCTGAAGGCTCTTCAAAAACTACAAAGACAGATAGTGGTATCAGGGATAATAAATACTATATTGGGTTTTTTGACTCTCAAATTTTCAGTATTACTTGGTAAAGAAGTACCACTTGCTAATTACAGTTGAAATTTTTTCCCCTATCAAACACCAAACTAACATCTGCCTGTTGCTACCATGATCACATTGCAAATCAAATTTAAAAACTTGTAGAATAGGGGCTCCTGGCTGGCTCAGTTGGTTAAAGTGCTTGACTCTGGGTCTCATCTCAGGTCTCCATCTCAGGGTCATGATTTCAGGCTCAGTATGGAGCCTAGTTAAAACACACACACACACACACACACACACACATGCATGCACAAACACACACACACACACACACACACACACACACACACACACACAAATAGTGGCGCCTGGATGGCTCAGTCTACTGAACAGCTGCCTTGGGCTCAGGTCATGATCTCACAGATTGTGGGTTCAAGCTTTGGGATCTGTGCTGACAGCTCAGAACCTGGAACCTGTTTAGGATTTTGTGTCTCCCTCTCTCTCTGCCCCTCCCCCACTCACACTTTGTCTCTCTCTCTCTCTCTCTTTCAAAAATGAATAAATATTAAAAAGATTTAAAAATTCAAAAACAAAAACAAAGAACAAAAAAAACCTTGTAAGATAAAATAATAATAAAAATAAGAATAAAAAATAAAAACTTGTAGAATAATCAGAGGTAAAAATAAAATAACATCTGTACGTTGTCAGATGTCTTAGCAGGTTAAGAAATGGATCAAATCCCAGTGATGGCAATATATAGTTTGGGAATTTGCTCTAACCTAATTGCACATTAGTTGCTAAAATGCTAGGGAATTTTCTAGACAAAAATCTCCTAGTTATCAAATTCATTAAGTTTTCCCTTATCATTACCTGTATTTATAAACTTCATTGTCAATAAATAAAGAATATGGTGACAGAAAGCATTTGGGACGAGATCTATGCTGATACAGGAAAATAACCAACTTTAGACATTTAACTTGAAATGAGGGCTGAACACACTTAGATAACTGTCTTAAACGGTAAAAAGTTTTTTGTTCGTTTTGGTTTTGGTTTTGTTATTTGAAATGTCATTCTGTCTTACTGCAAACTCAAAAATCCTCCTTTATGAGGAAAAATCCACTTTATGAAGTAGAAAAACAAGAGCAGATCTGAATTAATATTTCCTCTCAGCACTCTGCCCTTTCTCTATTCCTCTCTCTACAAAATTCAAGGTGCTTCTGAAGCAGACAACATTTAACTTTTTTTTAAGTTTATTTATTTTGAGAGAGAGAAAGAAAGAAGGGGAGGGGCAGAGAGAGAGAGAGAGAGAGAGAGAGAGAGAGAGAATCCAAGCAGGCTCCACATTGTCAGTGCAGAGCCTGATGCTGGGATTGAACTCACGAATTGTGAGATCATGACCTGAGCAGAAACCAAGAGCCAGATGCTCAACCCACTGAACCATCAGGTGCCCCAACATTCAGCTTTTTTTAAGGTCCACAGAATCAGTGAATTCTTTGCTGTTTCTAATTTAGTCTTTTGAAAGCAAGTGGTTCTACTAGGTTTGGCATAACTGTTTTACTTAACTGCATGGGCCCTTTCCTGTTGTATTTTTGTTGACACGTTTTGAATTGGTTTTTATATATGAGCTGATCCCTGTTCTCAGTTTTACCAACTGCCAGTTTTGTATGGTGAGATTTTCACAGTGAAAGACTTCATATGGCACAATGGTCCTGTGAGATAGTCTATACAATATGTAGCTTCTGGACAGGGAGCTGGGCTGTTTTATGAATAGTTTCTGACAGAGATTAGACTTACTTCTGGATGTAGAGAATGGAGAGGCACAGATATGTCACTCATTACATTTACAAGTACATTTTCTCAAAGAAATTATTCATTTAGATAACAATACATGAGTCACCTTCTTATTAATGTCCAAACTACCCAGTTATAGCAAAGGTTAAGAGAAAAGAAAATGCCAATGAACTATTTACTATAGTATCTTGTCACTCCCCTGTATGAAAGCTCTTTCTTCCACCTACAGACTATCTCAGGCTATTTTTATGGTTCCTGAAACCATCTGTTCTAACCTGTACTCGCTGCTACTTAGAATACAGATGTTAATTACGTTTTTAACATTTCCCTGCTCCTTACTACAAGCCTCAAATGCCCCCAAGCATCTATTAGTTTCTCAACACCAAGGCCTTTTCTCTGGCTTTTCACAAGCAGAAAAACTCTGGCCTCTTCTCTCCAGATCATCTTTAGTTAGAGGGATACCAATTTGCCCTCTATGGAGAAGTACAGAAATGATGTTGCACTTAATTCTCAGCTAACGCAGACCTTCTCCCTCTGAGTTGAATAATCTGAATTCTGAACATCTTACACCTCTCTTTAACAGGATAAGCCCAAACATGCCCAAAATGTTCCTTCCCAACCTGAAGTCTGTCCAGTTCTTCATTCAGAATCTACAGTTTACTTCCCTGGTGTATGTCCATGGCTGGGTTCATTCCCATGACTAGGTGATCCATCAGTGAAGTGTGGCACTTTATTGTGGTTTGTTTTCCATCTGTGGGTCCTACTATCATTTTTCTCTGGTAATAAATTCCCCAAGGGGCCCTAAAATGGATTCTGCAATAGTTATTGGTTTGTCAACCGATTTTTTTTTTCCTTGTTGTTCATTGAAGTTTCAGGAAGTTGCTATTATAATGAATGAAATGCAGTTCCACGGGACCTCTGAGAGCAAATAGAAACTCCATTTAGAATGCAAACATCACTTTAAATAATCGTTGAGGATGACTCTGTCCTGCCACTAAAAAGTAACTCATTTTAATAGAAATTAAGAATTTGTAGTTTGATAAGTCTTGTAGGACTTTTTGCTCATTATAACTCCTGATTTTAGCACCCAAAGAGGCAGAGGGAAGAGTGTCTTAGAGTTGCAAAGAATGGACTTTTGCTCTGTTGAGGGAGTTCTTGAATTTTATTACTTTCCTCACCCTTGGCAATTTTGATAAGTGAACTAAAAAGAAAGTAAGTGAGAAAGAGGTGGGAAAAGAATAGAGCACAGCATCTGGCAAGAATACATTTCCAACAAATATTTGCTGAATAAATGAGTGGAAAGGAGAAAAGGAACCCTGAAATTTGTAAAAGAGTTACTGTGGGCAGGATCTCAGAGCTTCCGGAATCAAAATCAATTAGAAACATTCAGTCCATCCCATTCTGAAGCATGATTTTGTCAGGAGGAAAACATGTGTTTCTTCTTTGAACAGAATTGTGGAGATTGAAAAGGAGTGGAAAAGATGAACGTTAAGAGAAACTGAGTGAGATGAGTAGGAGATAAAAGCAAAGAGGAAAAAAAAGACGAGAGCCCGTTACAAAACAAGCTAACAAATTATGCAAATTAGCTCCCTTTTCTGTCCTCTCTTCTAACTCCCTTTCCTTCTTTCTAGTATTTATACTCAGAATTCCAAAGGGAGATTTAAGAGCAATTTGGAAATATGTTAAGTAAGACAACACCAGGTGGCAAATAGCGATTTAATTCTCCTTGCCAGCAGAGCTGAAGACTTACAATGCTTTTTATTAGCAAAGCTGGGTGGGAGGATCACAGGAGGGAGAGGGAGGCAGGAAAAAGCCATTAAGTGTTTCGATGAAGGCAGCACAGCGATGGATAGGCTCTTATAAGAAATCTTTTAATATGTGCATTAATTCTCCTTTTCATCTTACCGCCTGCTAGAAAATTGGTTGTAGAGGCATTTCAGACATTTTCTCCGGAGCAAATATTGACACAGGAGTAGTGTGTTGACATTGTGTGTGGCTTTGGGTTTCAGGGAGCAGGCTGGTGCCTCTCAGGACATGTAAGCACAGAAGGCAAGCCCTGCCACACCCGTGAGAAGCTGGCTGCTTTCAGAGGCAGCTCGGAGTCATGTCTGCCCTCCACAAGTCAAGTGTGGTGCTTTTTATTTTGAAAATTGGATAAGAGGTCTGCTTCTGAAGTCTTTCACGTCCTTGTGTCCTATTTGGTTTTTAATCCAACAGGCAAATTGGATTTTCTGAGACCCTAAACACATGGTATTTAGATAGTGATAAATACATGGCATTTAAGATAAACTAGAATATCCTGCCATTAACATTGTTCCAGCTTCTGTATCCATTAGCACCTATGGCCCCTCATCTACTTTGGTGGCCACTGGAGTTTTGTGTCTTTCTTCTCCCCAGTGAGACTCCCAGTGAGGTGATGGGGAAGCCCACCCCTGAGTCTACTGAACTGAATCAAAGGAATGGTTCCCTTTTTAGTTTTTATAAGTTACGGACTCTTCTTTTTTGTGAAGATCAGTAGGTATGAATCAAAGAAGCAGGTAAAAATTTTTTTCTCCCTGAAGGAACTGAATATAGAGAAATGCACAGAGGCAATGAGGTGAACTTCATAGGGTTTGGGCAGCAGGCACTCTGGGGTCTGGTCTGTCCAGACCCTCCATCATGAACCAGGAAGTGCCCAGAGTGGTCCTTGGACAGATGAATTCGAAAATGCTGGCTACGGTTTTCCTCTCCCACTCCATCCTGCTGACCGACGGGCTTGTGTTGCTATGGTTCCTGGGAGGACATCCCTCAGGTCTTAGGATACCTTGTGCCTGCACTCATGCTGTCTCCCAGTGTGTGTGGCAGGTGGAGTCCGTTTCAGGAGGCTTTAAGGTCCACAGACTCTAGGGCCAAAGATCTAAACTATTTGGGAAATAGTGATAAACAAATATAGCACTGTGTGTTAATTCTACTGGAATTAAAATAAAGTAAATAAAAGCAAAGCAAAGAGTGATGCTGTGGTAGACAATATTAAGACTGATTTTAAATGTCTTCAAATGTTCTCTCATAAAGAATGGTTCCCTCTCTTTGTTGTTGTGTTCATTTGTTTGTTTGTTTATATAAGGTTAAGAGCCAGGCCCCTAAGAATCAGACTGGAATCAAATGCTGCACCAAACACCTCAGTTTGCTCACCTGTAGGTGGGGTTAATAATAGAATTTAAGTCATATATCATGACCGTCCTGAGTTCATGAGTTAATTCATATAATAAAGCACTTTCAGTGCTTGTCTTCTAGTAAGCATTTAAAAAAATAACATTAATCTATTATATCATTTATTTGACAAGTTTAAAACCTCTTTCTCTGAGGGGTGTCTGGGTGGCTCAGTCGGTTGAGTGACGGACTTCAGCTCAAGTCATGATCTCATGGTCTGCGGGTTCTAGCCCTGCATTGGGCTGTGTGCTGACAGCCTGGAGCCTGCTTCAGATTCTGTGTCTTCCTCTCTCTTCCCCTCCCCCTGCCCCTTGTGTTCTGTCTATCAAAAATAAACATTAAATTTTTTTTTTAAATCTCTTTCTCTGCAGTGTGTTATGTACTTTGTTGAGGAAGGGCCACAGCTAGAAATTATTCTCCATTTCCCCAGAGATTTGTGGGTTTTTTTTAAATGTTTATTTATTTTTGAGAGACAGAGAGAGAGAGAAAGAGAGACAGAGCAAGCAAGTGGGGGAGAGGCAGACAGAGAGAGGGGAACAGAGGATCCGAAGCAGACTCTGTGCTGTCAGCAGCAAGCCCAGTGTGGGGCTCCAACTCACGATGGGTGAGATCATGACCTGAGCCAAAGTCGGAGGCTTAATTCACTGAACCGTCTAGACGCTCCCACCCACCTGAGATTTATTCTCAAGGCCTCAGTTTGTTTCACTAAAATTCCAAAATAGCAGGAACCTCTGCATTTTATTGAGTTGGCCCAGAGGTGTAGATTTGCATTATACAGTGACCTTCCAAGCTGTAATAGCCGGTCCTTCTTGTCAGATGCCCAAGGACCTGCTCCCCATGCACAAAACCAAATAGAAAAGTAAGAAAACTTTCTCAAGTTCAGGCTATCAGTATGAGATTTATCTGAAAAATGTTTTCACATCCTTGGGAATTTACCTTTGGAAAAGAACTATTTTCTACTTACCCTGAATACTAGGTCTTGAAACTATGACTTATCCAAAAGGGGAACATAGAACTCCAGCTTTCATTCATTTATCCATCCATCATATAACTATATGTAGGAACTATTGTAGGAACATCCAAATATGGTGCTGTGGGGGCGCCTGGGTGGCTTAGTTGGTTAAGCATCCGACTTCAGCTCAGGTCATGATCTTGTGGTGATCTTGGGATGACCAGGGCATGGTGTCCTCTCTTTTCAGCTGGGTAGGCCCACCTGTCCAGGCATACTCTTCAGGGCTGAGTAGAAGGTGAGAGTAGTGATTACCTCCACCCCTGGTGCTCAGACCCAGAGGGAGGCTACTAACTCATTTCCAAAGGAACCACCAAGGATCAGGTCTCAGAAGCTTATGAAACAACTCACCTGAGTGAGAGGTCATGGCATAAACTCTGTGCAGCCAGAAGGAATGGTGAAACAGAGGGGAGATGCTTGCAGGAGCCAGCAAGATTCTTTACATTTATTTATTTTTGAGAGACAGAGCACAAGTAGGGGAGGGACAGAGAGAGAAGGAGGTACAGAATCCGAAGCAGGCTCCAGGCTCTGAGTTGTCAGCACAGAGTCCAATGTGGGGCTCGAACTCACAAACCATGAAATCATGACCTGAGCCGAAGTCAGAGGCTTAACTGACTGAGCCACCCAGGCACCCCACCAGCAAGATTCTTTTAAAGGGCATTGGACAGGGGCACTTGGGTGGCTCAGTCGGTTAAGCCTCTGACTTTGGCTCAGGTCATGATCTCATGTTCAGTGGGCTCAAGCTCTACATCGGGTTGTGTGCTGACAGTGCAGAGCCTGCTTGGGGTTCCCTCTCTCTTCCTCTCTCTCTGGCCCTCCCCTTCTCTCTCTCTCACTTTCTCTCTTTCAATAAAAATAAATGAACTTAAAAAAAATAAAAATAAAGGGCTTAGGACAATGCAGATACATGTAAACAAGGAGCTTTGGGGGCAGAGACATGCAGATTTGGGGATCGTGAAGTGCATTTTATGTCTTTCCAAGGTGTTGAGTTTTGCCATTTCCTGCAAGTGAGGGTGAACTGGTAGACTGTCTTTGCACCTTTGCGGTGTGGAGTACGTTTAGGAAGGAAAGGGGCCAGGTCAGGAATTCAGGTTGAGTTAGGATGCTGTTGCAGTGCTTCTGGGGCTCCTTGTTGAGCTCTGAAGGAAGACTAGTAGTGGAGATAGAGAGGAAGGATAGATAGAATCTGGAGGTGTTTCTGGACTGGGAATGGCAGGGTCCTGCGATGTTGGATGAGGGTGATGAACGAGAAACAGTTTTGCCGAGGATAGTGCTCCAGGAAAATCTGGTTGGAGTTGGACAATCTGTTGGAAGCAGGGATCCAAGCGAGGAGCCCGGAACTGCTGCAAACAGCAATTGGCATGGAGTTAACCCTTTCACATGGGATAGTGCGTTCAATCTTTCCCACAGACCTGCGATGGGGATATGACCACCCCCAATTCAGAGAGGGGGAACCAGGGTGGTGAAGGAGCTGCCCATGTTTATATGACTGTACATGGCCAAGCTAAGTCTGGGACCCATGTCCACCTTGCTCTTCACTTCTGTTGCTGCCTTCCCTGAATATCGAGAAGTAATCTCAGTTTGAAAATTTCAATTATTCCCAGATTTCAGAGGAGCAGTTGAGCAGATCCATGAGGGTCCATTTGTTTGAGTGATGGAGGAATCCTAGGCAAATAACTCATTGGAGGGAAAAGGGCCCCCGGCAGGAGAGGATGTGCTCTCGACAGCCGGACCACATCCCCCAGGCACTTGTGCTGGCTCACTGAGTAGAGCAGGTGGAAACATGAAAGGCCTGTTTCGCACATGTCTCCCTAGGACACTCCCTAGAACAAGGTGGTCTCAGGACAGGGTGGATGGGTTGGGTTGGGTGGGCCTTGTCAGAGCGTTTTCAGACTTATCAGTCATCCAAGATGGCTTCAGGGGCCAGAGGGAGGAACATGACGTCTCCTCTCTAGCAGCCAAGAGGGTTCACTTCTCAAACAGATCCGTGACACTCCTGGGGGACTCTGAACCCTGGAGAATAATCTACAAAATGTGGAGGTTCTTACAACTCTGCCAGAGGTCAGAGTCATAGACACAGTGCTTTGTTATTGTAACCCTATCATCCCCTCAGGCAAGAGCAAAGAGCACAAGGTATGTGATAAATAACAGTAATAGCCAACTCCGTTGTACATTTACTCGGCTCCAGGTGTGGCAATAAGTGTTCGTTTACCCCCCCAAAATTGAACCAAGAGGTAAATACTGTTATTGGTCCATCTTACACATGGGAGAATGGGACAAGAAGAGATGTCCCCAGGTTCTGTCCTGAATTAAAAGTTTATGAACCAAGGATCCTATAAGCCTATTGTGATCATCACTTTTTTCATATTGAATCAAAAAAGTCCGATTTGAATATGTCACACACAAATTCTAAGGCTACTTTGAAGATGGCCAACAACTTCTTTAATCTGAAGTTTGTTTTCTCAGCTGACGGGAGTTGTCTCCAACACCCTGGAGGTGTGAAGTGACATCACCATCTGATCAGCATCTAAAAACATTTTGGCTAATTTAAAAAATAGAGATCTTGAATGTGCTGTCTTAATTATATCTGACCATTTGAGCGTGCTGCGTGAAAGCCCTGCGGAGGCAGCCTGCTCTGCAATTTGTTTTTGAAACAAGCTTTTTAGTCTTGCGGGCTGAGAGGATTCTGTTAAAGGGTGTACACTGTGAATCACAGTTTCAAAGGAAGACGACAAATACAGATCTCAGCCAAGCGATTTGTAAAACTGGATTGCTGACAGAAATCCAGGAAGCAGCAGAAAAACAACCAAACACAAAAACATAGTCAAGTGCCTGGATGTAATCTGAAGTAACGAAGCGGAAAGAGCCCTGGGATGACACAATGACACAAGGGAGCAGAGATTGAACAGGCAGTCTTGTTTTGAAAAACAGGGAGCACGACTGATCTGAGCCCTGAGAACATTCCACAAACCCAGGGTGGCGGGCTTTCCTGCATTTCAGATACAAGCCACCTTCACCTGCTCCTGATGTGTGTTCAGTTCACCATGGGGACAGGGAACAGAATGTTTCTTCAGTTAAATTCAGATGCTTTATCATGTTCCATAAGCTCAGTCAGTACAAAACTCTGTGATGATTACTTTTATTATCATCATAGCTAACCCTTACTGAACTCTCTATCTTCAAAGTGTATCAGGGTTTGTCTGGGCCTCACTTGAATGTAAGCTTCATGAGGGCAGGGATTTTCATCTATTCTGTTCACTGAAGTCTTTACAGTACCTAGAGTAGTGCCCAACATGTAGTACATGCTCATTAAATGTTTGGTGAATGAATGAATGAGTGGATGAACAGCCATATGCTTTCATTTGGGCAGGCAATATTCTAAGGGCCTTACTGATTCGTTTCATCTTATTCCCAATCCTGTGATGTAAGCATTTATTACTATTCCTTATATATTATTTTACAGATGAGCCAACAGAGTCCCAAAGAAGTTAATTAGCTTGTGCAAGATCATGGCACAGGCAGAATCAAACCCAGGGAGTCTGACTCCAAATCCACCTCTCCATACTGTCACTCTTCCGTGATAATACAATTGGTCTTCAAGCTTCATATTTTCACTGTTACTTTTTCCTCAGTCTCTCTGCACTTACTTTCCTATAATGCTCTTCTAACAGGTCAGCCTATTTTATATCAAAGACATCTTCACACGCAAAAGACAACTCTTATTTTGTTTTTTTTTTAAAAGCATATATGCATTATTCAATGTTCTGAGTTTTTTTTTTTTTTTAACGTTTATTTATTTTGGGAGAGAGTGTGAGCCAGGGAGGGACAGAGAGAGAGAGGGAGAGAGAGAATCCCAAGCAGGCTTGTGCACTACACGAATTATGAGATCATGACCTGAGCCGAAATCAGGAGTCGGACCCTTAACGGACTGAGGCTCCTAGGCACCCCTTTTATTCAATATTTTTATTGTTTTATGCCAAAAGGCTTTGAATATGTTTAGATGTAGAAAAAAATTAAGACTGGAGAATGAAATATTATCTTAAAGAAAATCCTAAATTTCTATTTTCTTTTAAGAGACAACATTAAGCTTTTATGATTTTTATTTGTTTTCATTTTTTAAAATAATTACTGTCAAATTGGCTAACATTCAGTGTGTACAGTATGCTCTTGGTTTTGGGGGTAGATTTGCATGGTTCATTGCTTACATACAACATCTAGTGCTCATCCCAAGTGCCCTCCTCAATGCTCAATGCTCCTCAATCACCCATTTTGCCCTCTCCCCCAGCCTCCCATCAACCCTCAGTTTGTTCTGTGTATTTAAGAGTCTCTTATGGTTTGCCTCCCTCCCTCTCTGTTTGTAACTATTTCCCCCTCTCCCCTTCCCCCATGGTCTTCTGTTAAGTTTATCAAGTTCCACATATGAGTGAAAACATATGATATCTGATGGACTTATTTCACTTAGCATAATACCTCCCAGTTCCATCCACATTGCTGCAAATGGCAGGATTTCATTCTTTCTCATTGCCAAGTACTATTCCATTGTATACATAAACCACATCTTCTTTATCCATTCATCAGTTGATGGACATTTAGGCTCTTCCCATAATTTGGCTATTGTTGAAAGTCCTATAAACATTAGGGTACATGTGCCCCTATGAATCAGCATTCCTGTATCCTCTGGATAAATTCATAGTAGAGCTATAGCTGGGTCATAGGGTAGTTCTATTTTTAATTTTTTAAGGAACCCCCACACTGTTTTCCAAGCGGCTGCACCAGTTTGCATTCCCACCAACAATGCATGAGGGTTCCCACTTCTCCACATCCTCGCCAGCATCTGTTGTTTCCTGAGTTGTTAATTTTAGCCACTCTGACCAGTGTGAGGTGGTATCTCAGTGTGGTTTTGATTTGTTTTTCCCTGATGAGGAGTGACGCTGAACATCTTTTTATGTGTTTGTTGGCCATCTGGATGGTTTCTTTGGAAAAGTATCTATTCATGTCTTCTGCCCATTTCTTCATTGGATTATTTGTTTCTCAGGTGTTGAGTTTGGTAAGTTCTTCATAGATTTTGGATACTAACCCTTTATCCGATATGTCATTTGCAAATATCTTTTCCCATTCCATCAATTGCCTTTTAGTTTTGTTGATTGTTTCCTTTGCAATGCAGAAGCTTTTTATCTTGATGAGGTCCCAATAGTTCATTTTTGCTTTTAATTCTTTACCTTTGGAGATGTGTCAAGCAAGAAATTGCTGCGGCTGAGGTCAAAGAGGTTGTTGTTTGCTTTCTCCTCTAGAGTTTTGATTGTTTCCTGTCTCACATTTAAGTCTTTCATCCATTTTGAGTTTATTTTTGTGTATGGTGTAAGAAAGTTTCATTCTTCTGCATGTTGCTGTCCAATTCTCCCAGCACCATTTGCTAAAGAGACTGGTTTTTTCCCCCCATAGGATACTCTTTCCTGCTTTGTCAGAGATTAGTTGGCCATACATTTGTGGGTCCAATTCCGGGTCTCTATACTATTTCATTGGTCTATGTTTCTGTTTTTGTGCTAATACCATACTGTCTTGATTAATACAGCTTTGTAGTAGAGGCTAAAGTCTGGGATTGTGTGCCTCCTGCGTTGGTTTTCTTTTTCAATATTACTTTGGCTATTCAAGGTCTTTTGTGGTTCCATTCACATTTTAGGATTATTTGTTATAGCTTTGGAAGAATGCTGGTGCAATTTTGATTGGGATTGCATTTAATGTGTAGATTGCTTTGGATAGTATTGACATTTTAACAATATTTGTTCTTCCAATCCATGAGCATGGAATTTTTTTTTTCCATTTCTTTGTATCTTCTTCAATTTCCTTTATAAGTTTTCTATAGTTTTCTTCATACAGATCTTTTACAGATCTTTGGTTAGGTCTGTTCCTAGGTATTTTATGATTCTTGGTGCAATTGTAAATGGGATAAGTCTCTTGATTTCTCTCTGTTGCTTCATTATTTGTGAATAGAAATGCAACAGGTTTCTGTACATTGATTTTGTATCCTGCAATGTTGCTGAATTCATGTATCAGTTCTAGCAGCCTTTTGGTGGAGTCTTTTGGGTTTTCCATGTAGAGTATCATGTCGTCTGCGAAAAGTGAAAGTTTGACTTCTTCTTTGCCAATTTGGATGCCTTTTATTTCATTCTGTTGTCTGCTGAGGCTAGGACTTCCAACACTATGTTAAACAACAGTTATGAGAGTGGACATCCCTGTCATGTTCCTGATCTCAGGGCGAAAGCTCTCAGTTTCTCCCCATTGAGGATGATATTAGCTGTGGGCTTTTCATATATGGCTTTTATGATGTTTAGTTATGTTCCTTCTATCCCGACTTTCTTGAAGGTTTTTATAAAGAAAGGATGCTGTATTTTGTTAAATGCTTTTTTCACATCTATTGACAGGATCATATGGTTCTTATCCTTTCTTTTATTAATGTTATGTATCACATTGATTGATTTGTGCATATTGAACCAGCATATTGAAGCAGCCCAGGAATGAATCTCACTTGATCATGGTGAATAATTCTTTTGATATACTGTTGAATTCGATTTGCTAATATCTTGTTGAGAATTTTTGCCTCTATGTTCATCAGGGATATTGGCCTGTAATTGTCCTTTTTCATGGAGTCTCTGTCTTGTTTGGGAATTAAGGTAATGCTGACTTCTTAGAATGAGTTCGATGGTTTCTTTCCATTTCTACTTTTTGGAACAGCTTGAGAATAGGTATTAACTCTGCTTGAAATACCTGCTAGAATTCTTCTGGAAAGCCAGCAAGCCCAGGACTCTTATTTGTTGGGAGATTTTTGAGAAGTGATTCAATTTCTATACTAGTTAATAGGTCTGTTCAAATTTTCTATTTCTTCTCTTTTGAGTTTTGTTAGTATGTGGGTGTCTGGGAATTTGTCCATTTCTTCCAGGTTGTCCAGTTTGTTGGCATATAATTTTTCATAGTATTCTGATAATTGTTTGTATTTCTGAAGGATTGGTTGTGATATGTCCAGCTTCACTTGTGATTTTATCTATTTGGATGCTCTCTCTTTTCTTTTTGAGACGTCTGTTTAGGGGTTTATAAATTTTGTTTATTTTTTCAAAAAACCAACTCTTAGTTTCATTGATCGACTGTTTTTGTTTGTTTTTTTTTTTTTTTAATTCTGTATTGTTTATTCCTGCTCTGGTCTTTATTGTTTCTCTTCTTCTGCTGGCTTTGGGGTTTCTTTGTTGTTCTGCTTCTAGTTCCTTTAGATGTGCTGTTAGATTTTGTATTTGGGATTTTTCTTGTTCCTTGAGATGAGCCTGGATTGCAATGTATTTTCCTTTTTAGGACTGCCTTTGCTGCATCCCAAAGGGTTTGGACTGTGGTGTTTTCATTTTCATTTGTTTCCATATATTTTTTAATTTCTTCTTTAATTGCCTGGTTGACTCATTCATTCTTTAGTATGATACTCTTTAACCTCCATGCATTTGGAGGATTTCCAAACTTTTCCCTGTGGTTGATTTCAAGTTTCATAGCATTTGATCTGAAAATGTGCATGGTATGATCTCAATTATTTTATATTTCTTAAGGGCTACTTTGTGACCCAGTATGTGATCTATCTTGGAGAAGGTTCCTTGTGTACTTGAGAAGAACATGTATTCTGCTGCCTTTGGATGAAAAGTTCTGTATATATTTGTCAGGTCCATCTGGTCCAGTGTATCATTCAGGGCCATTGTTTCTCTGTTGATTTGCTGCCTAGATTATATGTCCATTGGTGTAAGTGGAGTATTAAAGTCCCCTGCTTACCACATTCTTACCAATAAGATTGCTTATGTTTGTGATTACTTGTTTCATATATTTGGGTGCTATCAAATTGGGTTCATAAACCTTTATAATTTTTAGCTCTTCTTAATGGATAGACCCCATAATTATGATATAATGCCCTTCCTCATCTCTTGTTACAAGCTTTAGTTTAAAATCTAGTTTGTCTGATATAAGTGTGGCTACTCTAGCTTTCTTTTGACTTCCAGTAGCATGATAGATGGTTCTCCATCCCCTCACTTTCAACCTAAAGGTGTCCTCAGGTCTAAAATGGGTCTCTTTGGAGAACAAACTGAGGGTTGATGGGGGGTGGGAAGGAGGGGAGGGTGGGTGAGGGATACTGAGGAGGGCACCTGTTGGGATGAGCACTTTGTATGGAAACCAATTTGACAATAAATTTCATATTTAAAAAAATGGGTCTCTTGCAGACAAAAAATAGATGGGTCTTGTTTTTTTAACCATTCTGATATGCTATATCTTTTGATAGGAGCATTTAGTCCATGCACATTCAGTGTTATTATTGAAAGATATGGATTTAGAGTCATTGTGTTATCTGTAGGTTTCATGCTTGTAGTGATGCCTCTGGTCCTTTGTGGTCTTTGCAACACTCAGTGTTCCCCTTAGGATCTCTTGTAGGGCTGGTTTAGTGGTGATGAATTCCTTCGGTTTTTGTTTGTCTGGGAAAGCCTTTATTTCTCCTTCTATTCTGAATGACAGCCTTGTTGGATAAAGGATTATTGGCTGCATATTTTTTCCTGTTCAGCACATTGAATATTTCCTGCCATTGCCTTCTGGCCTGCCAAGTTTCAGTAGATAGGTCTGCTACTACCCTTATGTGTCTTCCCTTTTAGGTTAAGGCTCATTTGTCCCTAGCTGCTTTCATATTTCTCTTTATCTTTGTGTTTTGCCAGTTTTACTATGATATGTCGTGCAGAAGATAGATTCAAGTTATGTCTGAAGGGAGTTCTCTGTGCCTCCTGGATTTGGATGTCCATTCCTTCCCCAGATTGGGGAAGTTCTCAGCTTGATTTGTTCAAGTATACCTTCTGCCCCTTTCTCTCTCTCTTCTTCTGGAACTCCTATGATACAGATATTATTATGTTTCACTGAATCACTTACTTCTCCAATTCTCCCCTTGTGGTCTAGAATTTTTTTTATCTCTCTTTTTCTTGGCTTCATCTCTTTCCATAATTTTATCTTCTATTTTACTTATTTCCCATCTGCCTCTTCAGTCCTCACTGTCACTGTCTCTAGTTTATTTTACACCTGATTTACAGCAGTCTTTAATTCATCATGACTATTTTTTAGTTCCTTGATCTCTGCAGCAATAAATTCTCTACTTTCTTCTATGCTTTTTCAAGCCCAGTGATGAATCTTGTAACTATTATTCTAAATTCTTGCTCAGTTATATTGTTTATATCCGTTTTCAGCAATTCTCTAGCTGTCATTTCTTCCTGGAATTTCTTTTGAGGAGAATTCTTCCATTTCATCATTTTGGCTAGTTTTCTGTCCCTTATGTGTTTTAAAAGCTTGTTATGTGCCCTGGACCTGTGAGGACTCCTATATTAAGAGGGGTCATACACTGTCCAGGCCCTGACCCTTCAGGAGGTGTTTTTTGCAGCGTGTTACTTGCTTTCTGTTGTTGCAACTTTGGTTGCTTTATCTCCCTACTTGTAGTGATGTTTTGGACCCTCCACCAGGTGTGCTTTGATTTGTTCATTGAAGTAGCCCTGGAAAAGAAAAAAACAAACAAGAAACAAACAAACCAAAACCAAAAACCGAAAAAAACCCAAAACCAAAACAAAACAAAAAACAAAAAAAAACCCCAAAACACCAGCTACAACAAAACAACAGGGTGGGGGAAAAGAAAAGAAAAGAAAAAAAAGAAAAGAAAAGAAAAGAAAAGAAAAGAAAAGAAAATTGAGTAGGCCGAGAAACTCTATGGCTTGATCCAGAGAGAGAAGAAAATAAAAAAGGAGATATAGAACAGGTATAAAGATAATAGATTATATATGTCTGTTTAAACAAAACCAACAACCAGAATAAACAGACTAGGGGAAGGAAGAAATAAGGAGAAAATGAAGAAAAAATATACATATATAGTAAGAATTGCCAAGAATTAAATCAGGAAATGCAAAACCCCTGTGTACCTTGGAACCGGTGGCAGCACTGGTCTGGGGGAGGGGCTGTCTGGTTGGTCAGTGTCAATCCTGCTCCAGTTACCAGGCGCAGAGGGGCGTGGTTTGGTGTAGGCAGGTCCTGCCTGCTCTCCATTCCCTGAAGCCCCACCTTGGTGGTGATGGGGAGAAAAATGGTGACACTACAGTCTCTCCTCCACGGACCAGGTGTCCCAAACCACTCTGTTCAGGCTGTCCTCACAGTGTCGTGGGTGTGAACAAGGTAGTTTGTCCCGCTCCTCCAACACCCGCACCTCCCTGGCGCTCGGCTGTGATTTAAACCCCAATGTCTTAAAGGGTCCCCCTCTGAGCACCCTGGTTCAGATTCTTTGTCCTTTGAATGGTTATATACCTTCTTCCTACAGCACTCCAGGGAGGGGATTGCTTTCTCCCGCTGCGGACTGTGTCTCTGAAGTAGTTTCAGAGCCTGGGCCTGGCTCCCCTCCTTCCCAGGTGCGTGAACTGGGCAGCCAGACCCAGTCCAGGGGAAGCCCTGCAGTTAGAGATTGGATCTTTGTCCGTCCCCGTCCGTGGTTTTTCTTTTGTCCATATACAGTCCTATGCTTTCCCCAGCCTCTCTTTCTTCTCCTTTTGTCTCTCTGAAGAAGGGGGTCCCTCCCATCTGTGCCTACGCTGCCGGTTTTATCTCTCCCAGTTTGCAATCAGCACCTATGGCGTGCCAGGTTGTCCCCGTGGGTCCCTGGAGATATCTCTGTCACTCTGCAGCCCGGGCTTTTGGATTTCATAGCCCTTTGGCCTCAATACTGCTGTGTTTGAGGGACAAGGGAATTTCAGGTCCCCATACTTCTCCACCATATTGGATCTCCTCCCTCCTTTTCATCAGGTCTCATTTGGTTACTAGCAGAGATCTTTCATTGGTTTCAAATGGCAGAGTCTGAAGACTATGGGTTGATGGATATGTCATTTATCATAGGCACCTGGGTGCTCAGAATAGACAGGGGACAGTGTCCCACACGTGTCCCCGCATGGTCGCGGTGTCACCTCTCTCTTCTACACCCTTGCTTGAGTGCCATCTCTGCCGGACCGCTGCTGACCCCATGCAGGCAACCCCCTCCATGCCCCCACCTTGCTCCCCATTCCCAACGCCCCCCTGACCCCAGTGCACAGTGCTATTATGATTTTTAAAGTAAAATGTATTTATACCCCATTTTTTCCTGTGGCACAGTATAAAAATAATTTTTTTAGGAGTAAGTAATATGATGCAGAATTACCCAGGCCATGAAATAATAAATATAAGTTTTTAATCTTTAATTTTTATGTAGCCTTCCTAATTCTCCAGGGCAATTTTATCTCTTTAAAGTAATCAGATATATGTAAATGATACTGTGTTTAGAGAGGCACAGACTTACCACTAAAGAGATAAAAACATGTTAGGTAGCTACAAATTGCAGCCTGTGGTGAGCTATTCTTTTTTTCTTAAGACTCCTTTTAAATTGAATATGTTTAAGTTTTCTTGCTCAGGCAAAGGAAAATCAAGGGTAAGTTCTGTTACACCACTGTATTCTGTTGGGTTTGCTTCAGTGATTTTTTTGGTTCAGTTTTGAACACATTGATTTACAGCATTAAAGCTCCCTATGTGATGAAGCTTTACCATCCACCTTTTCCATCTGATTTCCTGTCATCTCCTAACCCTTGGGCCTTTCCAGGTAATGAAAATCACGCTCCACCTATCACCATTTTCACAGATTGGTCAGTCCTTTTTTATTTAGGAACAGGATGGGAAGAGGAGGTGGTGAAATTTTGCTGAGTGCGTGACCATCTTCTTTTTGTCTGGGTGGGGGTCTTCAGAATATAATTCAGTAGCACAAGTGAAGAAGGACATAGCACTAAACAGAGTCCTTTATTAGTAGTGATTTTTATAAGTTACACCAATTCCTTACGAAAAGTTCATAGTTTTAGAGCCATACGCTCTTAAAGAGACCTTAATAATCATCCCATACAACCTATCAGGTAATTCAGAAATTGTGTATTTGCTAACTTATTACTGAATTATATTAGCAGAAAACCAAAGTTACAATTACATTCTTTTAAAAATGTTATTTTTCCTATTGGAAAATGTTTTATGATTAACATGGGAAACTATGGCTGTATAATTTGTGTCTATCTCAAATTAAGCTGCGTTAGTGGAAACGATCCTTATGGAATGAGATGAAGCCTCTTTTCTTTTGGACAACTGCTCCATTTGACTAGGGTTCTCAGACAAGGCATATGTGAAATCTGACTCTTATTTTAATGTACGGAAAGCTATACCATGAGATTGTCATATCCCAAGACCCATCACTGTCCTGCAAACCTATTTAGAAAGATCTCTCCCAAGAGGAAGCAGATCAATTACTTTAGTTTTTCGAACAGTGATCTTGGTTGAATATTTGTCTAACTTTCATAGGAGCTTCTTCAGCAATTTTCTTTTTGCAATTGTGATAGATTCTTTGTAAATGTACATATTTTGAAAAAAACCAAGAACCTATTTTCTTACCAGATAATTTTTAAAAGTTTTAGTTCTGTCAAGGTTTTTTGTTGCTCTTAAAAACAGAAAGTATTGATTTTTGATTTATTTATGTTCCTTTGATTGGCCTAAGGATATCAAAGGCAGGCAGAGCTCAGATTTTCTTTTTCTTTCGTTTTTTTTTTTTCTTTTATATTATGTTTAAGTAATCTCCACACTCAATGTGGGTGACCCTGGGATCAAGAGTCACATAATCCACTGACTGAGCCAGTCAGGTGGCCCAAACCTCAAATTTTCTACTTCAGATCTCCACACCTTTAATTTTTTAGATGTTCCACTTCTTCATTTCCCCAATAAACTAGAGAAATCATGCTCTGTTCTAAGGAAATTTCCAAATAACTGCTGAGAACTCTTCCCCTCCACATCCCTAGAATCCTCCCAAGGACAGTCCCCCTCCCTCCCAAAAACATATATTCACTAATGTAAGATTGGCTCCCTTTCCCTGACCCCCATTAATCTTTCACCTTTTCTGGAAGGGTAATTTTTAAAAAATGTTTTTAATTTTTTTTTTTTTTTTAGAGACACAGAGAGAGAGAGAGAGCATGAGAGGAGCAGAGAGAGATGGAGACAGAATCCAAAGCAGGCTCCAGGCTCCAAGCTGTCAGCACAGAGCCTAACACGGGGCTTGAACTCACAAACTGTGAGATCGTGACCTGAGCCGAAGTCAGACACTCAACCAACTAAGCCACCCCGGCGACCCCTAGGAGGGAAATTTTTGACCGTTGAAAATTAAATACCTTCATGGGGCACCTGGGTGGCTCAGTTGGTTAAGCATCTGACTCCAGCTCAGGTCATGATCTCATAGTCTGTGAGTTTGAGCCCCACTTTGGGCTCTGTGCTGATAGCTCAGAGCCTGGAGCCTGCTTTGGATTCTGTGTCTTCTTCTCTCTCTGCCCCTCCCCCATCATGCTCTGTCTCTCTCTGTCTCTGAAAAATGAATAAACCTTAAAAAATTAAATTAAATTAAATTAAATACCTCCAAGTATGTATAATATCAACAGTGAATAAATTACACGCTTTTTTTTTTTTAACATTTATTTATTTTTGAAAGACAGAGACGGAACATGAGCAGGGGAGGGGCAGAGAGAGAGGGAGACACAGAATCTGAAGCAGGCCCCAGGTTCCAAGCCATCAGCACAGAGCCCAAAATGGGGCTCAAACTCACAAACTGCGAGATCATGACCTGAGCTGAGGTCAGACACTTAACTGACTGAGCCACCCAGGTGCTCCTACAAACATTTTTACTATATCATGAGTGATTCAGTAAAGTTTTAAAGGGAGACCTGTGGGTAGTATGGTGATGATATATTTATTTTCCAAAGATTCTGGAATAACTGACATGGTTACATTTTATAGATGTTGTACTGTGCAATCACATAATATAGAGCGTTGACACCATCAATATTGTTCACAAAAGCTGGTGATGGTAAAAACTAAGAACATTGACTCCATTTCATACAAGTTCATAATTCTATACTGGTTAAAACAAAATCTGACTGGTCTGTGTATATAATTTGTTTTTATTTCATTTAAAGTGTTTTTCTTTATGTAGTCTTCAAGATAGAGACACCATCTACCATTATATATAGAATCTGGGAAAGGAAATATCCTTGATTCTTCCCTTTCTCTCATCCTTTAAACCCAACAAATCTCAAGGTTTTCTGATTATAACTCCAAGTATTTTTTGTCTATGTCCCCCACATGAAGATTAGAAAGAAAAAAAATATACCTCTTATTATTTATTGATGATACAGTTGTCAACATAGAAAACCCAAAATAATCTATAGAAAAATTATGAAAATCAATAGGAGAATTTGGCTAGGTTGCTGAATACAAAATCAATGCACAAATGCCAATTGCATTTTTATACATCAGAAGTAGTTAGAAAATATAATTTTGAAAAAGATGCCATTTATAGTAGTAGCAGAAGTATAAAGGAACAAGAGAGAAATCTTCCAGAATAAGTAAGCTTTTTATGAAAACATTTTAAGACTTTGTGTATTGACATTAAAGAAGTTCTAAATAAGTGGAAAGATGTATTGTGTTTATAGATGGCAAGATTCAGTATCAGTTGTTCCTATACAGACCATTAATTTTTTTTTGTTTTAATGTTTATTTAAAAAATTTTAATCACAGTATAGTTAACATACAGTGTTATATTAGTTTCAGGTGTACAACATAGTGATTCAACAATTGTATACATTACTCAGTGCTCATCATGATAAGTGTACTCTTAATCCCCTTCACCTATTTCACCTATTTCTCTACCCTTCTCCCCTTCAGTAACCACCAGTTTGTTCTCTAAACTTAAAGACTTTATTTTTTGGTTTGTATCTTTTTTCTTTGTTCATTTGTTTTGTTTCTTAAATTCCACAAAAGAGTGAAATCATATGGTGTTTCTCTTTCTCTAATTTTGCTTAGCATTATACTCTCTAGATACATCCGTGCTGTTGCAATTGGCAAGGTTTCATTCTTTTTATGGCAGAGTAATATTCCATTGTGTATACATATCACTTTTTCTTTATCCATTCATCAGTTGATGGACACTTGGACTGCTTCTATAATTTGACTATTGTAAATAATGCTGCAATAAACAAGGGGGTACATATATCTTTTTGAATTAGTGTTTTTGTATTCTTTGGGTAAATATCTAATAGTGCGATTACAGATCATATGGTAGTTCTATTTTTAATGTTTTGAGGAACCTCCATACTGTTTTCTACAGTGGTTGTACCTGTGTTCCCACTGACAATGTAAGAATGTTCTTTTTTTCCACATCTTTGTCAACACTTGTTTCTTGTGTTGTTGATTTTAGCCATTCCAACAGGTGTAAGATGATATCTCATTGTAGTTTTTATTTGAATTTCCCTGATGATGAGTGATGTTGAGCATCTTTTCATATGTCTATTGGCCATTTGTATATTCTCTTTGGAGAAATGTCTGTTCATGTCTTCTGTCCCTTTTTAATTATATTATTTGCCTTTTTGGTGTTGAGTTATATAAGTTCTTTATATACTTTGGATCCTGATGCTTTATTAGATATATCATTTGCAAATATCTTCTCTCATTCCATAGGTTGTCTTTTGGTTTTGCTAATTATTTCCTTATCTGTGAAGAAGCTTTTTATTTTGATATAGATCCAATAGTTTATTTTGCTTTTGTTTCCCTTGCCTCAGGAGACACATCTAGAAAAATGTTGCTATGGCCAATGTCAGAAAAATTATTGCCTATGCTCTCTTTTAGGATTTTTAAGGTTTCAGGTGTCACATTTAGGTCTTTAATCCATTGTGAGTTTATTTTTGTGTATGGTATAAGAAAGTGGTCCAATTTCATTCTTTTTCATGTTGCTGCCCAGTTTTCCCAACACCATTTGTTGAAGAGACTGTCTTTTTCCCATTGAATATTCTTTCCTCCTTTATCAAAGATTAATTGACAATATAGTCCTGGGCTTCAGACCAACTCATTTTAAATCTAGGTCCCCATCCCTCCCTGCCTAGAAATTGAGAAAATGATCCTAAAATGTATGAAGAAGTGCAAAGGGCAAAGAGTGGTCAAGAGACTGCTGAAAAAGTGTCTTGGTTTATTATATAAAGACTTATTACAAAGGCATGGTAATAAAGACCATCAGTATTGGCACAAGGTTAGACAGACCAATGGAAGAGAAAGAAAACCCAGGAAGAGATTAATGCAAATATGGAAACTCTGTTAATGACTGAGCAGATCAGTGAAAAAAGAAAGGAAAATTCAAAAGTGCTATTGAACCAACTTTCTATCCATACAGAAGGAAAAAAAATCAAGCTGAATTGCTTCCTCACACATTAAAAATCTATTCTAAATGAATTAGACTTCACATTAAAAAATATTATTTATTTTTGAGAGAGACAGACAGAGCACAAGCAGGTGAGGGGCAGAGAGAGAGGGACACACAGAATCTGAAGCAGGCTCTGGGCTCCGAGCTGTCAGCACAGAGCCCAATGTGGGGCTCGAACTCATTAGCTGTGAGATCATTATCTGAGTGGAAGTCAGATGCTTAACTGACTGAGCCACTCAGATGCCCCTGAATTAAAGACTTCAAACCAAAAGGCAAAATTGAAAAAATTTACAAGACAAATAGAATATATTTAGGAATTTAAGGTATGTATAGACTTTAAGGGCACCTAGGTAGCTTAGTCGGTTAAGTGTCTGACTTCAGCTCAGGTCATGAGCTCGAGGTTTGTGAGTTTGAGCCCCTCCTGTCTGTCTGTCTCTTTCTCTCTCAAAAAAATAAATAAGCATTAAAAAAATTAAAAAATTAGAGGTATGTATAGACTTTCAATACTAGACTCAAAAGCACAAACTATAAAGGAAAATGATAATAAATTCAAATATATTAAAAATAAAAATGTTCATCAAAAGACAACTTAGGAGGGTAAAAAAGACAAGTAACAAACTGAGAAGACATTTACAACACATATCATTGACAAAATACTATATAAATTAATTAAGTGAACCAATAGGAAAAAGGCAAACAGCCCAATACAACCCAATAGAAAATAGAAAGTGGGCAAAGGCATGAAAAAATACTACACAGAAATAGAAACACAAATGGCCCATAAATAGATGAAAAGGTGTACTATCTCATTTAGCAACCAGGGCAAGGAAAATTAAAACCACCAGTGGGTTCTATTTCACACTCACCAAAAATTTAAAAAGTCTGACAATACTAAGTCTTGGAAAGAATGTAAAAAAATAGAAACTTCCACTTTGGAAAATAATTTCAGTGACTAATGAGGTCAACGTGTGTAGAACCTACAAATAAGAAATTCTTCCCCTAGGTGGTGCCTGGGTGGCTCAATCAGTTAAGTGTCCAACTTCGGCTTAGGCCATCATTTCGGGTTAGTGGGTTCAAGCCCTGCCATGGGCTCTTTGCTGACAGGAGCCTGGAGCCTGCTTATGATTCTGTGTCTTCCTCTCTTTCTGTCCCTCCCTTGCTTGCAATCTGTCTCTGTCTCTCTGTCTCTCTGTCTCTCTCTCCCTCTCTCTTGGAAATAAAAAAACATTAAGAAATTTTTTTTAGGAAACTCTACCCCTAATAAATATGTCCCAGAGTATTTCTAGCACATGTACTCCAGGAGACTTATACAAGAAATCCATAGCAGTCTTTTTTTTTTTTTTTGATAGCAGTCAAGTTCATAACAGCATAATACTGGAAACAACCCAAATGGCCACACCTAATACAATGGTTAGTTGGTCATACATATTACACAGCATGAAAATAAACTATGGCAACATTCATAAATACCCTTGAATCTTTTTTTAAAGTTAATTTATTTATTTATTTTGAGAGAGAGACAAAGAGAATATGCGGGAGAGAGAGAATCCCAAGCAGGCTCCACACTGTCAGCGTGGAGCCCCACTTGAGACTCGAAATCACCAACAGTGAGATTATGACCCCAGCTGAAACCAAGAGTTGGACACTTAACTGACTGAGCCATCCAGGTGTCCCTAAACATGCTTGAATCTTAATAACATAGTATTCAATGAAGAAAACATGTCATATACTATACACTATACAATTTCATTTCTATGAAGTATAAAATAGGCAAAACTAAATATATTGCTCTAGGTAGGGATATGTACTTAGAGAGTAAAGTAAAGGGAAAAATTGTAGTTGACATGAAGAGCAAGAGAAGGAGTGGAAGCCATTAGGAAGGGGCTTGCTTAAAACAGAGTGTTCTGGGGCACCTGGGTGGCTCAGTAGGTTAAGCATCTTGATTTTGGCTCAGGTCATGATCTCATAGTCATGAGATCAAGCCCTATGTTCTCTGTACTGAGTGTGGAGCCTGCTTGGGATTCTCTCCCTCTCTGGCCCTCCCCCTCTTGTGTGTGCACACTCTCTCTCCCTCTATCTCTTAAATAAATAAACATTAAAAAAGAAAACCAGAATTTTTTAAGAAGTATCCATTTCTTAGGGCACAGGTACATATATGGTTATTATTCTTCTTAAAATGTTACATAAAGGAGAGAGAAGCAGAGATGGAAGACTGAGGGAGGATGGAGAGAGACATTCTTCATATGCTCAGCTGCATTCTTCTTGTGTGACATCCTGGTCCCTCTATAATAAAATTTCCTTCTTTGTTTTCTAGTGTTATGGACTAAATTTTGCACCCCCTCACCATATTCATATTTTGATGTCCTAAACCCCAGTATCTCCAAATGTGACTGTACCTCTTTCAAGATGTAATTAAGTTAAAACAAGGTAATTAGGGTAGACCCTAGTTCACATTGACTGGTGTTCTATATGAAGAGGAGAATTAGATAAACCCAGTACAGAGAAAAGACCATGTGAAGACACCAGTAGAAGCCAGCCATATTTAGGCCAAGGAGAGGGAGTCTCTGGAAAACCCCACTCTGCCCACAACTTGATCTCAGATCTCTAGCTTCTAGAATTGACAGTAAATACCTTTCTGTTGTTTAAGCCACCCAGCCTGTGGTACTTTATTATGGCAACCTTATCAAACTAATACAACTAGTTTGAGTTGTTGTTTTCTGTTATTTGTGGAGTTCTGTTCATGCACCTGCTATGTACTTAAAGTCTCAAGGGTCTGACATTGCTCCTACTGTCCCTTGGCCTGGCTGCTCCTTGCTCACCCCCCTCTCCCAGTTCATGGCTCACTTGTACCAGCTCCAGAAAGCCCATCTTGAACTGTGTAGACAGGACTAGATCCCTGCCTGGGACTTCAAAGTTACCCTCTCCCTGTTTCTAGGGTTACAAGGAGCACTTTTGATTGGAACACTCTGTTTTTGTTCTTCCTGTTCCCTGGAGAGCTCTTTGAAGGCAGGCAGATTACCATTCATCTGCATCTTTTCCATAGGTAAGCATCTGGCACCCAGGACGGCTCAACGGGTGCTGATTGGTCACATGCACTAGAAGAGTGCAGACCATACCTGGAGAAGGGAGTTCTGGGAAACACTAACAAGGATCATCTAAAAGAGTAAACTCCTGTGTTATTCCTTTTTTTTTGTGCTTATTTAATTTTGCCTTGAAATATTGTATAAATCCTGAGGAGGAGAGAGAGAGGGACATATATATTAAAATTACTTTAAGGCACCTGAGTGGCTCAGTTGGTTAAGCATCCAACTCTTGCTTTTGGCTCAGGTCATGATTTCATGGTTCGTGAGTTTGGGCCCCACATCAGCCTCCAAGCCAACAGCATGGAGCCTGCTTGGGATTCTCTCTCTCTCTCTCTCTCTCTCTGCCCCTGTTCCACTCATGTATCCTCTCTCTCTCTCTCTCAAAATGAATAAAGTCAGAAAAATTACTTAGCATTTTTTTGGTGGATTTTCCCTTTAAACGAAAAGAACATGTCACTACCAACATCCCTATTTCCATTCCTAAAAGAAGTATAGGATCAAAATCCTACAGCAAGGGGTACCTGGGTGACTCAGTCAGTTAAATGTCCCACTTTGGCTTGGGTTGTGATCTCATGGTTCGTGAGTTCCAGCCCCGCATCTGCTGTCAGCTCAGAGCCTGCTTCAGATCCTCTGTCCCCCACTTCAGATCCCCTGTCCTCCCTCTCTGCCCCTCTCTCTCTCCCATTCTCTCCCTTTCTTTTTTTCTCTCTCTCAAAAATAAATGAACATTTAAAAAAAATCTACAGCTGATATTGCTAATGATTGTATCTGTATACAGGTGTCCAATAGATGACATTTTCATCCACAAAAGTTATAAAATGCTGTGTCTGTGCTGGCCACTGGGGACGGTGAATAAGACATTCCCTGTGAGGCCCTCATTCTGGTGAGAGGAGACAATGAACAGGAAAATATCAAGTAGTTATATGTACATGCAATGCAAATACTCTACAGAGGTTATGGGATAGAGAGTAATGGGGTTCCCTTTGGGCAGTCAGGGAAGCCCTGTCTGAGGACCCAGCATTTGAGAAAAATCAAGATTCTGGATGGAGGAAATAGAAAAGCAGAGGCCCAAGGCAGAGCAGAGGAACAGAAGAGAGGCCAGTGCTGTTGGGGTGTGGTGGGTGATAAATGTGGGGCAGTGGTAGGCAGTGTCCAGATCATAAAGGGTCTCATAGGATCCAATGAGGCTTTTATTCTAAGTGTTCTGGAAAGTCATTTAGGTGTTTAAAAAAGGATTGGCACAATGTGATTCGTATTTTTAAAAAGATCATCTGGCTTCTGTGTGGGGGATGGAGGGGGGCAGGGTGGGGAGGGTGAGTGAAAACAGGCAGACTGATAGTAGGTCGTGGGCATGATAATAATCTGTGCATGGTGGCACTCACAGTGAACAGGGTAGAGTCCGGGTAATTACCAGGAGTGGATTCCACAGACTCTAAGTGTGATGGGAAGCGAGGGATCAGGGTGATTTCAGGGTTTACGGCTTGAGCAACCGAGCAGATAGTGATGCCACTGTTGTGCTGAAATCCAGAAGCCTGGTTAAGGAACAGATTTGGGATGAGGTCGGGGTGGGACATCCAGGGTTTAGATTTCAGGTGCCTTTTCTGCATCTAGGAGGCAATGTCTTGTAAACAGGAATAGGAGTCTGAGAATCTGAGGAAATGTCAGGACCAGATAACTATCCCCTTCCTTCTATCTACCTTTATATCTATCTATCAGAGTCAAAGTCCTGGAGCTGATGGGATTATCTGGGTAGTCAGGGGAGATCGAGAAGATGTTGGGATAGATCTTTATGGTCCTCCAAAACTTAGTGACTCTTCAGTTTTGAGATGTCCAACCGAGGTGGCAGAAAAGGAGCCCCCAGAAAGTTAGGAGAAAGATCAAAGTGTGTGATATCATGGAAGCCAAGATAAATGCTTCAAGAGGAAGAAACGGTATGAAGGAACCTACTGAAGGATCAAGTGGGAAAAAGAAAAAAAAAGAAACCACTGGGCTTGGAAACAAGGAAGTTACATGTATCTTGACAAGAAGAATTTGGGTGAAATTGTGGAGACAGGCATATGATTTGAGAAGGTTTATGGGAAAATGAGAAGGGAGAGTGAAGATGTCAGGACCAAACCAGTCCTTTGCAAAGTCATGCTATAAGGAGAAGCAAAGGAACAGAAGCATTTTCTGGAGGGATCACTTTCTGTAGGCACATGGGGAAAGTGTTTGGGTCTTGTTTTTGCTTTATGTTCAAGATATGAAATTCTGGAACTTGTTTGTATGTCAATGGGAAGGATTTAATAGAAAGGAAAATATGATATGCAGTTTGGGGATCAAAGTTCTTAAGACAAGAGGAGAAAAGAAACATAGAATTTGAGTTATTATCAAGACAATATGAAGATTCAATTTAGTAAATTCAGTTTACTAAAAGTTCGATTTGAAAAAATATCAAAGTTATTCCATAACTCTGGACTATAAAATAAATACTCCTAATAATGATAATGACAATGGTAAGAGAACTATTTTTATTGAGCACTTTCTGTAAATCAGGTACTCGACTGCTATATTTAGTTTATCACTCGGACAAACCCCAGATGAAAAATGTATTGTTTTTTGGGGCGCCTGGGTGGCTCAGTTGGTTGAGCATCTGACTTCAGCTCAGGTCATGATCTCGTGGTTTGTGAGTTCGAGTCCCACGTCGGGCTCTGTGCTGACAGCTCAGACCCTGGAGCCTGCTTCAGATTCTGTATCCCCCCCTCTCTCCTCCCCTCCCATGCTCATGCTCTGTCTCTCTCTGTCTCTCAATAATAAATAAACAAATAAAATGTTAAAAAAATTAAGAAAAATGTATTGTTTTTTATACATTTTTAATTTTTTTTTTCTTTCAACGTTTATTTATTTTTGGGACAGAGAGAGACAGAGCATGAACGGGGGAGGGGCAGAGAGAGAGGGAGTCACAGAATCGGAAACAGGCTCCAGGCTCTGAGCCATCAGCCCAGAGCCTGACGCGGGGCTCGAACTCACGGACCGCGAGATCGTGACCTGGCTGAAGCCGGACGCTTAACCGACTGCGCCACCCAGGCGCCCCCATACAGTTTTAAAAATGAGGAAGTTGAGGCTCAAAGAGTTTCATTCATTCATGATGAAAGGTGAGAGATCTAAGATCCAGATCCAGACCATTTGATAGCAAAGTGCGCGGTGATGTCCAGACTCAGGTTTGGGAAGCCCCACCTCCCAGTGCCCCTCTGTCCTGTGTGTCCCTGAAACCCCACAGGCCCTAAGTGCCTACCATAGAATGCCCTGGCTTAGCTGTTTATGATGGTTGCCAAGATACTGGGAACCTGTCACACTGTTTTGTTTAGAGGCAACCTGGTTTTTTCCCTTTTGAAGTTATTACATTTTGTCTCCCACAACTAAAATGGTTACCCGTGCTAATGCAAGTGTTGTTTTCACATACCAGCCATTGCCTGAAAACAAAATGTCCTGTAGGAATAAGTTTCTGTTCAGGACAAGTTCTAGCAAGCTATGTTTAGGTTGTTTATATTTTCTGAAGGCTCTTTATTTGGAGTTCACAAGTAAATGTTCAAGTTTGTATCACAATCTGCTTGAGAACAAGAATTGTATTTTTTTTTTCTTACTACTTTACATTTCCTTTATAATTCTCTTGGAGCTTGGTGTGCAGAAAAGATGTTCAGGAGTGGAACTGCTTCTGGGTTGAAGGAAAGTGTTTGTGGAAAGCTAAGACTCTTACTGAGCTTCCTCGTATCTAGGTCATCAAAAGCTCGAGGGAATGAGAATTTTATTAGATTGGACCTCTGATTGAAAAAGCCTTCTTTCCATTTTTAACACCAACCTGGGGGATGATCAATTCCTGAAGGTTGAAAATATGCTATTCTTTGTGCACATATGCCATATAAGAGGCCCTCATTCTCTGAGCATAAAGAGCTACTTAAATGAAATCCATTTCCAATGCGGAACAAAATTTCACATTAAGTAAATTTTTAAATGTTTGGAATTTGTATGGAAAAGTGAAACTAGATGATGTGAACCCCCCTTCCAGTTCTTAATTTGTATTAAGAAGGTTTAGATTTAGGGGTGACTGGGTGGCTCAGTCGGTTAAATGTCCAACTTCGCCTCAGGTCATGATCTCGCAATTTGTGGGTTTGAGCCCCGTGTCAGGCCCTGTGCTGACAGCTTGGAGCCTGCTTTGGATCCTCTGTCCCCCTCTCTCCCTGCCCCTCCCCTGCTTATGCACTCTCTCTGTGTCTCTTTCAAAGATAAATAAATAAACTTAAAAAAAAAAAAAAAGAAGGTTTAGCTTATATCATGTGATAATATGGACCAAGTCTTAGAATAAGCCAAGAATGTATGAATTGTTTATGTGGGTGGGGGTGAACTTTGTTGACACAATTGTATAATACAGAATGCTTTGCTTCGTGGCTGATTTTACAGTCTGATTAGACAAAGAACTGTTTTACAAAAACACACCTCTAGGGTTATCAGCTTTCCTGAGTGCCTTTCTTAATCCTTTGACGTTGAAATCTTTCTTTTCTGAAGCACCTGTCTTGCATCACCTTGCAGATTCCCTCTTCAATCTCAAAAGTCTGACACTGGCTGATCCTCCCTGGTGAACAGCTCTGCCTGAGATGAGAGCTGTTCTCCAGCATCATTTCCATGAAAACCCACTCATTCAAGAGATCGTACCTTCATTCTGCACATGCGCATTGGATATTTGCAACCTCTGACAATCAGTTAATGACTAACACCCTCGATGAGCTGCATGGTGACAGAGACATGAACATGATGCAGGAGATGTGATCATGGTCGTGCGTGGTGCTTCGTGAGTGGTAAAGTTTTTGTTTGCTTGCTTCTCTAAGCTCTGTAATTTTGGAGCTAAGATAAAAACTTTCACCTATCCCTGTTGGATGTAGTGGGTCAGAGGAAGAAAAGGAAAGAGAGGCAAGAATTAGAATGATTTAAAGTATTTGCTCTTGCTTCCTTTCCCACTTCACCCCATTCAGATTTCTTGATATTCCCCATTTCTCCTGAGTAACATCCTTCCTCCTGCTTCAACATCAACCCCAATTATGAGCATTCCCTATCTACCTTGTCTTTCCCCCAACCCAAGCATTGTGGGGGGAAAGAAAGGGAGACTGGCAGGGCCTAGAGGATAAAAGTGTTTTTTTTAAGATGCATTTGCACAATCGAACAATGATGATATGGATCTAGGACCTGGGAAAAGGTAGGAGGATTGCACCTTCAGTCGCCATTCCATAAGTTATATTCTCAGTGCACTCCCCGGACCGGGTGCAGTTGTGTGGAGCAGCTCCTCTAATGACAGCCCTTCAGGGAATGTTGTCTTGCTACCTGTGACCTCCATCACCACCACTTACCACCCGCCACTCTACCCACCCACTGCAGCCCAGCCCAGCCCAGGCCCCTAATCACCACCCATTGCCCCACCCAAGCCTAAACCTAGCTTAGATGACCATTCTCTATCAGAAGCATTGTCTTAAACCACCAAGGAATTTATTTACATTTATAGGCCATAGGCTATCTAGACGATAATAATCTATGAGAATGAGGTGGAGGTATTTGTACTGACATGAAAAAGTTGCAAAACTATATCCACTATATGATAACATTTTGGTTAAAAGTTGTCTTTCCATATATATTCATACATGAATGGGGGCATTACAACTGAAGTCTCAACTGAATCATCCAGGTATGGTATAGACATCAGGTACCAAATGGAGTGTGACACGGGCTGCCTTGAATGAATTTTCAGGGTCAGTGCTGAAAACAGGTGCTGGGATCCTCTTTGTCATTTTGGGAATATAAGCAAGTGGAGATAAAGAAGGCTTTGTGAGGAAATTTATTTGAAGGATTCTGCTACTGAAGGCCAGGTGGGGGAAGTGCTACATCCTTCATCTGAAGCCCCAAGGGGACGGACATCCAAAGACACTCAGGTTTGTGTTCTCTGAGTTAAGGGACCCTAAGGATTGGTGCCCAGTTTGTACCTGAGAAAGCTAATGAGGCTGCGGCAGGGCAGAGAAAGTGGAGGCTGTGCTCCCATTGATTCAGGTTCATGGACAGGGAATGTGTGTGATTTTTCTCACAGACCCTCGGGCTAAGAGGGAAAGGGAGCCAGCCTGCAGCCACTTAAGCCATTTAGAGCCCAAAAGGAGTGCCAGGGAGGGCCAGGGCTTCCTGAGTGAAGAGTGGATCTTCAAAGACCTGCGGGGTGAAGTAGGCTCCAGCCAGTTGAAGAAGAAAACATCACCTAGACCTGAGGGCCCAGCAGGGACCTTCCAAGACGTTTCAGAAACACCCTGGAGAGAAGGTGTTGGCTCTAAGCCTTTGCTCAGAGAGCCCTAGTCAGCAGCCAAGGAAGGAGGTACATCTCTTTTGCCTCTCTTCCCAAACCTTTGACTTTGCCAAGCGAGCAAGTAAGGAAGAGGAAACTAGAAAAAGAAAACCAGACCCACCGTCTTCAGGAAGGGAAAAGTCTTTCCGTGGAACAAAGGCTGGATGGATGAATAAAATCTTGCTTGGATGCCTAATTTCCCACGGATCCTATACTTTGTGATTGCATGACAGGCCGGGCCCTAAAAACTGAGTAAGAAAATGAGCCTGCCAACCTCTCAGCCAGTGGTAGAGGAAAATTCACCCCTGAATAAACTTTAAAGGGACAGAGGGAAACAAAAATATGGTGGCTTGTCTTACATTTCTTTGTTGTGCTTTGCGGAAAGAGTAGTTTCATAAACAAGGTGAGCCATCCCAAAAGAGGAGGTGCCCACTCTGGTTATCTCTGGGGGTGGGACCAGGGAACTGCTCACTTTTTCCCTTATCCATTTCCATTGTGTTCAAATTATGTAAACAAAGCATGGTTACTTTTGTAATCAGAAAAGCCACTATGATAAATGTGCCCATCTAAAATATCAGGGGGAAAATCATCTCCATGACTAAAATATGATTGGTGAGAAAGAGAGCAAGCTGAAAAATGAAATGGCAATCATCATAGCTAACATTTGTAGAATGCATTACATTTCACAAAGCATTTTCATTTTAATGATCTCATTTGATTGTTACTGCAACCCTGGAGTTATGCATTTGAATTATTTACATTGTGCAGATGTAGGAACAGAGTGTCATAATTGTTGGTTACTTAGCTTGGCCAACAACAGTGCTGGTAAAGGAAAGGCTCAAATTCAAATCTTTTAGCGTTAAGTCCCATATTCTTCCCGTTTCACAACACCGAGTGCTGTGCTTCAAGTATATTTCGCTGTCAAAAATATTCTCCTGGTCCCCTCCCACTGGACTGCACCTGGTGCCCTAGTGGACACGACATGATACAGCCTGCAGTGACAACAGTCTGTTGAACTATATTCCATTTTCCTCTCTGAACATTGGAATCTCTATGTATTTGACACCTCATCTTTTCCCCCACCTGAATTCAGGCTCATATTCTTGCTGAATTCCACACCCACTAATGACCCCATCTTTCTCCCACATCGCTGTCCCAAACTTCAGCTGGCTTTGATTTTTCCTTCTCATTTTATTCCACACTGGGTCTTTTTACTTCTCTCCTAGAGGAACTCACAGATCCATCCACAAGCCATTTCAATGGATTCGACCCTCCCCACTTGGCAACATGTCATTTTTTAAGTGGCTTCCTGCCAATCGTCCATTTTTAAAATTATCCTTTTCTGGAAGCTTTGTCTGACCACATCTGACCACAGAGGTCTCTAGCCTTTGTGTTCTCATGGTAAGCTGCACATTGTGTTGTAAGGTCTATTCACATCATTCTCCAGTCCCCTCTTTCCCAAGGAAAGGACATCCTTGAGGGCAGAGATTATATCTTACCTTTTTATAATCATTATTTAGCATCATGCTTGGCAAAATACTAATCTCCCAATAAAAGATGAGTGAGTAAATAAACATTTTTTTCCTGCAAAAGCCTCAAGATCTACAAGTTCACTTTTGGAGCATGTGATGTCTGGTTGTGCAGAAGTGAGCAAAGGGATGCTAGCTGTCAGGAGAGGGAAGCGGATGGCTCAGGCAGCAGGACCCAGGGCTGTGATCCACTTATGCTGAGAGAGTGCAGAAGAAAAGAGGGAGCGTGAGTGTCATTCCGGGGCTGGTGAGGTACAGACATTGAGGGAAATGAGCTAGCTTAAGTGCTACAGCCTACATAGCCCCACCCATTTTCTGTTCTGGCCAGCTTTAGGCCCAGGGCAAGTTTTCCGAGGGGCCTAGGAAAAAACATGGCCATCCCAGCCTCTAGGTGTGGCAAGTGAGGGGTATGAGCAAGCTACGGGCTCCTGCCAGGGCTTGGGAGGCATCAGGATGTCCCAGCGAGGCACAGGCAGACTGAGCTGAAGTGGTACAGTAGACACATTGTGGACACACCCAGGAGGCAGTGACCACAATGGTCACACATAGGAGGGCAGCAGAATGAGCCAGAGGCCCATGCAGCTGATGGTGGTGCAGTCCTGGGAGGGAGATACTTTCCATTTGGGCTGGGTGTGCAATCCTAAGTTCTAGCTGTGGGGGAGGGAGGAGCCCCCAAATCACCTCTTGTTACCATTTTGGCCTGATAGTGAGGCTGGGAGGCGATTTCAGAGGATCCCAGTGCTTGCCCCACCAGACACTTTCACTAGCCCACCCTTGTACTTCCAGCCCTTCCAAGATTCCTCACTGGCTACTGAACAAATGTGAAATTTTTGCACGAAAGGCATACCTTTAGTGGATCTCCCCAAATACCTTTGTTCTTTACCACCAGCCACTCACCTCCAAAAATCCTCCACTTCCACAAGGCCCATCTGGTTATCACTGCTTCACAAAAGGGCTTGGGCCGTCCTGCTTCCTGCTCTTGCTCAATGAGACCACCCTGCCTGAATTGCCTCAAAGGGAACCACGCTTGGGATGCGGGGAAGAAGGCTCCACACTTCGCTGGGCTGAGTGAGACCCAGGGCAGCAAAGGGAGGTTGTGTACATATTCATGTCTACACACATGCACACACACATGCATGTGCACACAAATGCACATACATGCACAGATACATGCACACACAAATCATAACAGCCTCTTGTGTATCCATGGCAAGGAGGTCCACACTCCACTTCCCACAGCCACCTCTTAGGTTGCATTCAGTATTCATTTTGAAGCTTTTGAGATACTTTGCATCAAATGATTTGTGACATTAGTTTTAACTTGATTTCTATAACATAAAACTGAGGGGGGGCATATAATTTATTTTGAGTTCGTTCTCCAGTATGCTGGGTCCCATATCCTCTAAGGATGACTGTAAATTTAGTCATCAGTTGTATCATTTATTCAACACATGAATTAAATACATTTCCTCCGTGAGTTTCTAGAGGCTAATGGTGAGTAGGATACTCGAATACCTTGGAAGGCCTGGGTGTAACTGGGAGACAGACCTATTAACTAATAGTTTTCAAATGTTAGCATGCATCAGAATCATTAGGAGGGCTTTAAAAAATACAGATGGCTGGGTGCTATGCCCAGAGTTTCTGATTCAGTGGGTCTGAGGTGGCACCTAGAAGTCTGCATTTCAAGCAAGTTCCTGGGCAGTGCTGATGCTGCTGTCCAGGGAACCACACTTTGAGAACCACTGCTGTAAACTAACACTCATTCTAAGAGTATAGTTTGAGGTACTGAAATATAAGCTGAGTAAGGGGAGGGATTTGTATTCTGTTTGCTCATGGTGATATTCCCACAGCTTAGAGTAGCACCTGGCACCTAGTAGACACTCAATAGACACTAGCTGAATGAATGATAGAATTATATGCAAATCTAACGGGAGCCCAGAAGTGGGAGAAGTGTCCTTCCAAGGGATTTTGATGACAGCTTCAAGAAGAAGGCAATGTTGGAGAATTAACTGGAATTTTCAGTCAGACATGAGTATTCTAAGTAGAGGAAACAGCAAGCGGCCAGCATGGAGGTGCAAGAACAGCATGGAGTGTCTGCCATGCAAATGTCTCCACTCCTCCTCCGTTGTTGAAGGCCCTAGTCAGTTCAGTTCTGACTGCTTCAGTGCATGCTGACTCTTTCATTTTTTATGACAACGAAGTCAGTACTTTCTAAACTCAATTGATGATAAGAATTGACCAGGATGCTGATTCAAAATACAGATTTCAGGGCCCCACCCTATGCCAACCGAATCAGAATCTCAGGGAGAAAGCCATGGGAATCTGCATATTAATTAATGGCCTACATGATTCTCAGCATCAGGCTACACAGCGTTAAGAGGAACCTTATAATTTCCAGGTATTTCAAAATACAATTCAAAGACTTTATTGAATAGCTGTGTTAGTTTTCCATTGTTACGTGACAAATTGCCACACACGTAGTGGGCTTAACGCAAACACACTTGCTATTTCACAGTTTCTGTGTGGGTAGGAGTCCAGGCACAGCTTCACTAGGCCCTTTGCTCAGGTCCTCATAGGCTGTTATCAAGGTGTAAGCAGGGCCGCGTTCTCATCAGGAGGTTCAAGTAGGGAAGAAATTGTTTCCAAACTCATGGAATTGTTGGCAGAATTTATTTCCTGGAGTTTATATGACGAGGGCCTCAGCTTCTCACTTGCTGTGCTCTGGAGGCACCCACAGTTTCCTGCCACATGGCCCTCTCCATAGGCAGCTCAACATGGCAGATTGGTTTTTCAAGGCCATCAGGAATCTCTCTAGTCTCCTAGGGGAGTGGCATCCCATCCCGTTTGCAAGCCACAGATCGTGTCCATACACAAGGGGGATTATGTAAGGGTATACTTCCCTGGGACTTGCTTTAGCGTATATCTGCCACAAAAGATAAGGAAATGGAAGCTCCAAGAGATTTGCTTGTCAAGGTCTCAGAAGAATGAGAGGCAAATGTGGAAAAAGAAGTCTCATTTCTTGCTTCCAGCCAAAGTCTGTTTCTACTATACTGCCTCTTCTCTTCTAATCACTGTGCATTGCTTTAAACCACAGTCAGCAAACTTTTCCTGTAAATAGACAGATAGTAAGTATTTTACACTTTGTGGTCCATCTGGTCTCTGTTGCAACTGCCACCTCTGTTATTGTAGCACAAAAGCAGCCATAGATAATATGTAATGAGTGAGCATGCCTGGGTCCCAATACATTTTTATTCATGAACACTAAAATTTAAATTTGTGATTTTCACATGTTACAGAATATTATTCTTGTTTTAATTTTTTTTTCTCATTTAAAAATGTAAAAACCATTCTCAGGGCACAGGCCATACACAAACAGGTGATGGGTCAGATTTGGCCTGGGAGCTAGACGGACAGCTGCGCCTTCATAAGTACATGCCCTTCTCTACCATGGAGAGGGTAGGCCCACCCACCATGGATATATCTGCCCAGCACAGTGCCAGGCACACAGTTGGCATTTACCATTTAAAAAAATAATAATAAGGAACCATGATGACATTGACCTCACAAGGTTGTGTTCTGAAGTGAAGATAGGGCCAAAGATCCACTAGGTAAAAAATATTTTTCCCCAAATGACTAATGTGTAGCTGGTCATTAGTGGTTCATATTTACACAAGAAATCTGTACTGAGCGCCTGTGCTGGACTAAGCACTATTGTCCACACCAGGGACATGGTGGCAAAGAAAATAGAAGAGGTTTCTACTCTCAGGGAGCTTACATTCTTTTGGAAGAGATGGGCAACTAATTAACACACAAGTATATAATATGTCAGATGTTGATAAGTGCTGTGGAAAAAAATGAAGTGAGGGGTACAGAGAGGGTGAGGGAAAAGGTACTGCTGTTGCCCTATGTTAGGTGGTCAGGAAATGCAACAGTGACATTGGACAGAGGCCTGAGGGAAGTGAGGGAGGAAGCCAAGCAGATATGGGGATGAAGAGAATTGTAAGCTGAAGGAAGAGCAAGTGCAAAGGCCCTGAGGCAGGAGACTACTCGCCTGTTTAAGTATAAGCAGTGAGACCAGGGCCCCTGGGGTGGAGTGAACAGGGAAAATCTGGAGATGGAGGGTGGGCCATGTAGACCTTTATAAACTATTGTAAGCACTTTGGTTTTGTTTCTGAAAAAGACAGAGAGCACTTTGGGACTTGGAGGGGAAAATGACATGGTCTGGCTCAAAAGAGCACCCACTTGAGAGAAGGACTGGATGAGGGCAGGGAGTCTGTTGTTTTGTCTGGAAAAAGTGTTTTGCTTCCATGACCTGTGGGTCCGAGGTGGGGGCCCGCTGCGTCATGCTCACCCAAGGAGCCTCCCCAGCTGAAACAAGCTTGTAGCCTTTGCTTAGATACTGAATAGATGAAATTCCAAAGCACCAGAGAGAGCTTTTGAAATCGAACTCCTAGCTTAACAGACTGAACTTGACAGAGGAGGGAAGGATGAGTCAGCCATTCAAAAGCAGGTACAGAGGATCAGCAAGGCTGGACACACACTGGTCCAGCATATCTGAATTATTGCACAGATGCCAGGGGCCCTAGGCACTGGGCTTCATTGGAAAGCAGCCTCACCTCTGCTCACCTACTTTTGACATGAGCAGGTCTGGCTCTAGGGGAAAAGGACTTTCCTCCTTCTGGAGACAGGGCATGGTGGGGAAGTGGGGCCCTGAAAGGGTCTCAGGTTGGTAACCCAGGTAACCCTGGCCCTGTACACACTCTGAGAAGGCCTTACATGGTTTGTTGGTTTGCTTCAATTTTACCACAGTGACTCCAGTTGGAGTTTTTCCTTTACTCATCCTCGTTCTTTCAGGATTTGAGAATTTCAGCCATTTGATCTTGACAGGGTCAAGAAAAAGCATGTTGTTCCAATTACCAATCTCAATGCGTTTTCTTTTCTTTTTCTCTTTACTGAACGAAACTGCTTAGCCACATTTGTTAAATAGTCTTTAAAAGCTGGTGCATATCACATTAGCAGAAGTCTCTCAGGCTGAGATTTATCCAAGCACTGGTGTGAGGCTTTTTATTAATTTATTTCATCCCTTTTCCTTTAGTTGTCAAACATTAAGTGTCCTCTGAGTGAGAATTCTACTTCTTAAGAAATGTTTAAAATCATTCCCTCAATCTGCCCCTATTTGTACCTCATTTTCCCCAAGTCTTTTTGAGTAAAAACAAACAAACAAACAAACAAACAAACAAACAAACAAAGATGCTCAGTACTTTATGTTCCTTGTAGAACAATGCCCACACTGGAGAGAAGGCAGAATGGTCTCTTACCCAACAGAGAATCCTGATTCAGACTCTGAAATTCCACAAACAGCAGCAATCTCACTACAAGTACCTCTGGTTTCCCTAGCAACTTAGAAGGTCAGTATTCTAGACATTGACCCTGAACTTTGCTTTCAAAGATGCAGCTGAAAGGACTGGTGTTTATAAAGCATCTCATGGAAACCCCTCTCCACACCACTGGATGCTCTGAATCCTGCCTGGTGTCAAATTGGACCACCAGAAAGTAAGTGGCTTAGACTGCTTTGCTCGATCTTTCTACAGATTGGTCTTTACTGGAGTTGAGTTTTAATACCACCAGTTGCACCAGCCTCTACCCTGCTCTGTGCCCTGGTGGGTTCATCTTCATGGACTTCATCAACAAGCTCCCTTGTTCTTTGGTGTTGGAGCCTGGGAAGGTGTTTGTCTGGGGACCTGGCCTCTGGGTGGTGGATCATGACAAGGGTCAAAAGGATGGCAAGGAACACAGCCACTCCTGGGTCTCTGAAGTTTGGCCTTTTCTGAATCTCTGAGGCTGGGTGACACCAGGGGCATCTAGAAGTGGTGATCTCAGCCTGGACTCTGGCTTTTTCAAGATGGGCTGTATCGACAGTGCAGTGCTGACACTGTTGTTTCTGGAAACTGGAATAGGAGAGCAAGAATGTAGTGACAGGAGCTGATGGATTGGTTGAAGGCGACCCTGCAATATTTCGAAGGTGACGACTTGGATATGTGTGGTCAGGGCACAAAAGTAAATACTACCCTGTCCTGTAATCACAAGCTGGTGAGTCAGGTGCCATTTGGAGCCATTTGGATTATACTAGCCTCTGGGGTGAGGACACAGCGTTGGATGTGGGGGGAAAAGGAGATGGCCTGCGGAAGCCTGGCAGGGCCCGCCCTGTCCTGTACAATTTACTTCTGTTGTGAACCAAGCCACTCCCTGTACTTTTCATGTCTGATGACTGCTTTCAGCAGGTTAGAGGATCATTAAGGTTCCTCTCCTCTCTTTTTCTTTTTCCTTTCTTGTTTTTTCCCCTTTCGTTGGCCATTTCTCTCACCCATACAATTCATATGAGCTCATGTTTCACTAGAAAAACCACTGTTACTAGACGTATGTTTATGTTGCACAACAGGGAGGCTCTACTGAGCCCAAACACAGTTCTTATTTCCCCCAAACTTTGCAGTTTTTCTTAAGCACAGTTATACTATGATGTGAATCATATCTATGTCAAGAAGTTGTTTTTTCCCCCTCCCAGAGCAATTCTGGGGAAGTGCTGTGAATATACAGGATCTGCCCTCAAAGAGCTCACTCCATTTGTAAGTTCCTCGACTGTGCATGTGGCTTCCAGCCATCAGCAATCCCATCCTCCAGAGCTGTGCTGTCCAATATGGTAGCCATGAGCCACATGTAGCCATTGAGTTCTCGTGAGATTGGATGCATACGAATTAGTCAGTGTTTGATGAATGAGTCATACATGAGTGAATAAAAATGGAGGGTGGTTCAAATTGAGATGTACTAGAAACTCCTCATGGGGTCATGAGGAATTCATAAGAAAAAATGTATGAAAAATATCATTAGTATTTTTACAAAGTCGATTACATGTTGAAAGAGTAATATTTAGTGTTATTGGGTTAAATAAAAATATATCATTAAAACTAATTTCATCTGCTGCTCCTTGAAGATTTTAAAGTTACAAATGGAGTTCACTTTATGTTTCTCTTGACTGCTTTACTCTAGGTGGCCTGCTTCTACCTCTCTCTCTTTCCTCCCGGAGGGAGTGAACACTTCCTGTGGGTAACACCACAGCCCCATACGTTAGTGGCTGCCTGTTCACATCTGAAACCTTTACGAGACTGAACACCTTTTGAGGGATGAACTTACATATCCAGCGTACAGTGCCGTGCTTGGTATCAAAATAGGTGGGCAACAGTTATTTGGTGAATACTGATCCACTTCTCTTTGACTGAACTGTGTGAGGCTAGGCATACAAAATTGTTAGCATGATCTGAAGTATACTACCTATGAGTAGGCACTCGATATGTGTGTGAAATATCCCGGAGATAACCTCAATTTCAGTGTATGACTGAATTTTAAAAACTCTTGTAAATATCATGTTAATTCCTAATTATTCACTTTCTAAGGGTAAGATACTGGGTAATAGGATACTGTTCCTACACAGGTGGTGTGCGTATCTATTTCACGGTGCATGTGCAGGCTGCTGGTTATGGTGAGATTATAGTCCAGGTGGTCAGCCCTGCTCATTTTCATTTGCAGATAGGCACAAAGCCCAGATGGATCCCAATTAATTCTCAGAATTCTCCGAGGTTTTTAAAACCAATTGAACCAATCAACTGTAAAGGAGTACAAATAAGATAAGGGTTATATATATATTTTTTTTACCTGAAATATGCTGAATTTAAGAGAGTAAACACACTAGAAAATATTTGTATAACATCCCACCCTTGACTTTGATGATTTTGCTTCTCATTAGGACTGGGCTTGCTTTTATGCCTCCTCAGGCCAGAAGCAATATGGTCAAGCTGAACACTTTAGATGGGAAGGAAGCCTGGCCCCAAAGTATCTTCATGGTTAGATGTTAGGTAAGCACATTGGTGTGAGTAGATTCATTATTTGGTGATGCAATTTTATGAATTTGACTCAAGATACCCAAGATTCTGGTGTCCAAAAATAACACAGCATTAGTTTTTCATCAATTATTAAATAAAGGGAATCACAATATCTACAAAAAACTAGGTAGATTTAAATAAAGCTTTAAGGCTTTATCTGGTTAGTTGAATAAACATTTTAATTATTAATCCGATGGATCATATTTTTGAAAAATTGTCTAAATCTTAACTATTGAATAACAGAAAAAATTGATGTGAATAAAGTTTTACGCATATATTCTGATGCCTCTTTTATGAAGGTAGACCTCCCATCCCAGGACTACCATTAACACTTTGTTGGCACATAGTGTTTAACATCTTCAGTTACAGTTCTTGCAATAGCTGTCTTATCTTAACCTCTATATTATCTTTTTCTTACTCACTTTTATAATTCTGTAATACTTAGCCAGTACTTTCCACACGGAAGATCTTCTCTAACTGCACGTGGAATCCAATTAAAATGAACCTGTAGGCCTGGGAGTCAGGAGCCCTGGTCCAAGCACTGAGCTGCTCTATGAGCAGTCCAGTAATTTCTCTGAGTCCTGGGTTTCTTCTGCCCCTGTTCTTCCTTTCCCCAATATCATCATTTGCTATCCTGTCCTGACTTTGTTACTTTTCACCTATGTTACAGCAACTGGACTATACTACACATTCTCATGTGGTAGCATGTACTAAGTGTCAATGCTTTATTTTATTTAATCCTTATAATTGATCAGATGGAGGTCACCAACCCACTTTTCAGCTGATAAAACTGAGGCTAGAGAGAGATTGAGTGCCAAGTCTAAGGCACTAGTAAATGGTGGAGTCAGGATTTGAATCTAGAGACTAGTGTCTGATGTGCTCTGGCTATTCTTCAACTTATTTTGCAATCAGAATTATTTTGAGGAAGCCCCCCCCCCCCCTAAACTAATATATCCCTCCCTCCCCAATGCATTAAAACAGAAACAACATCTACAATTATGGGTAATTGTTGTGGATCCAACTATCAGTACAAGAAGCAAGAACACCTCTGCATGAGATGTTATGATAGTCACAAACCATCACAAACTTAATTAGTGGGTAGAAATATGGAACGTTGCAGCCAGATAGTATAATGAGCCTTTCCCATGAATGTGTATAAGGAAACCTGGACTCTATTTCTGGGCCGGCCTCAAGATTTCTCTGTGGCCTTGGGCGAGCAACTTCAACACTCAGTCAATATCCTGCTGCAAGACGGTGATGATGACACACAGCGCCTACTTATTGCACTGGTTTGCTAGGACTGATGATTGGATATGTTGGTCAAGGGCTGTAGATGAGTGGATGTACAATGTTTTTTTATGACAAACTATACTTGGGGCAGTGTGGAGCAGTGGAAGCTGCTGGGATTCTGGAAAGTAGATGATTTCTTTGTTTCCTTATTTTAAAATTGGAGATGGAATGGGAGGGATGGACGATTACCTGCTCTTTCTGATCCAAATGCAGGAAGTTCTACTCGAGTTCAAGGGAGCTGTTAATTGCTTTCACATATGCTAGGTACAACGGGCAAAAATGAAGTTAGTATGGTTTGGGAAAGATGGGCAAACAACGACTCTTTGCTGACATTTGCTATTCTTTAAACACAAGGACACATAGTTGTTAAGGAATCATAGCTCATAACTAAGACAGAGACAAGCGCCAATGACTTTTATTGACTCGGTCCACTTTGTTTTAAAATGTCTCACGTCCCGCATGTATGTAACTCATTACGGAGTCGCTTTCTTTTCCTGGGATTTAAGCTCCCGCTTTAAGCACCGGCGCATCGTGGGGATCCCCTTCCACAGCTTTGCCCCAAGGCATTCGGAATATATTTATTGTTCATGAATCTGCGTGAGGATTGTGTATGTTGCAGAATTTTAAGAAATAAAATTATCTGAATTGCGGATGTTTAAGGTCTACGTGTTGAAGCGGGTGGGTCATCACGGGGTCACCGGAAACTTCAAGGTAAATAGTGTGGCCTCCGAAGAAAGGCTGGGTCGAATCAAAGCCTCACCAACCTCTCCCCAGAGCAGCCGATTAATTTTTGCTTTTAACGCATAACAACCTCCGCCCGGCCTTGAAGCCGAACAAGCGAGCCAGTGCATAAACCCTGCCAAGCTGCGGGCCGGAGGGGTACGTCCGCGCGAGAGGGCCCCCGCGGGAGGAGAAACCTGGGCTGGAACACCCTGGCCCAGCCCGGTCCCTGTCCTCCTGGGGGAACGTGGGGACGGCCCCTCCCTAAGCGTCTCCGCGCGTTGAGTCCGCGGCGCCAAGAGTAAAGTGTTTTCTCTAGAAACGATTTCTCCTGAATCCCTTAGCCGGAGGAAGGGGATTAAAAGTGACAAAGAAAGGGGGTG
>NW_024412434.1:2503700-2542186 GCF_014898765.1 Herpailurus yagouaroundi
TGTGGGCGCGGGCCGGGCCGGCGGGGCGGGCGCAGCCCCGGGTGAGCGCGCCGGACCCCACGGCCCCTCCCGGGCCGAGCGCTTCCCTCCTCTCCCTCGGGGCTCCGGCCACCGGCTCCCCTCGGAGCCTGCCCTGGGAGCGGAGCCCGAGCCCAGCCCTCCGGGGGCGCGCGGGCGAAGCCTGGCCGGACGCCTCTCTCCCGGCCGCGGCTGCGGGCGGTTGAAATCCAGCCTCAGGCCTCTCCCCGCTCCCAGGCCCCGCGGCGGAGGCTGGGGAAAGGGAACTTTTTAGGTTGGAGCAGAGTTTAAATATTCCACACACGGCGGAGAGCGGCCGCATTTGTGCTCCAACTCTCCCTTCGCCCGGGCGGGGGAACGAGCCGGAGCGCCAGCCCTGTCCTCGGAGCCGCCCGCGGGCACGGCCGGCTGCTGGGGGACAGTCGCCGGCTCGCGGTCGGGAAGGCTGCCCCCAGGGGTACCCCCGCTTCCGCCGGCTCGCGGACGTTAGCGGGGCACGGAATCCCGGTGCAGGAGAGGCTGGCGTGCAGCGCTCCTTGAAAACGCACAACCCTGCAGTCAGTCACTGCATTAAAAGTTTTCCTGCGAGGACCTCAGCGTTTACGTATCTGGAACTAGTTCCATATGGTGCCGGGGCTGCGGAGCCAGGGTCTGATTTAGGAGTGGAGTAGATTTCCCTTTTTCTTCGTGGAGTGATAACATTGTCTCCACTCAACTGCGTTCCTCTACAATGTGTCAGAAGTGAAAAGGCATTTTGTTAAATTGTTTTATCGGCTGTCTGTGTTTGACAACAGCCTACACCTCCGAAGTTTCTGTCAAGCACCTGAGGATATCTCCTTTGCTGTAGAGTAACGTTTTGTGGAGACAGCAAGGTCACTTAAGCATTTTCTCATTTGTTCCCGGTAGTGGAGTAGCCCTAGCTTCTGTGGGCGTTGAGGCAGTACACGGTGGCTTTGCCAGTCTGGGTGTATACAGGGTGCTGGGGGCAGCATCCTTCAGTTCTCTCTGAACTTAAGGGGAGAAAACTTTTTTTACGCTATTGTTTGATTTTTAGTATATATTGGAAAGAATAGCATGAATTTGGCCTTTTCAAGATAATCTTGGGGCCATTTAGGAACCTGACACAATGGTGGAAGGTGTTGACTTTATTTAACTGCTCTAAAACGTTCCTTACACTTGGTTGAACTGTCATTGAAAATCAAATAAAATTAGTGGAAATTGGCATCCGTTTATCTTACATTGCTGACAAGGGGAAAGAAACATACTCTTCACATCTACATTTAGCATTTAAAAAGACTGTTTATGAATGGCAGTTTATGATATAAATGTTCTAAATCAATAAACAGATTGTATATGTACTTCGGAAACCAAAATAAGTTGTGAACGGAAAGAGAAATACAATAATACATAATCTGTGGTGTGCCTGAGTTACTGAATAGGGAGAGGCGAGGGACGTTTCCTTTCATTTTACTTGTTTTACATGCTTAAAATGAGTTCTGTTTCGTTATGCGCACAATGGACTTTGGTTAAAAAAGGCTGTTTGGGAGATACAAATGTAGTTATTTGGTTGATTGAATCATTCATTCCTTCCCACAGAAATTCTTAAACATTTACTGTGTCCAAGGTATTGTTCTGGGTGCTGGACATGTAGGGGGCCCATTGGCTGCTTTGTGGAAATTGGAATGTGAGAGTCTAGGACAAGAGGCTCCATGGTCCTTCCAGTGAAGGAGACCAGTGGTGTGTTCGGGCACATGATTGGGCGGTGAGGAGAGGAGCATCTGGGATGTTGGGTAGATGTAACTGAGGAGCCTTGGTAATATATTTGGACTAGTGTTTTTAAATATTAGTGGTAGTTGTTCCATAGTGACCTGGGACCATGGAAAAGGGAGTGCAGTTCCCTTATGAGAGTCTGGGAAGGCATCCTTAAGAGAAGGGACATGTGAGCTAAGTTTTTAGAGGGTAAGTGTGAGATCACCAGGTGGAGAAGGAAGGGAGGATGATTCTCAGAGGGTGGTGGTAGCATTGGAGTTGGATATGAATGAGAGGGAGGAGTCAGAGATGAGTCAGGGCATTCTAAAATTATTTAAAGGCTCTTTCAGTGCAATCCACAGTTCAGTGGGTGAATTTTAAGATGGGCTTTGTAGTACACAAAGTTTAATCATTGAATCACAAGACTGTTGACTCTCAGATGTTCCAAGAGTCTTCTAGGTTCATTTGTGTTTTTTCTTCTGAAATTGCTAGGTAATGGTTAAGATTAAACTTCAGTCTTTCTTCTCATTTCTCCCATTTTATTTAAGGTGATTATGAAGCAAACATATTAAGACTTGCTGTAAATTTTATCCTCTTATCTCTTCTTTATCCCTTATTGTTTAATAGGATAAGATAAATTTTGTATGAAGAATTGGGTAGCTGGGTAGTTGTGGAGAGGTGTTTTGAGTTGCTAGGTGACATGTGGCATGACAGACTCCTGTCTGGTGGGGAAAATGTGGAAAGATCCTGTGGCTTTGAATAAAAATCAACTAAGTCTGCCCCCCCCCCCCAAAAGAATGGAAAAGGGAGAATAAAGGTCCCAAGTCACCAAAGCTTTCTCTGCTATAAGCGTTTTGTAGTGTGGTGGGGCTATTATATTTGGCATTATATTTGAGCTGTTTTCAGGTTAAACAAATCAATTTTTCTGGGCAGTGGAGTGGTGTGACTTAATACCAGAAATGTCCTCAATAAGCAGATATTTGAAGGCTTACACTTAGTCATAGCATTTTTTTTTTCTCTAGTGAAAAAATGTTTTTCTGCTTATGATCGCTGACGCGTGAAGATGCTTTGGCTTTTCCATCTCCGTCTTCCCATCCTCATCCTGACCCTGTCTAAGGAGGGTGTTCTGCTAGACACTGAGAATTCTCTTGCAGGCACTCTTCTTGAGTGCTTGGAATCGGAGGACTGGCTGCTGTGTATGTGTCTGTTCGTTCTTCTCGTGCCTGCAGCCTGACTCATCCCTGAATCCTGATGGACACAGGGTACAGAGCACCAACTGCAGTGACTTGTTAGTGTGGTGCCCTTGGTTTCTGGAGTTTTCTTTGCTGGCCACTCCTTAATTTTGAGTGAATGAAGGTTGGCCCCGAGGCTTCCCATTTTTCCTGCTGTACATCCTAAATCTGGTTAGGAGAAAGTCTTCATGCTTGCTTAAAAAATGTTAGTATTTTAGGGGCACCTGGGTGGCAGTTAAGCATCCGACTTCAGCTCAGGTAATGATCTCATGGTTTGTGAGTTCAAGCCCCCTGTCGGGCTGTGTGCTGACAGCTCAGAGCCTGGAGCCTGCTTCAGATTCTGTGTCTCCCTCTCTCTCTGCCCCTCCCCTGCTCATGCTCTGTCTCTTCCTCTCTCTCTCAAATATAAATAAACATTAAAAAAATTTAAAAAAATGTTAGTATTTGAAGGGCTGCTGTGTACAAAATGTTATGTTCTATGGAGAACTATAAGACAAAATCCTTGCACTCAAGAAGAACATAACCTAGGAGACAAGATGGGTACATAAAACAATAATAGTAGGTGGTAGCATTAATTAACAACAGGGTGTTAGAGACAGTAATTGATTCCAGATTTTAGAGACATGAGTGGTTATTATGGCATTGGGTTGGGGGGGGGGTCCCATTTGGTCACTAGGGTTGGTATTGGGCTTAGTGAGTGGGACAGCTAGCCTTACTGTAGGGCAAGTGCTTCCTAGTTGGGTACTAGAGTAATCTCAAAAAGCACCTGCCTGGCTAAGATGTTTTGGTTCTCAAGGTCTGCCGTGGGGTCCAGGCATGAGAATCTGGAGAGCATCTGCTGGGTTTCTGAGAGGTGGAAAGGAGGGGATGGTATGAAGGGAAACTGTGTGATCCCAGGTGATTCAGGCTTTCAGGGCTAGTTTGGCTCCTGTGGAGCATTCATGCAAGATGGTGGGTCAGGATCAGGAGGAAAACTCTGAATGCCAGGGCATGACCAGTGGGATGTTACCCAGTTTGATGGTACAGGAAGGACTAGAGGTTATTTGGGCAGGGTAGTAATAGGGACTAGTGGTCCTCTGGGAGGATGTCTGGAATAGCTCTTTGGATGGGATCTGCCTTCAGTCTAAATGCTGCTAGCTGAGTGCTGAGTAACAGAGGAAGAAGGGTAAAGTGAGGGAGGGGAATTGCAGGAACCCCTTAACTCACTGCTTCCCCCATAGTCCTCTTCTCTTGGGGGTGGTAGGAGCTTTGGTTTGGGTTTAGAGACATAGGTTTATTTATTATTGTTATGACTATTTTTTATTACCATTTAACCTTGAGCAAATGAACCCTACAGAACTTTATTTTGCTCATGGCTAAAGTGGGCTACTCCCTTGCAGGGTTGATGTGAGTGCTGGACAGATGATGAATATGAAACTCTTCAGGGCTGGATCTGAATCACTAATGTTTCACTCACCAGCTTTACTTCCTGGGAAGCTTTCCCAAGTATCCTATTATTCCTGTTTGGTTTTTTTCCTCTTAAGAAGGCAGTGGTAATTCAATTAAAGATTAGGTAAAAGTGTTAATATTTGCCTAAACAGTACTGCAGTCAGAAGAGCAGTGTGTGTGTGTGTGTGTGTGTGTGTGTGTGTGTGTGTGTGTGATTGGCTTTATTCTGTGGCCTCTGGCCTTTGGGGCCGCTGCTTCTGTCACTGAGGCAGGGAAACCTAGTAATTAGAATCATTTTGTTATTAAAAAAACAAACATGAGTTTACAGACACTTTTGAAAATGTGCTCTTCTCTATTTGGCAGGGGTGGGGCGGGAACTGTTGACTACTGAAACCATACAACTCATGGTTTTGATGAAAAATCTTAACAGTTGCTGTGAGATTTTCCTGCAAATACATATATAACTGTTGACACATTTACAAGCTTATTGAAACTTGTAGGAAAACAGTTATATTGTTGCAGAGTGTGAATGACAATAGAAGCAAGCATAAACATAGTGAAATGAAGTAAATGTTACTGTTTTATTAAAATTTTCTACCTTCTCAAAGGTGAAAAAGAAATTCAGTGTATCTGAAAGGCTGATCTTTCTAAAATGCAAATCTCATTTTACTCTTCTGTGTAAGGGCCTCTGCACCTGCTTTCCCTAGAGGCCAGGTCCTACCACCTCAGCACAGCCTGTCCCTTGCGGGACCCCTCCTGCCTCCAGCCTGCCCCTTTCGGGACTCCTGCCTCCAGACTCTCCCTCACCAGACTTCCCCATCCCATACTCCACCCATTTGGGCTTACTTGCACTTTCCTGCCTTTGCTCTGGTGTTTTCTGTTTCTTCTGTCTGGGATGCTTGCTCCCTCCGCGTCTGTTCATTTATTGAGCTTCAGCTCAGATGACCCATCTTTGGGAGGCTGGCCCTGCCTCCCAAGCTGTTTGAGGTTCTCCACCTCATACTTCTACTTAGTATGCTTATCTATGGAACAGAACTGAGCTCTGCCGCCCCCTCCCCCCCAACCCCGGGTGGAATGCTTGGGGGCTGTGGCCCTGCCTCAGTCTTACTTGAATAAGCAACATCTTCTGCATAGTAATCTTACAGTTGGAGTAAATAAAAAGTGGAGAATAAACACATCACACATTCTTACACAAAAAAATATACTTTTTCTTGGAAGACTATGACCAGCACTCTAGGGTTTGGTCTGTTTGGCATATTGGTACAAACATTATAATTGAAGCTAAGATTTAGTGTGATTTGGAGTACCTGGAAGTTTTTCTTTTGTGTCAGCTCTTTTGAAGGAGGCCAGTCTGTTTTCAGATCAAGCAGAGGGATAGTCATAGGGTTTGCGTTGGGCCTGGTTCAAGGCAGGTGGCCAGAGCAGTGTGGGAATCTGGCCCTGAAACATACCTATGTTGGGTCTGGCGCCTCTAATTCTGTCAGTTGGATCCTTGGGTAGGTGCCGGCAGTAAATAGAAATGTTTAGGATCTGAGATTCACAGAGGGAGTCTGGCTGATGTGAAGTGCTTCTTTGCTCATGGTGAACCCAGATGCATTGGTCACAGAGGTAATATTTCAAGTCTCACTTGTACCACTAACCTGTAGGCGGGTCCTCCATTTGCCCTGGGAGGTTTTTACCTCCCTGTAGAGTTGGATGCAGCTTAGTGATGTTGATTACCCAGGAGGTGTTTGGAGACCTCTGTATTTTTTCAAAGATGGGAAGAAATGTGTAAAACTGGTCCAGGTAGGTGATTTCCACAGTTCTTTTCCTTATGGTAAAATGGTTGGTTAGGTCTGCACACTGTGCTTTCCTCCTACTTGGCCACTCATACAACACTCCTAGCTTGGACCAAGGTCAGTGGCAGTAGAGGTAGGGGAATCAGTAAATTTATATGATTTTACCTGTTTTTGGTGTCTTTCTGTTTTACATGGAAAATGGAAAAAGCTTTATGAAAAGAAATGCAGAGTTTTGTGAACATACTATAAAGCTGGTATATATGTACATATATATGTGTATATATGTATTTGTCTTCTAGTCATTTAAAATTTTGTTTGGAAGGGGCGCCTGGGTGGCTCAGTCGGTTGAGCGTCCGACTTCGGCTCAGGTCACGATCTCGCGGTCCGGTCCGTGAGTTCGAGCCCCGCGTCGGGCTCTGGGCTGACGGCTCAGAGCCTGGAGCCTGCTTCCGATTCTGTGTCTCCCTCTCTCTCTGCCCCTCCCCCGTTCATGCTCTGTCTCTCTCTGTCTCAAAAATAAATAAAACATTAAAAAAAAATTAAAAAAAAATAAAAAAAAATAAATAAAAAATAAAATTTTGTTTGGAAGAAGTATGTATAAATCACTTTTTTTTTTCATAGCTCTGTGTCTTATGTCTGGCTTGCCATCTTTAGGTGATTTATGCCATTAAATATTACTATTGCTTATTATTTTCTCCTCTATCAACTGATATTGGAGCTTAGAAACAAAGTTTGAAGCTCCATAGCCAAATGACTTGAAATGTCAATTATTTAATTTTTTCTCTTAAAACTAGACTATAAAATATGTGTGCGATAGAAATAAAATCACATGTCCACACAAAAGTCACGTATGTGAGTGTTCATTGCATTATTCATAACAGCCCCCAAACGGAAATAATCCCAGTATCCATCAACTGGACAAAATACGGTTTATCTATACATTAGAATATTATTCAGCCATAAAAAAGAATGAAATACTGACACATGCTGCAACATGGATGAACCTTGAAAACGTTATGCTGTGTGAAAGGAAGCCGGTCACAAGAGCCCACATGTCCTATGATTCTGTATATACAAAATGACCCGGATAGGCACGGCTATATGTAGAGACAGTGGAGTAGTGGTTGTCTAGGGCTGGGGGTTGGGGGTAATGGAGAGTGACTGCTAATGGGTCTGTTTTGGGGGTAATGAAAATTCTAAATTTAGATACTGGTGATGATCATATGATTCTGTGAATATACTAAAAACCTTTCAGTTGTACAGTTTAAATGGGTGAATTTTATGGTTTGTGATTCCATCTCAGTAAAGATGTTAAAATATAGACTACATAAGTCACTATGAACACAGCTCAGTTTTTAGGTGTTTTATAGTTCTGTGAGTCCTTGTAAAACATGGATTTCTGTGTCAGAGGTGCTCAGAAACCTCAAGTGAACACTGGCTATTTTGAGGAGTTTCCCTTATGGTGTGTGAGGCCTGTGTTCTTGGGCTTGCCCACTCTGTCCTGTTGCTGTCTGCTAAGTTCTTGACTGCTGAGCCTCCAGGTCCCCTGGGCTCTTTCTGTTACCCTCTCTCCCTCCTTAAAGGGGCCCCTGACTGTTCACCTGTTCTCCCTCAGCCAGAGATTCCTTCCTGCCTAGCTCACCAGCTGCCTTTGTTGAGTGAAGGCTGCTCATGAGGTTCCAAAGGTGTCCATAGTGAAAAGCCTTACCAGTTTTTGGTTTTGGTGCTCAGACATTTTGAGCTTTAGCGAATCTCACAAGCTTTGTGAGGCTCTGTTTTCCCGTCTTCATCTTCCCGTATTGAGATATTCTGGCTGGGCTCCCGCTGCCAGTCCCCTGAGCTAGAGACCGTCGTATCGAGTCTGTATTGTTTGATATGGTGCTCGTGGAACTGTGGGATATGAGTGATGTGCAGTGGCTCTTCAGAGGAGCAGACAGGGTGCAGAATCTCTTACTCCACCCACCCTTTCTGTGAAAATACTTTGCTTCTGTAACTTTGAAACGATGGGGCTTGACCCTAGGTCAAACACATGCTGTTGGAAGTTACGATATATTTTGCCTGGAGTGTCCTTCAGAATTCCTTACCATCTCAAGATAAGTGTCTTTTAGGATAAGTTACATGCTCAGAAGTGACTTAATAACACTATTCCTTTTGCGAAGTATAACTATATAATATTACCTAATACTAAATGTAGGATATGTGTATTCATATGCATACATGTTTGTGTTCATGAAGTTATTTTTATGGCAATATAAATGTAAGTGGTTTTAGACATGACAGCCAGGTCAATATTATTTTTCCCACTTTTGATGTTTTTCAAAATTCAGATTCTGTATGACTTAAAATTTTGGAACTCAGATTTATTTATTTTTTTTCTGGTGTATGGTTTTTCTTGTTATTTGTGTCACATCCCTTTAGATTAGAAAACTAATCTATACTATAGGGTTTATATTTTTGAAAAGGCCTGTTTAAGATATCCTACAATAAAATCAATGTTTCCTTCTCTGACACTTCAGAAAATAATTTGCTGCATATCTCAAAAACCTAAAATTACTAAATACTGAAAATATGTTGTATTAACAGATTAAAAAGATGAAAATGATGCCATTTTTGTTTAAGTGGTTGACAGGAGATTGGGTTTTTTCTGTTTCTTTTAAGAAAATATTGGAAAATTTTTTTATGCCTGTGTTCTAATTTTCTAAGTTGAACGTTACATCTAGAATTAAAAAATAAACTATTCTTCAGGGAACAAACTTTCTTCTATCACAAAGGCATTTAAGATGCATAATTTATAATTCTGAAACCTAGTGTGTAAAGTCATATGTGAATAATAGTTAGCTGGGTTTCTGCCCAGCAGGGTTATACTCTAACTGAAATTTCTCTTATTACAGCCAGTAGCACCTGCAGAAGAGGGAGGTAAAATGTACAGGATATTGGTTCCTGATGTACCACCACACAGGATATGACTAATCACTGAATCCATTAAAGTTGAATGCAGGATTTGGTACTTTTACCGCTTTGTTAGAGATCTGGAAAAAACCTTTCAGACAAATCAAGAGGATCTATTAGTGAAAGTGCATCTCTGGGATTGATAGCTGTTTAAACAACTACATCTGGCAGATGGTGGTATTTCAGCATTTGTAAGTGAGAACCATCAAATGAGTATATTTAAAATTTTGAAGGCACATACTCTCAGGAATGTATTTTTTTCAAGGAAACTTGGAGAGCTAATAAAACCCTGAACTTTCTGTGATGCGGTCAATTTTATCTTTTTAAAACACAAATGTTTATAAAAACGCAATTGACCGAAGGTAGAAAGTTTGGTTATGGATGTTTCTTTTTGTCCTAGGAGGCAGGCACATGAGAGTGACACATTCTGGACCAGGATTCAGAACAGCAAATACATCATTTGTGTATGTAAGAGTAAGAAGGGTAACCTGTGTGAGCTCAGGATCTTTGGCTTCTAGTGCCACCTACTTCATGAGGTTGTTAGGGTTCAAGGAGAGAATGTAAAAAAAAAAAAACCAAAAAAACCAAAAACCAAAAACCTTGTAGGGGTAAAATGGAGTAGGTATTAGCTAAACTGTTCTTTCATTTTTGCTGGGAATGGTTGCCAGTGATTAAGGCTCACTTGAATCAGCTCTTCTAAATTGTTTCTTCCCATCCTCATTAGAACTGCGCTGAATGTGGGAACTTGAATTTGTGGTGAAACTGTTCTCCCTAAAAAATCATGGAAACATTCTTCTGCGATTTAAGAAATGAAATCCCAGTGACACTGATTTAGATTTTTCCAAGATGTCCATTGTGGAATAGCTTTTCTAGTTTTCGGTTTTGGCTTCCAGTAGTTTTGAACTTTGGCAAGTCCCACAGGTCTGTGAGCCTCAGTTTTCCCATCTGTAGTTTGGGAATGCTATCTTTTGGTGGCAGTAATGAACATTAAGTGACTTAATGTAAATACTACTTCTCATGTAACAGACTCTTAGCCAATATTAGATCTTATTCTTTTTCTTCAGGTTTTAAACATAGATTAGGCACAATTATAATGGCTGATTCACAAAGTGATTGATTTTTATTTGATTTGTGGTGCCAGATGTCATTTTCCAGGATAATTTGTTAAAGGGCCACTTTTTTTTCTTGTAAAAGTACTATAGCAATTCCAGTATTAGTATCTATTAGTGAATCAGTTGGAAATCGAGAAAAACAAATGTTCTGATCATCTAGTGTTAAAGCTGATTCTCTTACAGATCAAGGAGAAATGTGTTTGTCCAACTTTCTTAGCCTGGTTGGCTTTTTACTTTCTCATTTTTACTATTAGACCTTGTTACTTTCTCAAATTGTGGCTGCCATACTGCTGAATCCAAGGAAAGTATGTAAAATTTGTGCTCATTTTTAAAAGACATTGGTTATACATTTTCCATTTAAAAATATCTTTTGAACCCTGGAAAGAATAAAACTATAAGTAATATTTATACTTATAAATGCAGACACGTTTTGAAGAACTCTAGCATTTATTAACTAGCAGTAGATCTGACAATACCTTGGAGCTCAAAGAGATGATCTGAGTTATAAAATAAAGTGGTAAAGTAGACTTTTTTGTGACCTCTCTAATCCTTTATTACACAGTTCTCTGTAATTCATGCACCCATTACTACTTCTTTACTCTTCTCTGGATCTTAAGAAGGTGATTTTAAGGAACTAGATCAGCAATAAATGAGCACAGAATGTCTTCTGCTTAGGTAGGTAGTTATAAGGATTGACAGATTGATGCAACTTTTAATGCTTTAGTTCAGCTAAAGGCACCCAGTACCAATCACCTGAAGACTTCACCCAAGAGCTGACCTATTTATCATACTAAATAGGGAGTGGTGCCTTGAAGACTTGCTCAGGTTGTGGGCATGGCAGTATTATTGTGTCAGACTTGTCAGGTTACCAACAATGCTCTTTGTATTCAAGAGGACCACCTCCTCTCATTTCTGTTTTCCACATCACAATATTGAAAGTTATTTTTCTCTGTTTGAGGACCTTAAACATCTTATTAAAATAATGCTTCCTCCGTCTCTCCATAGGTGTTTAGGGAAGTTGCTAGGTAGTGATTAAAATAATAAAACTTTATCTCATTGTGCAACGTTCATATTTTGGCTTTGATCGCTTCCAGTATTTGTTTATAAACATTGTTTCACATGAGGGCCCTTGAAATTCTGAGTTTTTGTTTCATGCAGGACACGAAAAAGAGATGAAGCAGCACCGGAAATTGCAATTTATACATCTCTCTTCCCTTCACAATTTCCTTTGTTTCTGTGCTTTGCTAGTGAAAGTGATGAATAATGCTTTCAAAAGCTTTCCAGAATAACTTTCCTGTTTTATAACAAAACTGTAGAGAAACTCACTCTGGAGTATTTTTTTTTCTTCCAGCTTTACTGAGGTATAATTGACAAAAAATGTAATTACATTTAAAGTGTACCATGTCATGATTTAATATACACCGTGAAGAGCTTCCATTGACTTAATACATTGAGTTAGCGCTTCCCTCATCTCACGTATTTATCTTTTTTTTTTTTTTCTTTTGTAAGAACATTTGACTTACTATCTTGGGAAGTTTGAGATAGCTCTTAGTCTGTGTTGGTAGGTGGACGGTGTACTTCAGACCTTTAGGTTGAGGCAGAGGAGCTTTGCATCCTGGGCTGCTTTTACTACCCTGCTTTCTAGATGCAGGGGAGTGGTATTTTGAGCTTAGTCTTTGCTTTTGATGCTATTAAGCTTTTTAGGTCAGCACTGATGATCGAAAGCTCTTGCACAAGACATGCTGTATTGGAGGCACTATTTACCTGCCTATCTTGTTGGGGAGTTGATGAGAAAATACCTTTAACTGTGATACCCATCGTGTTTTCTCAGCCCCAATTCATTGAGGAGTTTCAGAGGGGTAGGAGGAAATCAGGAAACAAGTGGTATCAGGAAATAGTGGTAGTAATACCATTATTGTCAACAGTAATGGTTAGCACTTATGGGGCATTTTGTGTATCAGGCCCTAAATGCTAAGCTCAGTGCTTTGTGTGTGTATATGTTAATCCAATAGAATAGTTTGGGGGAGGATTGATGCAATCCCAAGTTTATAGGTGCCGACACTCAGGCTAAAGAGGTAAGAAGATTGCAGAAGGTTGCACATCTGATGCATGATGGCTTGGCCTTCTTAGGCAGACCCCTCTGACCACAAGGCCTGTACTGTGAATTACTGCACTATGACAAACTGATGTCCTTGCATTTTAGGATGTCGCATTTCCATGAGAAAGAGTAAATAGTGCCCATAGGCACACTTTCAAAGCCAGTAGTTGATTCCTTTTACACACTTTTGTACTCTGCTTCTTGGAATATTTTCATTGACCCATTCCTACCCCCGTACCAGAATGCCAAGGTGGCCTGGCTGATGCTGGCAAATATGTGTTTCTGGTCTGAGGCCTCATCATCTTGAATGTGGGTCAGAGGCTTTGTATGCCCATGGATCAGTTTTGTTATCTTTAACATGGCATTGTTATTTTTTGTCAACATGGCTCCTTATATCCTATGTTTTTATACATTTTGCATATTACTAGAAGTAGGGAAAAGTGAACAGGTGACCAAGCCTTTTTTAAGTTTTAATTTTAATTCCATTTACTTGGCATACAGTGTTATATTAGTTTCAGATGTACAATATAGTGATTCAACACTTCCATATATCACCTGGTGCTCATCACAAGTGCACTCCTTAGTCTGCATCATCTGTTTCACTCACCCGCCCCACCCCCCTCCTCTCTGGTAACCATCAATTTGTTCTTTATAATTAAGAGTCTGTTTTTTGACTTGTCTTTCTGTCTCTTATTTTTTCCCCTTTGTTTGTTTGTTTTGTCTTTTAAATTCCACATATGAATGAAATTTTATGGTATTTGTCGTTCTCTGACTAGCCTTGTTTCACTTATCATTATCTTCTTTAGCTCCATCCACATGGTTGCAAATGGCAAGGTTTCATTCTTTTTTATGGTTGAATAATATTTCATGGTATATATAGACCACATCTTCTTTATTCATTCATCAATCCATGAACACTTGGGCTGCTTCCATACTGGTTATTGTAAACAGTGCTGCTGTAAACATAGGGGTGCATGTATTCCTTTGAATGAGTGTTCTTGTATTCTTTGCATAAATACCCAGTAGTGAGATTGCTGGATCATAAGGTATTTCTGTTTTTAACTTTTTTTTTTTAATTTTTTTTTCAACATTTATTTATTTTTGGGACAGAGAGAGACAGAGCATGCATGGGGGAGGAGCAGAGAGAGAGGGAGACACAGAATTGGAAACAGGCTCCAGGCTCTGAGCCATCAGCCCAGAGCCTGACGCGGGGCTCGAACTCATGGACCACGAGATCATGACCTGGCTGAAGTCGGACGCTTAACCGACTGAGCCACCCAGGCGCCCCTGTTTTTAACTTTTTAAAGAAACTCTGTCTTGTTTTCCCGAGTGGCTGCACCAGTTTGCATTCCCACCCACCAACAGTGAGAGAGGGTTCCTATTTCTCCACATCCTTGCCAATACCTGTTGTTTCATGTGTTGTTGATTTTTGCCATTCAGACAGATATGAGGTGATAGCTCATTGTAGTTCTAATTTGCATTTCCCTGATGATGAGTGATGTGGAGCATCTTTTCAGGTGTCTGTTGGCCATCTGAATGCCTCTGGGGAAATGTCTGTTCATCCCTTCTTCCCATTTTTAATTGAATTCTTTGTTTTTTGGATGTTGAGTTGTGTAAGTTCTTTATATATTTTGGATACTAACCCTTTATCAGATTTGTCATTTGCAAATATGTCATTCTCCCATTCTGTAGGTTGCCTTTGAATTTTGTTGTTTGTTTCGCTGTGCAGAACCTTTTTATTTTGATGTAGTCCCAGCAGTTTATTTTTGCTTGTTTTCCTTGCCTCAGGAGCCATGTCTAGAAAGAAGTTGCTACAGCTGATGTCAGAGAAGTTGTTGCCTGTGTTCTCTTCTAGGATTTCATTCAACCATAAGTTTCAGGTGTCACATTTAGGTCTTTAATCCATCGTGAGTTCATTTTTGTGTATGGTGTAAGAAAGTGGTCCAGTTTCATTCTTTTGCAAGTTGCTGTCCAGTTTTCCCAGCACCATTTGTTGAAGTGACTGCCTTTTTCCCATTAGATATTCTTTCCTGCTTTGTTGAAGATTAGTTGGCTATATAACTGTGGGTTTATTTCTGGGTTTTCTATTCTGTTCCATTGATCTATGTGTCTTTTTGTGCCAGTGCCATACTGTCTTGATCATTACAGCTTTGTAGTATAATTTGAAGTCAAGAATTGTGATGTCTCCCAAGCTGTCATTCTTCACGCAGAACTTGCCAGCCATCCTTTGGACTGCTTGAGCTGTCAGGTTGGGCTCACATAGCCACCCTCTGGAGGCCATTGCAGGTCTTCCCCTGTGTCCCTGAGGTGCTGTGCATTTAGTAAGCTGAGAACCTAGCACTGTGCATACAGCGTTTGTGGCATAACTGCTGAGAAGTGATTACAACAGGAAGTAATTTCCTCAAAAGTGCTTTCAGAGTTGCAGAGTGCAGTTCTTTGTAATATTTAAAACATTGCCTTCATATATACTACAAGAACTTCCTAGCACTGAATTGTGTAGCCCTGAGAGCAATGCCCATGTAAGAATTTTTTATGTTATTTAGCAGTATCAAATAGCACCTAACTGTAAATCGATTAGTAAAAATGTTTTTTGAAAATTAATGTCTTTTTAGGTATTATTGCATAACCAACTACCCAAAACTTAATGGCATAAATCAACAACTATTAAATTATGTCTCATGATTTTGTGGGTTAAAAATTTGGATTCAGTGGGGCTCAGTGGAGTGATTCTTCTCCATTTGGGGTTACCTGGGGCTATTTCAGCTGGCAGATGACTTGGTCCAGAGGGTCCTAGATGGCTTCATTCACAGGTGTGGTACTCAGTGGGGTTGGCTGGAAGCCTGGGCTCAGCTGGGACTGGGCACAGCAGCAGAGGCAGGGTATAATGAGGGATGGTCCCCCAACCCTTCCGAAGACTGTGCACACGCTCCTAGGAACATTGTACGCGTTTGAGTGTTTGTTACTCTGAGGGAGGGATTTGTGTGCCCTTTGGTTTTGTAAATTGCTGTAGGCAAATTTTCTATCTCAGTCTAAAAAAGTATGAGGCCTCTCTTTCCCAAGCTTACCTCCCATGCCCTTCAGCCCTTGTTTTGATATAAAGGCCACTTTAATACTCATCGAAGCCAGCATTGCTCTATGTATATTCCATGGTGTGTTATTAAACAGTATATGGAAAAAAGAAAAAAGAAGAAAACAAGGGTGTCTGGGTGGCTCAGTCGGTTGTCTAGCTCTTGATTTCTGCTCAGGTCATGATCTCACGGGTTGTGGGGTTGACCCTCGTGTTGGGCTCTGCAGTGGCAGTAAGTGCGGAGCCTTGTTGAGATTCTCTCTCTCTGCCCTTCCCCCACTCACAGTCAACTGCTGTCTCTCAAATAAATAAACAAAAAAAGAAAACAACAAGAGCACCTGTACATAGTGTCTCTAGCATGGAGGTCTTGCGGTAGTTGGACTTCTCAGGCTGTGGTTCAGAGCTCGTAAGGAGAGTGTCCTAAGAGGAAGAGGACACTGCCATTCTCTTAAGTGCTAGGCCTGGAAGCCAGCACAGCATCATTAACGCCTCTCTTCTGCATGCCAAACCAGTCATTAAGTGGCCTGGATTCCAGGGGAGGGGATGTCCACTTCACTTATTAATGCAAGGAGGTCAGCTCTTAGTGTGGGTTGTGGCCATCTTTGTTCTGCGGTATGAATGTCGTGCGTCCGTGTGTGTGTGTGTGTGTGTGTGTGTGTGTGTGTGTGTGTTGCATGTAACAGTAAACATTTAGGTTTTTTAAAAAAATTGTTTTGTGTTATGTTTTAAAATTGTCCTATTCTTGGCCTGGGTGCTGGTCATAAACTGTATATCCTGAACTTTTGAAGCTGACAAACTTAAGAAGTAGTTTATGTTCATCATTCATGAGTTCAAAGATCTGACACCTTTCCCAGGCTCTACAGTAGAGAGAGATAATGGTAATAACACCTTACATTTATGTGGCATCATCTCTAAGAAGTTCAAAGTGTTTGTGCCACTTGTGATTCCTTTATTGGAATGTCCTCTGAGGTAAATAAGCCCGAGTACCCCTCAAGTTCATGTACAGATGAGGAAATGAAGTAGTTTCATCAGCCTGCTAGGGAGTAGTGTTCAGAGGGAATTCTTCTAATAATCCACGTACTGGTTAGTACTTGATTATGAATTTATCTTCCTTAGATATGATTCCGGAAAATGGTGGAGATTGACTTTTGTCTGTCAGTAATATTTTAAATTATATACCATTTGACAAGTGCCATGTTTAATTTTTTTTTAACTTTTTTTAAAATTTTTTTTTTTCAACGTTTATTTATTTTTGGGACAGAGAGAGACAGAGCATGAACGGGGGAGGGGCAGAGAGAGAGGGAGACACAGAATCGGAAACAGGCTCCGGGCTCTGAGCCATCAGCCCAGAGCCTGACGCGGGGCTCGAACTCACAGACCGCGAGATCGTGACCTGGCTGAAGTCGGACGCTTAACCGACTGCGCCACCCAGGCGCCCCTTAACATTTGTTTTTGAGAGAGATCATGAGCAGGGAGGGGCAGAGAGGGAGACACAGAATCTGAAGCAGGCTCCAGGCTACGAGCTGTCAGCACAGAGACCGATGTGGGGCTCGAACCCATGAGCTGTCTCATGAGCTTTAACCCATGACTGTGAGATCATGGCCTGAGCTGAAGTTGTATGCTTAACTGGGCCACTCAGGCACCCCAGAAGTGCCATGTTTAAAGGAGTGCTGGTTATCTTTCTAATGTGTTTTGCTTATTTGTTTTGGTAAAAGCTTATGAGTATTGCATCACAGGCATGTTTCCCTTTAATGGATCAAATCCTACACGCTCAGCAAAAACAGACAGTGGAAAGGGTGAAGGCAGTTACAGCGCTGCCCCCTTAGTGAAACCCTGTGGTATCCGTCCCTTTCCCCGCCCCCACACCAGCCGTGGGAGCACCTCCTTGTGCTTATGGGTGATTAAATGGCGTTTTTAAGGATAATTTAATTGTATGTCAAGTTTGTTCCATCCCTGCCACTTAGAGCCTAAACTCTGAGTAAGAGGCAACTCCATTGTAATGCTCTAAATGTGGTATTGTTTACATTCATTCAGTTTTGCTTAAAATGGGACACTTTACACAAAATCGGTGTGCATTAGGCACTTCAGCCAGAATTTGTTATGGCTAGCTCCTGGTTCATGAACATCTGCCCCATGTGAAATGACCTACCCTATGTATTTCCACCAAGGTAAACCTCACAGCACTCTCTAGTACAGAGAAGTCCATGGGTTCTGCATAGCTTTCTAAGTAAAATTCAAATTTGTCAGCCTGGAAACAGACCCCAGCCTGGCTTCTCCTTTATCTCCCTGCACCCCTCTTTGGTCTGCCCCATAGTGATGGAGCTGACACCCCTGTTTCCCCAAAGTTGTGCAGAGTTTCCCAATTCCTTTGACTGTGTACATGTCCGCTGGCCTGGGAGTCTCTCCCCTTGTTTTCCGTCTCACCTTGGTCCTTCCATTCTTTCTTCACAGCTGCCAGAGCTATGCTCTTTTGCTCAGAATGCTTAGGAGGCTTCCCATTGCTGCTTCCCAATGCTTAGGAGGCTTCCCATTACAGTACCCCCACACTCCCCAGGTGGCATTCAGGGCTGTCTGCCTGGCCCTGGGCTTCTTTCCCTCTAGGCACCACATACCATTGCTTGGGGCCACACTGGTCCACGGCCCTAGGCACGGCCCAGTGGTGCCTTCCCTGACTCCCCACCCACAGTCCAGAGAGATTCAAAGTTAGATAAATCAAGTTAAAAGGGATACAAGGAATCATTACATTAACACATGCTTTTTGAAAGGATGTTACCCCAATAATTTCGACTGTGTTATTACATGTTTTATTACTTGTAAATAATTAAAAGTGGATGAACTTTTAAGAGAAAGTAAGCTGATACCATCAGGAGGGATTTCTTAAATGCTTCTGAGTGTGGTGCTCATTCTAGCTGCCTGTCTCCAATGAAAAATCCATAGTGTTCTCTGCCTTACGCTGCTGACAACTGTGGCTTGACATGGTGGGTTTACTGTGCTCACATGTCACCATAAAGATTATGGTGGATGTGCAAGTTCCAGGTGGTGGATGACTTGTCCATAAAGTGGATAAAAGAGGGTGAAATCTATCCTTTGTGGAAAAACTGGGTCCTTGACAACTGCAGGGCAACTATGACTAATGCGGTAGTTGATTAAGAAATCCTCCTTTGGCTGTGTGGGGCCAAAAGTTTTTTTTTTTTATCTTTCATAGTTAGGTCTGAATGAATATTAAGGTGTGTTTCTTTGCATTAGCTGTACTCTGAGCAGTGGCATCTGTGGAACGTAGATAATGGCAGAACAGGTGCAGCTGTATTAACGAAAACGTGTTTGAGCTGAGTGAGGAAAGTGAAGTGGCAGCCTGAACTGGGTATTTGCAACGTTGTCACTACTCACCTTTTGTCTCAGAATTGGGAAGACCCTTTGGACTGTGTTCTGTCGTCACGGATCTTTCCACCCCTAGCGTCAGGCAAAGGCAGAGATCCGTGCAGAGTGTGTGGGGCGAATGCACCTTCTGCAGGGACTGACCCATCCATCCTGGAGGCGTCTGGAGAGTTCAGGTGAAGTCTCATGAAGCTGTCAAAGCAGGAAGCACAAGAGGATGCCCACATGCAGCCCAAGGATGGCATCTTTGAGTTCCCAGGCCCTTCACGGAGGAGGCACCCTGGGGACTCACTGAGTGGTGTGAAGTGGCACTGGCCTGTCTCCCGCTTTCCCACCTCACCAGGTCCCTCGTTCTCGTCTCCTCCCAAGCAGGTGGAAGCAGTTCTTTTGAAGAACTTGGCCTTTAAATCAAGAGTGCAGCATTGGCTTAGACCACAACTTCCTGAGAAGTGCCAGCCCAGGCTGACGTGTTGATGTGCTGCCTGCAGAGGCAGGGCTAGGGCTGCTGTGGCACTGTCACTGCTGACAGGGTGTTGCACTGGCAGTGGGCTGGCAGCTTTGCAAGCCTTGGTGTGGCGGTTGCCAGCGGCACAGTGAGCATTGAGGGATGCTCAGCTCGGGTCATGTAGACTCAGGCCAGCTGCTTCTGCTTGTGACTGTCAGGGCCGCCCAGACTTAGCTTCACGTGGTCTGAACTGGCTGGTGGCCTTTTGCAGAGCTCTTGCTCTGTGGTGACAGGTACAGACTTCTGTGCCTCTCTGAGTGGCATAGAACATTATAACAAGGCCATGTCCAAGCAGGCTCCACACTGGCAGCGCAGAGCCCAGTGCGGGGCTGGGTCTCATGAACCGTGAGATCATGACCTGAGCTGAAATCAAGAGTGAGATGCTCAACCCACTGAGCCACCCAGGCGCCCTGAAAAGAATTATATTTTATATTGCCCTACTGAATAGAGGAAGAAGCACTTTAAAATAGAGTTAGTCTCTCCCTTGTGTTTGTTTCTTCCAGTGGGATTATTTTATGTTTTCTGTTGCTCTGACATTATCAGCAAAGTGTGTGTGTTTCCGTGTGGTGTGTGTCCATGTGTGGGTCATCTGAGTATGTGTCCGTGTGCATCCATACACCACATCCATGCATGTGAGTGCATGTGGGAGGCTGGGATGGAAGGAATTTTTCAGAGTTGTCCCGGAGAAGCCTTGGGGTTTATTCTATAGTCATAGGATGTCTTTCAAATAATAAATTATTTTCTTATATAAATCCATGAATTAAAGACATGTAGTCAGTTTTTATGTGGGTCAGTAAATCTTTAAAAAAAATCTATTTATATTGGTTTTCATTGCTGGAATATCTAGGAAAAACTTTTCATCTTTTTTTATTTTTTAATTTTTTTTTGTATTGACTCAGCTGTAACTTGAATTTTCCTGGTTCATTTTAAAGAGGATACTCTTTATTTCCCCCCTCCCCCTTTTCTTTTCTCATTTCTTTTCTCATTTTCTAATTTTCTCCCCCTTTTTCTTTTCTTCTCTCATTTCTCTTACAACCACTGTATTGCACGAATGCTGGTTCTTCAGCAGTAGTGACTAGGAGAGAAGTGAGTGCTCCAGGGGGGTAGGGGGTAGATCAGGGCAATGAAGATCTTGCCTCCCCCGCTGTCCCCCCTTATTATGGGGGAGGGCAAAGGCTCTACATTTCCTTTTTCTGTCACTTTCAGCTAATCTGTCATGGCTTCTCTGTGCTATTGCCAGCAAAATAATTTTCCTCCCCGCTCCCTCCCAGTTGTTTATGCATCAGCATCATTACTGTTGCAAGCCTCCTTGGGGATCTGACTGATTGGTAAATTAGTGCTGGTGGAGGAAGTGGAAGACAATATGCAAGTGTTTCATTTAAACAAATACATTGTACAATTTATTGGATTTTATCCTTTGAATGAGAACACCACAAGTAATCCTATTACAGTCTAGAAACTGCTTGCTCACACCAGATTACAGGCTTCAGAGTGTTGCTGTTGCCTTTGAAAGCACATAAGTCTTTAAGAAATGAGGCAATTTCCGATTCATCAATAATTAACCAAGAATATGACAAGTTTTATCCCAACCCAAAGCTGCACAGTGTTTCAGACAATCTGCTCCTGCAGATGAACTCTCTCTGTAGTTCATGAGTCAGCACCCAGAGCACAGGAGGCACTGGTTTGGGTGAGCCTGATGAACGTTTTCTTGAAAAATGTTAAGCATTAATCATTTACAGTAAAACACATAGAAAGTTTGGGATGCATAGATGATTTTATAGAAGACAGTCTCACCCATAATGTCACCATCCAGAGTAATCTAAAATGTTAGTATTTTCATTCTTTTTTTTTTTTTTTTGGTCTGTGTTTGTATAAACACAGGTACTTTTTTAAACAGTGGAAGTGAAGATTCATATACAATTGTTCCTACTTATTTTACTTGATATATGTGCATTTTCTCATGTCCTTAAAAACTGTCATAATACACTCAAAGACTGTATAGTATTTTGTTTTACAGATATATACATATTTAATTATTTGCCTATTGGAAATATGCTTCCATATTTTTTACCATATAAAAATATCATAGTGATCTCAGTGCTTAAGATGTGGTCCACAGTTTGGATATTTAAGTGTACAATTATTGGGTGGGAAGTCATGGACATGTTAAAGGCTCTCAGTTTATATATTTTGCCAGTTTGCTTTGCGGAAAAGTTGCACCAGCATACACCTGGCTGGCATGGGAAGTTGCTTCCTGCCTCTGCTGGGGATGCCTTGTGGGTCAGTCGATGACAGTGTCGTAGCTGTGAGTCCCTGGGGCCAGGAATGGGGGCTCCAGCCTCATTTTGATCATCTGTTGGCTAGGCTGTCATTCCTGTATTTTCTCTTTGAAGGTTAAATGAGAGGTACATACGTAAAGGGCCTGACCTAGAGTTTGGCCCACAGTTGGCAGCTGGTGCCATGGTGGTGGTGGTGGTGGTGGTGGTGGTGGTGGTGGTGGGTGATCTTATGTCCAACGTCTAGATCCTTCCATGTTAATGGAGCAGAGTGATGAAGTGGGAGATAAAAGGTAACTACAATAATGTGTTCTGTACTTTCAGGGAGACAGAAAGTGCTTCCTTGGATGGGATTCTGTATAAAATAGCTCAAAACCCCTTTCCTGAGAATGTTATGCAGAGAGGAATTCAGAGGTTTGCTAGTGTCTAGATAATTTCCCATGTTTCCACATGGCCCACTTCTGTCTTTCCAGACACGGGGATGAGACTGGCCTGTTGGTGCTTTGTCAGTGTATGTCAGGTGCCTGTTTGCTGTGTGTTTTGGCTATGGGATGACATTTTTCACAACTTTGCTGCTAATTGACTGGAATATGGCTATGAAGTCTATCTTCTGTCCGCTTTAAGACATACATTTCTGGGGCACCTGGGTGGCTCAGTTGGTTGAGCCTCTGACTTCAGCTCGGGTCATGATCTCGTGGTTTGTGAGTTCCAGCCCCACACTGGGCTTGCCGCTCTCAGCACAGAGCCTGCTTTGGATCCTCTCTCTCTGCCCCTCCCTTCCCTCTCAAAAAAAAAAAAAAAAAAAAATAAATAAATAAAGACATACATTTCCTTTGCCTTTTTGGTCTTCAGGGATTCTTTTCATCTTTAACGAGACACAAAAATGCTAAGTAATGGCATTACGTTTATGTAGCATGCTCCCAAACCTTGTTCAGACCAGGTGTAAAGTGCATCTACTCTTAGCAGTTTCCATGCCACATCTGTGTGGCCACTCACTTTCTGACTGAGGCAAATAACTTCATCTGGTTGTCTGAACAACACCTGTCTTTTGTTAAGATTCTGCCATTTTGGAATCATTATCTTGTCCTTTTGTGTCTGTGGCACTGTCCCCCAGTGTATGGGAGGAATTTGTCCTTGTTATCTATTATATTTGGGTTAGTATGTACTTGTTTAGTACTATTCATATGGACTGGGTTTCACCTTATATTCTTGAGGTACGTAATAGATTTACTGGGATTTTTGTGACGGCTCCCAAGGATTGAGAAAAGATATAAAAGACCTAGAGGTTTTTCAGTTACTTGACAATTTTGAGGCTAATTGTTTCAGAGAACTTCGTAAAGGCGTTGCAGCTGTGTACCAGTTTTTGGTGTCTGCTCCACCTCAACTGCTGATGCATCCTAGTTGCTTTTTCTTTGTCATCCACATGACATTTTCTGCCTTCTAAAAACAGAGCTGTACACACATATTGGAGAAGAAATATAGTCATCAAACTCAGTTTTAAGTTTTAAAAATATCTGAAATAAGCAGTAAGCATCAGAAATGGATCAATTTTAAGTGGATCTTTAGAGCATGTTATTTAAATAGACACATTAATTGGATCAGCGTGTGGATCTCATATGCTGTTCCTAGTCATACACTGGCAGGCCTCTCCATTCCTTTCTAATCCCCAGAAGTAATGAGATGCCTCTGACTAGTTACTTTCAATTGCCATTCATAAAATTGTTGGTCAGTCTTCTCAGGTGGCAGTGGTATTTACAATGCCTTTCAGAATGTCAGAGGACTTCTGCCATTTCCTAATAGACCACTTGCCATTTCCCTTATAAGGCCCATGCTTCTGGAAAAGATATTTTCATATCCATTGAGGGTATTGTTTGTTCATTTGGGCTACTCCGGCATTGAATGTTATGCCGTCATTTGGTCTTTTAGTCAATGATTATGGGTCAGAGCTTTGACCAGAACAGAAAATAGTTGACTGTCATTTGGGTTATCCTAACCTTCTACAGGGTATGGGTTTCAAAGTGCAAAATTAAGGAAATAAGGACAAAACTTGAAATCATGAATTTAGATTTCTGGGGTTTCAAAAGCATAATTATGTGATACTTGTGCAAGTTTTTGGTGATTGAGGTCATTGGAGATTTGAAGAACCATTCATTAAAAAAAAATTTTTTTTTTAAAGTTTATTTATTTATTTAGAGAGAGAAACAGAGCACTTGAGCAGAAGAGGGGCGCGGGGGGGGGGGGGGGGGGGACAAAAGAGAGACTTCCAAGCAGGCTCTGTGCTGTCAGTGCAGAGCCTGATGTGGGGCTCAAACTCATGAACTGTGAGAGCATGACCTGAGCTGAAGTCAAGAGCCGGACGTTTAACTGACCAAGCCACCCAGAATCCCTAAGAACCATTCATTTTTAAAAGGATAAAATAATTTCTCATTTGTGTCAGTAAAAATGAAACTTAACATCTTGTCCCATAGCTTCACTATGTGGACTGAAAGAGTTAACAGTATTCCTACCAGGCATTAGCAATTATTTTCCCCACAAAAGTCCTTAGAACTTTCTGTCTCAAATGAGGAAGTTTAATATTTATTCCTATAAATTAAATAAATTTCCAATATCCAGTTTAACCATTTCCAGCAGTTTGGAGGCAGTGAGGGAACTTAGTTGGTGATTAGATTTCTGCTACTAACTTTTCAAAGAGGACATTTAGAGGTGACGATTGAGACGAATACTAGTCACATTATTATTGTGATGCACGTAAGAGTGTTTTCATGCCCACAAACAGTGGTGTCCACACTTGACAGTGCAGTGTGGTAGGGGTTTAAGATACTTTCCCAAAGTTCCACAAGATTATATAGAAGAGACTGGAATAGAAAAGGGAAGAAAGTGTTTTAAAAAGTATACTTGCAAATACCAGGAGAAAGCTTATCTCCACTTAGACTCACCCTTTTGTTAATATCCAGATCTTCATTAGGTAGGGTAAAACATCCTAAAACATGTGGGTCCTTTTTCTCCTACCATCTCACAAGGGGCTAGAATTTTCTTTCTTCAATTTTATGTGTTGCTGTTTATTTTATATGACTTAGATGACTATTATTAACTTTTTAGAATACTTTAAATATTCGAATGATGGTTATAAAACTGGCAGTTTCCTACATAACTTGTAAGATGCACATTTTGTAGGGGCTCCTGGGTGGCTCAGTTGGTTAAGCATCTGACTCTTGATTTCGGCTCAGATCATGATTTCACAGTTGGTGAGTTGGAGCCCCACGTCGGGCTCCGTGCTGCTGATACAAAGCCAGCTTTGGATTCTCTTTCTCTCTCTCTCTGCCCCTCCCCTGCTTTCTCTCTCTCTCAAGATAAATAAATAAACTTAAGAATATGCACATTTTAAAGATTTTTTTAACATTTATTGATTTTTGAGAGAGAGTGCATGCATGTGCACACATACGAGCGAGCGAGCGAGAGAGAGAGAGAGAGAGAGAGAGAGGGAGAGGGAGGGAGAGAGAGAGAGAGAGAGAGAGAGCATGAGAGAATGAGCAAGCAGAGGAGGAGCAGAGCGAGGGAGGCACAGAATCTGAAGCAGGCTCCAGGCTCTGAGCTGTCAGCACAGAGCCTGACAGGGAGCTTGAACTCACTAACTGTGAGATCATGACCCGAGCTGAAGTCTGATGCTTAACCTACTGAGCCATCCAGGTGCCCCAGGATTCACATTTTGTATATATAGTATGCTTTCAAATAGTTAAAAGAATGCATTAAGTGATTTGGAAACATACTAAGCCAATAATAATGCTTAGTTTAGAGTGATAGAATATGGTGGCTCCTCCTTTTTGTTTCTAAAGTTTTTTTAATAATGTGATTGGGTGTATTTTTGTGATAAATTCAGACTGCATCATCTCTTGCTTTTATTTTAAATGTGCTAAATGACTTGCTATAATCTTAATAACACCCACATTCTGAGGCAATTATCCAAATTAAAATTAAAGTCAGTGAGAAATATTTAAAAGTTTAAATGCATTTTGAAGCGAATATTTAGAAAATAAAACTTCTACATGGTATTTCTATCATTCAGTGTTAAACTCCCAAATTAATGCTTTTTACCTACTGTCCCTTGGATTAAAATAAATTCAACTTGATTCAACCAAATCTCAAGTTTTATCACACTGACAAAGAGGGTATTCCTAAAAACGTTTTAAACTAAATGAGGTTTAAATGCTCAGGTAAAGTCCTTCTTGGAATAAAGTTGGCATATAGGGGGAAAATGAATGAAACTTCATCAAGTTTTGGGTGAGTGTGGCAACAGAACACGTGTAAGGGAAGCGATTCTTGGCATTGCTTGTCTTCAGATCAGCCAGAAGTGGAGTGGTCAACTCTTCAAATGTTTCCATGTCATACTGAAAATTGTGGTTATTTAAACAGAACAGGCGTAGAGCTAATCCTAACATTTGAGATTATGAAACATGGAGGGATTCTCACTGAAGATTCTTCTGTGTGTTCCGGGGTTGATTGAGCATGCCTGGTTCCCCGTGGGGGTATTGTGGTCCTCCTTCAGGGTTCCATGGGCAGCCTTTCTAGAACTTGACTCCAGCACTCAGTGGAGGAGACTGGGTGCTGTCTCTGCTCTCCTCCAGCTTCTCCAAATCTTTAATGAGTACAAGGGCATCTCACACTGCTTGATCAAATGTGTTTGGGTTACATTCTGTCATTAAATCAGGCCTCCATAATTTGTTGGTGCCTTCTTTTGCTTAGATGTAGTTGGATCCAGAAGCTAGCTAGGATGATATTTGAAGGAACATTATGTGATAGCAGTGAGTTAAGGTATATTCCCTAACTCTGATCTCTTCACGAGTTAAAAATATCTAAAAGTTATAGCAACTGTGTCATAATTTCTCAATAGGTGCCAGATTAGGTGTCACCTTTTAGAATGCTTAAGCACTGTGAAGAGAAAATTCCATTAATTATATAGTTTTTTTTTTTTTTTCTAAAAAGTTCAGAACCTACAGTTAACTGTGTGATTGCTCAATCCATATAGTTCAGTTCTGGATTATCTAGTACAGCTCAGGGTTCTCTCATTAGTTGGTGTTGCTTTTTTTACTCTATAGAACTGTTTAGACTCGGTCAGTAGTGATATTTTGTATCTTTTACTCTCTGTTTAGATTATAGTGCTGAACACTGTACAGTTGAAATGTCAATTTCTGTTCTACTCCCCTCCCCCAACTTTTCCTCCCAGAAGCCCTTTTTTACTCAAGAACAAATAATTGTAGGTAAAGTCTTATAGGAAAAGGCATGGGATATTTAGAGAATCAGATCCAACCTGGTTTTAACATTGTATTATAAAATCATACTAACCTTTCGTGAGGTCAGACTCTTGGTTTTGGAAGTTTTCTCTTGTTAACTGCCCTTTTGAATCAAGGGCAAGCTGTGAAAGAAAGCCGAAATCTGGCGATCCTCTTGATTCTGCCCTTTTTTCCCCTGACTGTGGAAACCACCAGAAACCAATAAATAAGAATGGGAAGTGACTGGAGAACAGACAGGAAATACCATTTCCCCTGGCCAAGCACCACAGCTCATCCAGGGACTGCCGTCCTGGTCAGAGGGGTGAGGAGAGTCCCACAGCTGCCTTCTGCAGAGGGTGTCTCTCCTGCCCAGCTAGCGGCATCTGCAGCTGTTGTAGGCCCTTAGAAATGCTTGGGGTCATCCAGATTCCAGATTAATGCTCCTGTGAGCCTCTCTGTGGGGGCTCAGATGGGAGCACTCCCACAGGGCTAGTGGGGAGGGATGCCCCAGAGGTGCAGACCTTTACTTGGATGATGAGCTGGAACTGAGAAGCGTGGGCTGGAGGGTGCCCCAAGTTCTAGAAAAGTACAAAGTAAACAAGTGGCGGAAGGACATCTCTTCAAATACAGGAAATCTCAAGTTGCTTTTATGTTCCGCTCACAGCTGTGTGAAATATTATCTTGCAATTTAGCCTTAACATTGAGTTTCAGCTCCTTTTATGTGTGGCCTTGTGAATGTTAGTGTTCAGTATTTCCTTATTACGGTGTATTGTATCTTGCATCTGCACTGATTATTGTTCTTTGTTAGTTTAGAAGTCTTGTTTTACTCAGAGAAACAGTACAGAAAAATAATAGCAATTTTGAACTGCAGCTCTCCCCCTTTTTATTTTACAAAATACGGCTTCTGTAAAAACTGTGACAGGAGAAAAGAAGGGGCGTAGTGTTGTCCCTGGGGATAAAATAGGCATGAGACCAAAGACGACTAAATTTGTACTTAGCAATGATTTTATTAATGAATCCCAGTAGAGTTTTAACAGCAGAGCAGGATTTCCTCCTATTGTGATTCTCGATAACCTCCAAGAAATAATTCCTTAGGATAGGACTCATACGACATATTTCTGATTACAGGCTTGTAATAATTAGATGTTTATCCCCAGAAAAAATTGCCATAAAAATTTATTAATAGTGTGAGGGAAGTGCTTGTGCACCGTATTACGTACATTGTTATTTTATAGTCTACATTGTTCCCAAAATGTTTTAAGCAAGCTATTGAGCTAAATCCCCAAGAGTTCTATCATAAACCAATACTTGGACTTACAGAGAATACTCACAAAGCACCTAACAAATTGTACCCACACTTCTATTTTTGAAAAGGTCTTGGGTGAAGAAATAGAGAGCCAGGTGAAGATTTGGTGATCGGTTTTTGAGGTTAGGTTAGGTCAAGGGCAAAATAAATATTTTATAAATATGTATTGAAAACTTTAAAACCATTCACATAAGGGGCACCTGGGTGGTTCAGTGGGTTAAACATTCTACTTCAGCTCAGGTCATGATCTCACAGCTCGTGAGTTCGAGCCCTGCATTGGGCCCTGTGCTGACAGCTCAGAGCCTGGAGCCTGCTTGGGATTCTGTGTTCCCCTCTTTCTCTGCCCCTCCCCCCTCCCCCTTCCCCCCCACCCCGCATGCTCTGTCTCTCAAAATGAAGAAACATTAAAACAAATTTAAAACCATTCACATAAAAGATATAGAATTAAAATGAACTTCCCAGTGTTTCAATGGGGGTCACCAACAGGCATAAGGCATCTGTTGTGGCAAGAAGATGACGGAGAGAAGTAGGGGAATGTTAATTTCACATGTCGCTCAGTGTCATTAATGTCACTGTTCATTTCTGAGCATCTGGATCCTCAGCTAGAAGGGATCCAAAGAAGACAGGGACCCAAGAAAACCACACAAGAATTTGCCTGTGTTTGGGAATTTCTCTGAAATGGGAGTATCTTCCTGAAAGTGCCAATAGTGAGAGAGCCATGTTGTTTTTCTTTTTTAATTCATGAATCTCATTGGGAAAGTAGTTGCAGTTTTATCTTAGACATAATTGAAATTTTATAGCAAATGAGTGTCTTCTGCTTGAACTGTCTGTGCCTCACTTCATAGAAGTTGTTAATCCAGTGACTTCCTAGTAGCAAGTTGAGAAACTGTTTTCTGCAGAGTTGCTTTATGTTATTTGGATGGTAACTGTAACTTTACACATAGTAATGTTGATTGATTACATATGCTGTGTATGCTATAGGATGCTAGTTTTTTCTAAGTCAGAATCTGACAACTTTGTCACTTAGCTGTTGTTTGGCTCTTCTCTGTGAACAAATATACTGGTTTACCTCATTTTGAGGAAACTTGATGAAATGGAGATAGGTTTTTAAAATGTTTTTAACTTTATTTATTTTGAGAGAGAGAGAGAGAGAGAGAGAACGAACAAGCAGGGGAGGGGCAGAGAGTGGGGGAGAGAGGGAGAGGGAGAGAATCCCAAGCCGGCTCTGCACCATCAGCATGGAGCCCCATGTGGTGCTTGAACTCATAAAGCATGAGATTATGACCTGAGCCAAAACCAGAAATCTGACCTTAACTGACTGAGCCACCCAGGCGCCCCTGGAGATGGGTTTTCAAAAAAAGACGAAGAAGAAGAAAAGAAAAAGAGGAAAATCAGATTAGGTCTTTTAAAAAAGAACAAACTCTTCATTAAAAATTTAATTTGTCATTTATATTGGTTCAGCATCCATACAACTCCCCATATAGTTCATAAAATAGAATTTAGAGTAGTAAGGAACCTAAGAGGTTGCTTCTAATTACGTAGATCTTGTGAACAGTGTAGATATATTTTCTCCACCGTGACTTTGCTGGGAGATAATGCTTGTGCTGATGCACTGCGTACCATTTAAAGCAGCCAGTTATAGGAGTCAACAGTTCTTATTGGAAAATGCTGTGTTGGCCTGATATTTGCTTCATTTATACCCTTGCTAATTCATGTGGTTTGCCACTTGGCAATACAGATCTAGTCTCTCCCCTTTCCATCATGATTACCACCAGTTCTTGAAGCCAAGGACCCATGATGAGATTGGGGCGACACAGTGTTACTGCTGACAACTTGGCAGACAAGTGGATTTGAACCAGCTGTTGTCTTATGTCTGTCCTTGGCTCAAGGGTTTTAAAATTAGAGGAGAAGCAGACCTAGAGATTACCTGGCCACCTCCCCACTCCCTTGCCCATTTACAGGTGAACACCTTGAGATCCCCAAGCTTAAATGTATTGCCCAAAGCCATACATGCTAGCTTTGAGTTTAGTGAGTTTTGTTTCAGCTCTGGATTCAGTAATGAAAAGGTACTTTGATCTCCCAGTTAAAAAGTTGCTAGTTCTTGTTTGTACATACGGTTTTGACCTGGTTGAATGCCCAAGTATACTTATGATTCATTCAGTGTCACCACTTGATATGGTCATAGTAACTTGGGAAATTGTAAAAAAGTACTTTGTGACATTTGGCAACCATATTGTACAAAAGAGGAGGCTAGTTTCATGAACCTGGCCCTAATGATCCTAGGTTGGGGACAGTGTCCTCACTCATTGCTAATGCTCACAGAGTTCACTAGAATCTGCTTCTGGAATAAATTTTGGAGGCTTATGGACATGGGGTTTGGCACCTGTGGGACCTCAGTCAAGTTACTTAAGCACTGAGTGGCAATTTTATTCCTTCCCTCCCCTTCCCCTCCCCTTCCTCTTCCTCTTTTCTTTTTTCTTTTATATTTTTTTAATGTTTATTTATTTTTGAGACAGAGAGAGACAGAGCATGAATGGGGGAGGCTCAGAGAGAGAGGGAGACACAGAATCTGAAACAGGCTCCGGGGTCCGAGCTGTCAGCACAGAGCCTGACGCGGGGCTCGAACTCATGGACTGAGAGATCATGACCTGAGCCGAAGTCGGACGCTCAACCGACTGAGCCACCCAGGCGCCCCTCTTTTCTTTTTTAAAGGCCTGGTACTGCTTACCTCTGAGGGATGTTGGAGAATAAAGCTCTAACTTGGAGCCACGCATGTGGTGGTAGCATGGTAGAGGTCTCGCACATCCTTGTGAGAGGCAGTTCACTGCTCCTCTTGATTTTCTGATCTCTTGTCTAGTCGCATGATTATTCCTCAGGGAATCAGTCATTAGTTGATTAACAAATGAACATTTCCTACTGTGTTCCTGCTGCTAGTGATGTGAAGATACCTCCAGCCCCAGTCCATGGGGAAACAATCACAGTAAATGTGGAAAATGATATAGGGGACACATGTACAATATGTCATGGGGACACAGGGAAGGCCTTCTTAACTTTTTCCAGCCTGGAGTTGAGGAAGAGACCATCCAGAGAGGTTGACGTTGGAGGGGGATTTGGAGGAGACCCCAGGGGTGGAGGGAGCAGCTTGGAGGAGGGTCTTATTGTCAAGCAGAGCAATTTGTCCCTGCTTTCATGAGCAGTGGGGAGTCTTTGAAGGCTCTAAAGTAGGGGAATGACACGAGATCACTAAAATGCCTTGGAAATTTTCTCCTTAATTTTTTTTTTTTTTGAAGGACAGAGAGGCTACTAATTTTCTGTTCACACGGTTATTCCTTTTCTAGTTTCAAGTTCTTTCTCTATTCTCCACACTGCAGCTTGTCTTTTCCTTCTTCCAAATATAGCTTAGAACCTCACTTTCCTTTACTTACTAATAAAAAAAAAATGCTCATGCGCTTCAGCTAATTCTGAGGTTTATCTTCCTGACAAAGTTCTTTGTGGTTCATACATTTTTTGTTTCCTCCTTGGCCATGTGCCTACCTCTCCAAGTTTTAGATATATTGTTTTAAAAACTGAGCTACCCAGTTAGATTAATTGCTTTGGGTGATGCTGTCTTGTCTTTCTCAGATTGTCATATTTTAGTGTCTCCGGGGCCACAAAAGCAGCAATCTCTTTTAAGAGTGTAATAAATATTTTTCAGACTTCTCAAAATTAGTTCTCTGCAGTCTAGAGATGGTGTCTGCTGTGTTTATCATTCCCTTGTTATTATTAGTTTCAAAGTTGTGTTCTCACTTTCTTCCACGGTTCTTTATTACTTGACTGCCTACTTCTTTTTTGGACAGAATTATGGATGAATTTGATTTTATTCATACTTTTCCAAAATTTCTCCAATGAGCCTATATTTTGTGAAAAAGTAAAGTATTATTAATTAAGAAGAATGAAACTGAGGATGAGAGCTTTTTTTATTGCTTCTTCAGAGGCAAGTCAAGAATTCTTATGCTTTTAAAATTTTAGAATGATACCTAGAGGTTTCCCCTTACAACTTGATTCTGTACAAATTTGTGGTTAACGGGCGCCTGGGTGGCGCAGTCGGTTAAGCGTCCGACTTCAGCCAGGTCACGATCTCGCGGTCCGTGAGTTCGAGCCCCGCGTCGGGCTCTGGCCTGATGGCTCAGAGCCTGGAGCCTGTTTCCGATTCTGTGTCTCCCTCTCTTTCTGCCCCTCCCCCGTTCATGCTCTGTCTCTCTCTGTCCCAAAAATAAATAAAAACGTTGAAAAAAAAATTAAAAAAACAAAACAAAACAAATTTGTGGTTAACAAAGTAATGTATGTGTCTTTGGTTTCTCTGGACAGTAAGGGGCAAACTCTAATGGCAGTGCTTTGTCCGTTTTGCTTCCCTCTTATTGGTACCCAAATTTCATGCTCCCACAAGTACATAAAGCATGTCCTCTTGTAATACATTTTTTTTCCAGTGTCTATTTTTGAGAGAGAGAGAGAGAGAGCGCGAGTGAGCGTGAGTGCGGGAAGGGCAGTTAGAGGGAGACCCAGAATTTGAAGCAGGCTTCAGGCTGTGAGCTGTCAGCACAGAGTCTGACATGGGACTCGAACTCATGAACTGTGAGATCATGACTTGAGCCAGAGTCGGAGGCTTAACCGCCTGAGTCACCCAGGCACCCCCTCTTGCAATATAGTTTTTGAACATAGAGTAACTTTAGTTGGCATCCTTGCTTTCTGCTTCCCTGTCCAGTCTTGGTCTTACAAAGACATTTGTTCTTTTTGATGGTTGGTCTTGGTCTAATGGCACAGAGAAGCTAGAGAACTGCTGTATTTGACCAGCTTCTCTGTCACATTAACCTTGAATTACTGGGTACTATGCTACTTCTTTCTGTATTGTACAACTTTCCAGAAATAAAAGATTTTGGAGTTTAAAAAATTCCATCACTTTTCCCTCAAATTACATTTCCCTTTTCTGGTTGGCCTTTGTTTTCAAAGCAGTGATTTTCAAAGCATAATTACCAACAGGCCTTAAATGTCAATGCAGAACCTCTCGGGTTCTTCCATTTCATACAACCATACTTTCATTTTTAAAAATCTAAATAAAATGTTGAGTTATTTACAATTTGTTTTCAAGAGTTACTTGAAATTTGTATCTGTAAATAAAAAGTTGTGTGAGATTTGAGTTCAGTATTCTGTTTTTTTAAAAATATGAACTTTATTGTCAAATTGGTTTCCATACAACACCCAGTGCTCATCTCAACAGGTACCCTCCTCAATGCCCATCACCCGCCCCCCCTCCCCCCGCCCCCCATCAACCCTCAGTTTATTCTCAGTATTTAAGAGTCTGTTACGATTTGCCCCCTTCCCCCCTGGTAACCCCCCCCCCCCCTTCTCCTCCCTCCTGGTCTTCCGTTGAGTTTCTCAGGATTCACTTATGAGTGAAAACGTATAGTATCTGTCTTTCTCTGACTGGCTTATTTCACATAGCATAACACTCTCCAGTTCCATCCATGTTGCTACAAAAGGCCAGATTTCATTCTTTCTCATTGCCAAGTACTATTCTATTGTATATATAAACCACAACTTCTTTATCCATTCATCAGTTGATGGACATTTAGGCTCTTTCCATAATTTGGCTATTGTTGAAAATGCTGCTATAAACATGGGGGTACAAGTGCCCCTATGCATCAGCACTCCTGTATCTCTTGGGTAAATTCCTAGCAGTGCTATTCCTGGGCCATAGGGTAGATCTATTTTTAATTTTTGGAGGAACCTCCACACTGTTTTCCAGAGTGGCTGCACCAGTTTGCATTCCCATGAGTTCAGTATTCTTAAGTCTGGATGTCCTCTAGTACTTGGCAAGGTTGCAAAACAGTGACACTGTGCACATAGTTTTAATTTAAGTAAATTTTGAGAAGGCTGTTTTATCAGTATTATTTCAGTGTGGTCTTGAGTTGGTCATGGTTTTCAATTGCTGCTTTTGTTTTGCTTCTAAATTATAAATTCATTTGGTTTCGTAATTATCACTTTACAGTGGCATTCTATCATGTGCATTTAACTTACGCTAATTCAACTATAAGTGTTGCTTAAAAATAATTAGATTTTTTTTCTTCATTCAATATTTCCTTAAATATAAGCCAGACCCATTTTTTTTTCTGGATTTCAACTGAAGAAACAGCAATCTGTTCTAACATGACAGGAAAAACTGGCAGTATTGGGCTTCCTGAGAAAGCAGTACTCAGAAAAGCACTGTGCTGTTCTGTGTGGTCTATTTAAATGATTTTCAAGGATAATTTTGTCTTACTCTTGGCTTGATTTTAGAAGCCAGGCCTTTCATGAAAGGTGACTCCATGCAGTTTGTTGTGAATTCTTTGGGCAGATCTCCAGGGTGTAGTGATGCACTTTATGCACAGGAAGTAGCAAACTCTAATGGTAGTATTTGGGGGTTGTAATTTTCTAATAATGGGAACTTATGCCAGGTAGGCTTTGATATTCAAATATGAATCACCCATGACCTATTTTTAAGTAGCTGTATATTTTTCATTAATTTGTTTATACAGTGACAGTTCTTTTTTTTGTCACTGAGTTTGTTTTCTATTAGAAAATAATAGCAGTTGAGAGATGTGAGCTGTGTTAAATAAAGAGCCACTGGTTTAAAGCACATTTTATTTCCTAGAAGTGGGAGTCCTTGGGAGTAGAAACATGTTGTTTACTTCTGAACATTTACCCAACTGATCAGTGATGAAATTAAGTCTCTATTATTCTTCTTCTAATATGAAAGCTTCTAATTGAAAATGCAAGGCACTTATGGGGCACTTTTATTCCATCAAACTAATGAGAAGAACGTTAAGAGCCCAGTGGATGCTTGGCCAAAGGACCCAAATGGGCATTTCACAAAGGAGGGAATTAACCAGTAAAAAGCCATGGAAAAACATTGAATAAGCCTCGTATTCAAAGACCACCAAATTAAAATGTTACCCCCCCCCTTTTTTTTTAAATCGGAAAAACAAAAAATGTTAATACACGTGATGCTGTGAAGGCACAGCGATCTGTTGCATTTGGACACTGCTGGTGCTGTGCAAAAGTGTACATCTCTTTCGGAAAGCAATTAGGAAGGATTATCAATATCTACAAACGTGTTCATACACTTTCAACCAGTCCTCTGGGATATTGTTTATCCCTTGGAAATTGAAATTATGGGTGAGGATATTTGCCAGCATTATTTAAAATCCGAAAACAGAGTAACTTCAAAGGTCCAGTAATAGGCAAATGGTATATAAGCCACACCTTATCTTTTAGAAGGAATAATATGTAGCCATTAAATGGATTTAACAACTATATAACAACGTGATAAAAGGTTATGCTAGGCGAGGTTAAGTGAGAAAAGGTACAAAGTTAAATGAACACTATAATTGCAACAGTGTTAAACATGCTATAGCTAAGGTAATGCCCAAATATTATTTGTTGAGGGGTGGAGGGTTTAGAAGTGTATTTTCTATTTTTTGTTTTGTTTATAATTAAAATTTCCATCAAGGTAAAGAGAACATTAAAGAATTATATAAGGCTATGGTAGGATGAAAATGAGATGCTGGCATGACTTTATTCTTAATCCAAGGTAATGTGTCAGCCTCTTTTGGTGTGCTGCCTAGTTCTGTGAGTAGTTCGTTTGCTGTGTAAATGGTTATGGCTTTCCTAGGTGCCTTGGTATGAATGAGAAGTAATTTTGGTCGTTAAATGAACATGTTAAGGTCACATTTTAAAGCCCAAATTCCATCTGCTGAGTGTGTCTGTATTTGCAAAGGTATTTATTGCAGCTTGCTTACTCTAATGAGAATATAAGCTATGGAACCATGTAGAAATAGACATTTTCCCCTAAGTGTTTTAGAGTAAGTCTTTGGATCATCGGATGTTTTTGACTCTTACTCCTTATTTTAAGGCTTTGGATCATTTTTATTTACTTTATCTGCAAAGGTACTGTCCTGCTTTTGATATTGTCATTTGATATCAACATGTGAAAAAGTATTTGTAATCGACATATCAATGGCTCGTGCTTTTAGGGAATATACAGTATTTACTCCCTTTTTCTATAGTACACATTTCTCAAAGATAACCAATCCTCATTAAATATTAAGATCACACATTTATGGATGAAGGTTGACATTGGCAGAAATGCTTATTTATGCAATACAGGTGGATTTTAGCTAATAAAGGGGGCATATTTACTCCATACACTAGTGACCTCCCACTTACATTTTTTTTTTAATGTTTATTTATTTTTGAGACAGAGAGAGACAGAGCATGAACGGGGGAGGGTCAGAGAGAGGGAGACACAGAATCCGAAACAGGCATCAGGCTCCCAGCTGTCAGCACAGAGCCTGACGTGGGGCTCAAACTCTCGGACTGCGAGATCATGACCTGAGCCAAAGCCGCTCAACCGACTGAGCCACCCAGGTGCCCCTCCCACTTAAACATTTTTTATTTGTACATATTTTCCTTATTGTTCTAGAAGAGAGTTAAAATGACTTGGTAGAGAAAGTATGACTTTGATAAAACTATATGGAAGCTTTTGATAGCTGTGTTTGTTTTTGTTTTTCTTTAGTTAGGAACCAGTGTATGTACAAAGCATTAGTAGAGCATTTTCTGCATTTCTGTTTGTGTTTGATGTGTGTATTTTAGTGCAAGGGTTACTTGCGACAGCAGGCATACTGGTCATTCACGGTGTAGTGACATTTAAATTGACATCTACTAAAGGATCTCATCACTTAATGAAATTTACTTTTTGGGAGAGGGGGAGAAGAAGGAATGAGGAGCTGAGTCCTGCTTAGGGTAGATTCTTTCCCCACATTTCCTCAGCTTTCCTTTTTTTATTTTGCTCATTTGGTTCTTTACTTACTGTAGTCTCTTTGCCTGATAAATGAAAACGGGAAACCCCCATCTGTTGATTCAGCAAATCTGTTGTTGAGTACTTAGGTATCTGGCACTTTGAGAGGTGCTTAGAGATACATGGTGTGCTGGCTCTAGTGTATTTTAGAGAATAAGGCAAGCTCGGCTTCTAGAATGTAGTAATTGGTGTATTGTACAACCTAAGGTTTAAAAATTAGTGAGGGACACACTACTCTTATGAATATAACATTTGATATTAAAAACTCAATGAGGGATTCTCTTTTTCCTTTCTAGAAAAGAAGCAGTTTACCAATTTTTACTGACTAGGTAGGGTCCTGTTATCAATTTAGAAGAAATTAATTTTGTTGCAGGCTTAACCAGTCATTACTTATACTGCCTGGTATATTTATTGATCCCCTAGTGGGCTTATCTTTTAAAAGGATTTAAGATATAGTCATTACCCTGATGGATCTTATGGTAGCTCTTTAACAGTACCAGAGAAGAGGGTGAAGTGAATGTCCATGAAAGTAAATTCTCTCAGGACTATTTTAGGACACACACTCTCTGGAGCTCCTGGGTGGTTCAGTTGGTTAAACATCCGACTTTGGTTCAGGCCATGATCTCATGGTTCGTGGGTTCAAACCCTGCATTGGGCTTTGTGCTGACAGCTTGGTATTTTCTCTTTCTCTTTCTCTCTCTGCCCCTTCCTCCCCTCCTTAAAACAAACAAACAAACAAACAAACAAACAAACAAACAAACAAACTTAAGAAAAAGGACACAGCTCTGTAGCTTTGGCTTCATGGAGGAAGTGGGACTTGGCCCTGAAGATAAGGCAGTATTTGAGTGAATTTCAGGTCAGGAGACAAGTCTGAGCAGTTGGAATCTGTAAGGTAGGGTGAGCCTCAGCTTTCAGACCAGAGGCAACAGGGGGCAATTGTCAGTGGTCTTGGAAGGTAGAGTAGGGAAGCATGTGGCAGATCTCACATACAGACTTGGAAATTTCTCCTGTCTTCTCTAAGAAGAGGGGATCCAGTGAAGTTTTTTGTTATTTTAATTGAGATGTAATTGCCATATAAAATTAGTTTCAGGTATACAACATCATGATTCGGTATTTGTGTATTTGTGTATATTATGAAATGATCACCATGGTAAGTCTAGTTAACATTCATCCCACATGGTTACAATTTTTTCCTTGTGATGAGAACTTTTAAGATCTATTTTCTTAGCAACTTTCAAATATACCCTATAGCATTACTAACTGTAGTCAGCCTGCTGAATGTTACATCTCCAGGACTTCATTATAACTGGAAGTTTGTACCTTGTGACCACCTTCCACCCATTTGCCTACACCCCAATTTCTGCCATGGCAATCACCAATCCGTTCTGTTTCTTAGAAGTTCGTTTTCTTCCTTCCTTCCTTCCTTCCTTCCTTCCTTCCTTCCTTCCTTCCTT